>NW_026711583.1:0-300000 GCF_026419965.1 Kogia breviceps
TTCAGGAAAAAACGCATACGCCCTTTTTGGCCAACCGCATCATTGTCCACGTTCTGGCGCTTTTCATGTGCTATCGGGGCCATTCCGATGTACCCGTTGACATCCGTTTCCTGCAGTTCTGCCTTGCGTTCAGCGCCTCTTCGTAGCCTGCGCTCAATATATTTTGGGGCGAAAGTTATCGTTTAGAACTCTGCAGGTTTGGGAAGTGCAGGGCCCCTGAGCTCCATTTCCCAAGTCGCTTTTTTGTGAGTGGGACGCAACACGGCTGGATGGCTTCACGCCCTATTGTCGATCCGGGGTGGCAGGCTGAACCGCTGGTGAATTCTTCTTCGTGATGGGAAATGAGAGTGACATGTGCCCGACCAAACACCTCCAGCGAGTCTCTCATTGGTTCCCCCTCTTGCAGTTCATCCTGCGGACAAATTGCAGACGGTACGAAAGAGGCATGGAAAGGCGCCGAGTCTCCAAGTGGGGAGATTGTTAGTAAGGGGGCCTGAATGGAGAACACGAGCACCAGGAGATGAAAACTGAGGTGAGTTTCAGAAAGCTTTCCCGATCCCACGGTGTAGCAACCGCTGGGTTTCCAATGAGTGCTTTCGCTGTCGGAAGATTGCGTTGAACCTGGAGAGTTGGGACCCATGGAATGGGGAGCACGCAGGATTCCTTTCAAGGGTCTGCATTTGCTTTCCCAACCTCACCAATCGTCTCAGCCCCAAGAGTGTCCAGCCTTATGTCTGCTGCCGCTGGGGCTGTAGATGTGGTCAATCCTGGTTGCATGCCAGTCCCTGAACGCATTTTGGAAGAATTTCTCTCTGTTTTGCCCTGCTTGTTTCTTCTTTATGTTGGAAATGTATCCTCAGAATGGGTCTGAGCTGATTTTCCCTGCTGGTTTTAGGCCGCTTTACACACACTTGATGCACTTACACAGAGATATCAAGACTTAGCTTTTAAGATGCTTACTAGTCGGATAGATACTTGTGCGATGAACAGGGTCTGGTGAGTCCAGTTGATTGAGCAAGGAGTAGGTCGTGTCCATTCCATATTCGGTTTTCGGAAGGGTATCTGTGCTCATTTCAAACTCGAGTTTTATGCGTCACCCCACCTCACCTTTCCCCTGAAGCAGGCATAAGTGTGTTTTCTAAAAGCGTGACTCTGTTCTGTTTGGGGATTCAGTGCATGGGGAGCGATTTTTACATTCCCTCGATAAGTGATATCATAAGTTTCTTTTTTTGTGGGACTTATTTCACTGAGGATGATCGTACCTAAATCCACTCAGGATGCTGCTACCAGCCTCATGACGTGGATTTCATGGCTGAGTGACACTCCATTGGACCTACGTAGCACCACTTCTGCACTTGTCCACTTGTCCACTCGTCTTTGTCCACTTGGCTCTTTCATGGGATATGAAACGTGTACCGGAGTGGAGGTTCTTGTCAAGACAGCAGCCCTCAACTTTGGGGTCCCTGTGTCTGGTTGATTTTTTCATTTTCCCAAGGTCAACGCCCATGTGTGGAAGTGCCCTATGCTCTGTGGTTCTGTGTTTTACATGGTTTGGGAAAGAGGATACACTTCTGAAGATTGGCTGTTGGCCATTGACATCCCGCCCATCAGCTTAACAAGGCTCCCTTGACTCCGTGGGCTGTCCTGCCTTTCTGGTTTTTAGACTTTTTTCGCCTGGCCCTTTTGCCCCGGGGGGGGGGGGGCGAGAGATTTCTTTGTAGTGCTGATTTGCTCTCCCAGGTTGCTTGGTTGGCCAAAAAGGGCGTATGCGTTTTTTCCTGAATATATTCAGGAAAAAACGCATACGCCCTTTTTGGCCAACCGCATCATTGTCCACGTTCTGGCGCTTTTCATGTGCTATCGGGGCCATTCCGATGTACCCGTTGACATCCGTTTCCTGCAGTTCTGCCTTGCGTTCAGCGCCTCTTCGTAGCCTGACCTCAATATATTTTGGGGCGATAGTTATCGTTTAGAACTCTGCAGGTTTGGGAAGTGCAGTGCCCCTGAGCTCCATTTCCCAAGTCGCTTTTTTGTGAGTGGGACGCAACACGGCTGGATGGCTTCACGCCCTATTGTCGATCCGGGGTGGCAGGCTGAACCGCTGGTGAATTCTTCTTCGTGATGGGAAATGAGAGTGACATGTGCCCGACCAAACACCTCCAGCGAGTCTCTCATTGGTTCCCCCTCTTGCAGTTCATCCTGCGGACAAATTGCAGACGGTACGAAAGAGGCATGGAAAGGCGCCGAGTCTCCAAGTGGGGAGATTGTTAGTAAGGGGGCCTGAATGGAGAACACGAGCACCAGGAGAGGAAAACTGAGGTGAGTTTCAGAAAGCTTTCCCGGTCCCACGGTGTAGCAACCGCAGGGTTTCCAATGAGTGCTTTCGCTGTCGGAAGATTGCGTTGAACCTGGAGAGTTGGGACCCATGGAATGGGGAGCACGCAGGATTCCTTTCAAGGGTCTGCATTTGCTTTCCCAACCTCACCAATCGTCTCAGCCCCAAGAGTGTCCAGCCTTATGTCTTCTGCCGCTGGGGCTGTAGATGTGGTCAATCCTGGTTGCATGCCAGTCCCTGAACGCATTTTGGAAGAATTTCTCTCTGTTTTGCCCTGCTTGTTTCTTCTTTGTGTTGGAAATGTATCCTCAGAATGGGTCTGAGCTGATTTTCCCTGCTGGTTTTAGGCCGCTTTACACACACTTGATGCACTTACACAGAGATATCAAGACTTAGCTTTTAAGATGCTTACTAGTCGGATAGATACTTGTGCGATGAACAGGGTCTGGTGAGTCCAGTTGATTGAGCAAGGAGTAGGTCGTGTCCATTCCATATTCGGTTTTCGGAAGGGTATCTGTGCTCATTTCAAACTCGAGTTTTATGCGTCACCCCACCTCACCTTTCCCCTGAAGCAGGCATAAGTGTGTTTTCTAAAAGCGTGACTCTGTTCTGTTTGGGGATTCAGTGCATGGGGAGCGATTTTTACATTCCCTCGATAAGTGATATCATAAGTTTCTTTTTTTGTGGGACTTATTTCACTGAGGATGATCGTACCTAAATCCACTCAGGATGCTGCTACCAGCCTCATGACGTGGATTTCATGGCTGAGTGACACTCCATTGGACCTACGTAGCACCACTTGTCCACTTGTCCACTTGTCTTTGTCCACTTGTCCACTCGTCTTTGTCCACTTGGCTCTTTCCTGGGATATGAAACGTGTACCGGAGTGGAGGTTCTTGTCAAGACAGCAGCCCTCAACTTTGGGGTCCCTGTGTCTGGTTGATTTTTTCATTTTCCCAAGGTCAACGCCCATGTGTGGAAGTGCCCTATGCTCTGTGGTTCTGTGTTTTACATGGTTTGGGAAAGAGGATACACTTGTGAAGATTGGCTGTTGGCCATTGACATCCCGCCCATCAGCTTAACAAGGCTCCCTTGACTCCGTGGGCTGTCCTGCCTTTCTGGTTTTTAGACTTTTTTCGCCTGGCCCTTTTGCCCCGGGGGGGGGGGCGAGAGATTTCTTTGTAGTGCTGATTTGCTCTCCCAGGTTGCTTGGTTGGCCAAAAAGGGCGTATGCGTTTTTTCCTGAATATATTCAGGAAAAAACGCATACGCCCTTTTTGGCCAACCGCATCATTGTCCACGTTCTGGCGCTTTTCATGTGCTATCGGGGCCATTCCGATGTACCCGTTGACATCCGTTTCCTGCAGTTCTGCCTTGCGTTCAGCGCCTCTTCGTAGCCTGACCTCAATATATTTTGGGGCGATAGTTATCGTTTAGAACTCTGCAGGTTTGGGAAGTGCAGTGCCCCTGAGCTCCATTTCCCAAGTCGCTTTTTTGTGAGTGGGACGCAACACGGCTGGATGGCTTCACGCCCTATTGTCGATCCGGGGTGGCAGGCTGAACCGCTGGTGAATTCTTCTTCGTGATGGGAAATGAGAGTGACATGTGCCCGACCAAACACCTCCAGCGAGTCTCTCATTGGTTCCCCCTCTTGCAGTTCATCCTGCGGACAAATTGCAGACGGTACGAAAGAGGCATGGAAAGGCGCCGAGTCTCCAAGTGGGGAGATTGTTAGTAAGGGGGCCTGAATGGAGAACACGAGCACCAGGAGATGAAAACTGAGGTGAGTTTCAGAAAGCTTTCCCGATCCCACGGTGTAGCATCCGCTGGGTTTCCAATGAGTGCTTTCGCTGTCGGAAGATTGCGTTGAACCTGGAGAGTTGGGACCCATGGAATGGGGAGCACGCAGGATTCCTTTCAAGGGTCTGCATTTGCTTTCCCAACCTCACCAATCGTCTCAGCCCCAAGAGTGTCCAGCCTTATGTCTTCTGCCGCTGGGGCTGTAGATGTGGTCAATCCTGGTTGCATGCCAGTCCCTGAACGCATTTTGGAAGAATTTCTCTCTGTTTTGCCCTGCTTGTTTCTTCTTTATGTTGGAAATGTATCCTCAGAATGGGTCTGAGCTGATTTTCCCTGCTGGTTTTAGGCCGCTTTACACACACTTGATGCACTTACACAGAGATATCAAGACTTAGCTTTGAAGATGCTTACTAGTCGGATAGATACTTGTGCGATGAACAGGGTCTGGTGAGTCCAGTTGATTGAGCAAGGAGTAGGTCGTGTCCATTCCATATTCGGTTTTCGGAAGGGTATCTGTGCTCATTTCAAACTCGAGTTTTATGCGTCACCCCACCTCACCTTTCCCCTGAAGCAGGCATAAGTGTGTTTTCTAAAAGCGTGACTCTGTTCTGTTTGGGGATTCAGTGCATGGGGAGCGATTTTTACATTCCCTCGATAAGTGATATCATAAGTTTCTTTTTTTGTGGGACTTATTTCACTGAGGATGATCGTACCTAAATCCACTCAGGATGCTGCTACCAGCCTCATGACGTGGATTTCATGGCTGAGTGACACTCCATTGGACCTACGTAGCACCACTTGTCCACTTGTCCACTTGTCTTTGTCCACTTGTCCACTCGTCTTTGTCCACTTGGCTCTTTCCTGGGATATGAAACGTGTACCGGAGTGGAGGTTCTTGTCAAGACAGCAGCCCTCAACTTTGGGGTCCCTGTGTCTGGTTGATTTTTTCATTTTCCCAAGGTCAACGCCCATGTGTGGAAGTGCCCTATGCTCTGTGGTTCTGTGTTTTACATGGTTTGGGAAAGAGGATACACTTGTGAAGATTGGCTGTTGGCCATTGACATCCCGCCCATCAGCTTAACAAGGCTCCCTTGACTCCGTGGGCTGTCCTGCCTTTCTGGTTTTTAGACTTTTTTCGCCTGGCCCTTTTGCCCCGGGGGGGGGGCGAGAGATTTCTTTGTAGTGCTGATTTGCTCTCCCAGGTTGCTTGGTTGGCCAAAAAGGGCGTATGCGTTTTTTCCTGAATATATTCAGGAAAAAACGCATACGCCCTTTTTGGCCAACCGCATCATTGTCCACGTTCTGGCGCTTTTCATGTGCTATCGGGGCCATTCCGATGTACCCGTTGACATCCGTTTCCTGCAGTTCTGCCTTGCGTTCAGCGCCTCTTCGTAGCCTGCGCTCAATATATTTTGGGGCGAAAGTTATCGTTTAGAACTCTGCAGGTTTGGGAAGTGCAGTGCCCCTGAGCTCCATTTCCCAAGTCGCTTTTTTGTGAGTGGGACGCAACACGGCTGGATGGCTTCACGCCCTATTGTCGATCCGGGGTGGCAGGCTGAACCGCTGGTGAATTCTTCTTCGTGATGGGAAATGAGAGTGACATGTGCCCGACCAAACACCTCCAGCGAGTCTCTCATTGGTTCCCCCTCTTGCAGTTCATCCTGCGGACAAATTGCAGACGGTACGAAAGAGGCATGGAAAGGCGCCGAGTCTCCAAGTGGGGAGATTGTTAGTAAGGGGGCCTGAATGGAGAACACGAGCACCAGGAGATGAAAACTGAGGTGAGTTTCAGAAAGCTTTCCCGATCCCACGGTGTAGCAACCGCTGGGTTTCCAATGAGTGCTTTCGCTGTCGGAAGATTGCGTTGAACCTGGAGAGTTGGGACCCATGGAATGGGGAGCACGCAGGATTCCTTTCAAGGGTCTGCATTTGCTTTCCCAACCTCACCAATCGTCTCAGCCCCAAGAGTGTCCAGCCTTATGTCTTCTGCCGCTGGGGCTGTAGATGTGGTCAATCCTGGTTGCATGCCAGTCCCTGAACGCATTTTGGAAGAATTTCTCTCTGTTTTGCCCTGCTTGTTTCTTCTTTGTGTTGGAAATGTATCCTCAGAATGGGTCTGAGCTGATTTTCCCTGCTGGTTTTAGGCCGCTTTACACACACTTGATGCACTTACACAGAGATATCAAGACTTAGCTTTTAAGATGCTTACTAGTCGGATAGATACTTGTGCGATGAACAGGGTCTGGTGAGTCCAGTTGATTGAGCAAGGAGTAGGTCGTGTCCATTCCATATTCGGTTTTCGGAAGGGTATCTGTGCTCATTTCAAACTCGAGTTTTATGCGTCACCCCACCTCACCTTTCCCCTGAAGCAGGCATAAGTGTGTTTTCTAAAAGCGTGACTCTGTTCTGTTTGGGGATTCAGTGCATGGGGAGCGATTTTTACATTCCCTCGATAAGTGATATCATAAGTTTCTTTTTTTGTGGGACTTATTTCACTGAGGATGATCGTACCTAAATCCACTCAGGATGCTGCTACCAGCCTCATGACGTGGATTTCATGGCTGAGTGACACTCCATTGGACCTACGTAGCACCACTTGTCCACTTGTCCACTTGTCTTTGTCCACTTGTCCACTCGTCTTTGTCCACTTGGCTCTTTCCTGGGATATGAAACGTGTACCGGAGTGGAGGTTCTTGTCAAGACAGCAGCCCTCAACTTTGGGGTCCCTGTGTCTGGTTGATTTTTTCATTTTCCCAAGGTCAACGCCCATGTGTGGAAGTGCCCTATGCTCTGTGGTTCTGTGTTTTACATGGTTTGGGAAAGAGGATACACTTGTGAAGATTGGCTGTTGGCCATTGACATCCCGCCCATCAGCTTAACAAGGCTCCCTTGACTCCGTGGGCTGTCCTGCCTTTCTGGTTTTTAGACTTTTTTCGCCTGGCCCTTTTGCCCCGGGGGGGGGGGGGCGAGAGATTTCTTTGTAGTGCTGATTTGCTCTCCCAGGTTGCTTGGTTGGCCAAAAAGGGCGTATGCGTTTTTTCCTGAATATATTCAGGAAAAAACGCATACGCCCTTTTTGGCCAACCGCATCATTGTCCACGTTCTGGCGCTTTTCATGTGCTATCGGGGCCATTCCGATGTACCCGTTGACATCCGTTTCCTGCAGTTCTGCCTTGCGTTCAGCGCCTCTTCGTAGCCTGACCTCAATATATTTTGGGGCGATAGTTATCGTTTAGAACTCTGCAGGTTTGGGAAGTGCAGTGCCCCTGAGCTCCATTTCCCAAGTCGCTTTTTTGTGAGTGGGACGCAACACGGCTGGATGGCTTCACGCCCTATTGTCGATCCGGGGTGGCAGGCTGAACCGCTGGTGAATTCTTCTTCGTGATGGGAAATGAGAGTGACATGTGACCGACCAAACACCTCCAGCGAGTCTCTCATTGGTTCCCCCTCTTGCAGTTCATCCTGCGGACAAATTGCAGACGGTACGAAAGAGGCATGGAAAGGCGCCGAGTCTCCAAGTGGGGAGATTGTTAGTAAGGGGGCCTGAATGGAGAACACGAGCACCAGGAGAGGAAAACTGAGGTGAGTTTCAGAAAGCTTTCCCGATCCCACGGTGTAGCAACCGCAGGGTTTCCAATGAGTGCTTTCGCTGTCGGAAGATTGCGTTGAACCTGGAGAGTTGGGACCCATGGAATGGGGAGCACGCAGGATTCCTTTCAAGGGTCTGCATTTGCTTTCCCAACCTCACCAATCGTCTCAGCCCCAAGAGTGTCCAGCCTTATGTCTTCTGCCGCTGGGGCTGTAGATGTGGTCAATCCTGGTTGCATGCCAGTCCCTGAACGCATTTTGGAAGAATTTCTCTCTGTTTTGCCCTGCTTGTTTCTTCTTTGTGTTGGAAATGTATCCTCAGAATGGGTCTGAGCTGATTTTCCCTGCTGGTTTTAGGCCGCTTTACACACACTTGATGCACTTACACAGAGATATCAAGACTTAGCTTTTAAGATGCTTACTAGTCGGATAGATACTTGTGCGATGAACAGGGTCTGGTGAGTCCAGTTGATTGAGCAAGGAGTAGGTCGTGTCCATTCCATATTCGGTTTTCGGAAGGGTATCTGTGCTCATTTCAAACTCGAGTTTTATGCGTCACCCCACCTCACCTTTCCCCTGAAGCAGGCATAAGTGTGTTTTCTAAAAGCGTGACTCTGTTCTGTTTGGGGATTCAGTGCATGGGGAGCGATTTTTACATTCCCTCGATAAGTGATATCATAAGTTTCTTTTTTTGTGGGACTTATTTCACTGAGGATGATCGTACCTAAATCCACTCAGGATGCTGCTACCAGCCTCATGACGTGGATTTCATGGCTGAGTGACACTCCATTGGACCTACGTAGCACCACTTGTCCACTTGTCCACTTGTCTTTGTCCACTTGTCCACTCGTCTTTGTCCACTTGGCTCTTTCTTGGGATGTGAAACGTGTACCGGAGTGGAGGTTCTTGTCAAGACAGCAGCCCTCAACTTTGGGGTCCCTGTGTCTGGTTGATTTTTTCATTTTCCCAAGGTCAACGCCCATGTGTGGAAGTGCCCTATGCTCTGTGGTTCTGTGTTTTACATGGTTTGGGAAAGAGGATACACTTGTGAAGATTGGCTGTTGGCCATTGACGGGATATCCCGCCCATCAGCTTAACAAGGCTCCCTTGACTCCGTGGGCTGTCCTGCCTTTCTGGTTTTTAGACTTTTTTCGCCTGGCCCTTTTGCCCCGGGGGGGGGGGCGAGAGATTTCTTTGTAGTGCTGATTTGCTCTCCCAGGTTGCTTGGTTGGCCAAAAAGGGCGTATGCGTTTTTTCCTGAATATATTCAGGAAAAAACGCATACGCCCTTTTTGGCCAACCGCATCATTGTCCACGTTCTGGCGCTTTTCATGTGCTATCGGGGCCATTCCGATGTACCCGTTGACATCCGTTTCCTGCAGTTCTGCCTTGCGTTCAGCGCCTCTTCGTAGCCTGACCTCAATATATTTTGGGGCGATAGTTATCGTTTAGAACTCTGCAGGTTTGGGAAGTGCAGTGCCCCTGAGCTCCATTTCCCAAGTCGCTTTTTTGTGAGTGGGACGCAACACGGCTGGATGGCTTCACGCCCTATTGTCGATCCGGGGTGGCAGGCTGAACCGCTGGTGAATTCTTCTTCGTGATGGGAAATGAGAGTGACATGTGCCCGACCAAACACCTCCAGCGAGTCTCTCATTGGTTCCCCCTCTTGCAGTTCATCCTGCGGACAAATTGCAGACGGTACGAAAGAGGCATGGAAAGGCGCCGAGTCTCCAAGTGGGGAGATTGTTAGTAAGGGGGCCTGAATGGAGAACACGAGCACCAGGAGATGAAAACTGAGGTGAGTTTCAGAAAGCTTTCCCGATCCCACGGTGTAGCATCCGCTGGGTTTCCAATGAGTGCTTTCGCTGTCGGAAGATTGCGTTGAACCTGGAGAGTTGGGACCCATGGAATGGGGAGCACGCAGGATTCCTTTCAAGGGTCTGCATTTGCTTTCCCAACCTCACCAATCGTCTCAGCCCCAAGAGTGTCCAGCCTTATGTCTTCTGCCGCTGGGGCTGTAGATGTGGTCAATCCTGGTTGCATGCCAGTCCCTGAACGCATTTTGGAAGAATTTCTCTCTGTTTTGCCCTGCTTGTTTCTTCTTTATGTTGGAAATGTATCCTCAGAATGGGTCTGAGCTGATTTTCCCTGCTGGTTTTAGGCCGCTTTACACACACTTGATGCACTTACACAGAGATATCAAGACTTAGCTTTGAAGATGCTTACTAGTCGGATAGATACTTGTGCGATGAACAGGGTCTGGTGAGTCCAGTTGATTGAGCAAGGAGTAGGTCGTGTCCATTCCATATTCGGTTTTCAGAAGGGTATCTGTGCTCATTTCAAACTCGAGTTTTATGCGTCACCCCACCTCACCTTTCCCCTGAAGCAGGCATAAGTGTGTTTTCTAAAAGCGTGACTCTGTTCTGTTTGGGGATTCAGTGCATGGGGAGCGATTTTTACATTCCCTCGATAAGTGATATCATAAGTTTCTTTTTTTGTGGGACTTATTTCACTGAGGATGATCGTACCTAAATCCACTCAGGATGCTGCTACCAGCCTCATGACGTGGATTTCATGGCTGAGTGACACTCCATTGGACCTACGTAGCACCACTTGTCCACTTGTCCACTTGTCTTTGTCCACTTGTCCACTCGTCTTTGTCCACTTGGCTCTTTCCTGGGATATGAAACGTGTACCGGAGTGGAGGTTCTTGTCAAGACAGCAGCCCTCAACTTTGGGGTCCCTGTGTCTGGTTGATTTTTTCATTTTCCCAAGGTCAACGCCCATGTGTGGAAGTGCCCTATGCTCTGTGGTTCTGTGTTTTACATGGTTTGGGAAAGAGGATACACTTGTGAAGATTGGCTGTTGGCCATTGACATCCCGCCCATCAGCTTAACAAGGCTCCCTTGACTCCGTGGGCTGTCCTGCCTTTCTGGTTTTTAGACTTTTTTCGCCTGGCCCTTTTGCCCCGGGGGGGGGGCGAGAGATTTCTTTGTAGTGCTGATTTGCTCTCCCAGGTTGCTTGGTTGGCCAAAAAGGGCGTATGCGTTTTTTCCTGAATATATTCAGGAAAAAACGCATACGCCCTTTTTGGCCAACCGCATCATTGTCCACGTTCTGGCGCTTTTCATGTGCTATCGGGGCCATTCCGATGTACCCGTTGACATCCGTTTCCTGCAGTTCTGCCTTGCGTTCAGCGCCTCTTCGTAGCCTGCGCTCAATATATTTTGGGGCGAAAGTTATCGTTTAGAACTCTGCAGGTTTGGGAAGTGCAGTGCCCCTGAGCTCCATTTCCCAAGTCGCTTTTTTGTGAGTGGGACGCAACACGGCTGGATGGCTTCACGCCCTATTGTCGATCCGGGGTGGCAGGCTGAACCGCTGGTGAATTCTTCTTCGTGATGGGAAATGAGAGTGACATGTGCCCGACCAAACACCTCCAGCGAGTCTCTCATTGGTTCCCCCTCTTGCAGTTCATCCTGCGGACAAATTGCAGACGGTACGAAAGAGGCATGGAAAGGCGCCGAGTCTCCAAGTGGGGAGATTGTTAGTAAGGGGGCCTGAATGGAGAACACGAGCACCAGGAGATGAAAACTGAGGTGAGTTTCAGAAAGCTTTCCCGATCCCACGGTGTAGCAACCGCTGGGTTTCCAATGAGTGCTTTCGCTGTCGGAAGATTGCGTTGAACCTGGAGAGTTGGGACCCATGGAATGGGGAGCACGCAGGATTCCTTTCAAGGGTCTGCATTTGCTTTCCCAACCTCACCAATCGTCTCAGCCCCAAGAGTGTCCAGCCTTATGTCTTCTGCCGCTGGGGCTGTAGATGTGGTCAATCCTGGTTGCATGCCAGTCCCTGAACGCATTTTGGAAGAATTTCTCTCTGTTTTGCCCTGCTTGTTTCTTCTTTGTGTTGGAAATGTATCCTCAGAATGGGTCTGAGCTGATTTTCCCTGCTGGTTTTAGGCCGCTTTACACACACTTGATGCACTTACACAGAGATATCAAGACTTAGCTTTTAAGATGCTTACTAGTCGGATAGATACTTGTGCGATGAACAGGGTCTGGTGAGTCCAGTTGATTGAGCAAGGAGTAGGTCGTGTCCATTCCATATTCGGTTTTCGGAAGGGTATCTGTGCTCATTTCAAACTCGAGTTTTATGCGTCACCCCACCTCACCTTTCCCCTGAAGCAGGCATAAGTGTGTTTTCTAAAAGCGTGACTCTGTTCTGTTTGGGGATTCAGTGCATGGGGAGCGATTTTTACATTCCCTCGATAAGTGATATCATAAGTTTCTTTTTTTGTGGGACTTATTTCACTGAGGATGATCGTACCTAAATCCACTCAGGATGCTGCTACCAGCCTCATGACGTGGATTTCATGGCTGAGTGACACTCCATTGGACCTACGTAGCACCACTTGTCCACTTGTCCACTTGTCTTTGTCCACTTGTCCACTCGTCTTTGTCCACTTGGCTCTTTCCTGGGATATGAAACGTGTACCGGAGTGGAGGTTCTTGTCAAGACAGCAGCCCTCAACTTTGGTGTCCCTGTGTCTGGTTGATTTTTTCATTTTCCCAAGGTCAACGCCCATGTGTGGAAGTGCCCTATGCTCTGTGGTTCTGTGTTTTACATGGTTTGGGAAAGAGGATACACTTGTGAAGATTGGCTGTTGGCCATTGACATCCCGCCCATCAGCTTAACAAGGCTCCCTTGACTCCGTGGGCTGTCCTGCCTTTCTGGTTTTTAGACTTTTTTCGCCTGGCCCTTTTGCCCCGGGGGGGGGGGGCGAGAGATTTCTTTGTAGTGCTGATTTGCTCTCCCAGGTTGCTTGGTTGGCCAAAAAGGGCGTATGCGTTTTTTCCTGAATATATTCAGGAAAAAACGCATACGCCCTTTTTGGCCAACCGCATCATTGTCCACGTTCTGGCGCTTTTCATGTGCTATCGGGGCCATTCCGATGTACCCGTTGACATCCGTTTCCTGCAGTTCTGCCTTGCGTTCAGCGCCTCTTCGTAGCCTGACCTCAATATATTTTGGGGCGATAGTTATCGTTTAGAACTCTGCAGGTTTGGGAAGTGCAGTGCCCCTGAGCTCCATTTCCCAAGTCGCTTTTTTGTGAGTGGGACGCAACACGGCTGGATGGCTTCACGCCCTATTGTCGATCCGGGGTGGCAGGCTGAACCGCTGGTGAATTCTTCTTCGTGATGGGAAATGAGAGTGACATGTGCCCGACCAAACACCTCCAGCGAGTCTCTCATTGGTTCCCCCTCTTGCAGTTCATCCTGCGGACAAATTGCAGACGGTACGAAAGAGGCATGGAAAGGCGCCGAGTCTCCAAGTGGGGAGATTGTTAGTAAGGGGGCCTGAATGGAGAACACGAGCACCAGGAGATGAAAACTGAGGTGAGTTTCAGAAAGCTTTCCCGATCCCACGGTGTAGCAACCGCTGGGTTTCCAATGAGTGCTTTCGCTGTCGGAAGATTGCGTTGAACCTGGAGAGTTGGGACCCATGGAATGGGGAGCACGCAGGATTCCTTTCAAGGGTCTGCATTTGCTTTCCCAACCTCACCAATCGTCTCAGCCCCAAGAGTGTCCAGCCTTATGTCTTCTGCCGCTGGGGCTGTAGATGTGGTCAATCCTGGTTGCATGCCAGTCCCTGAACGCATTTTGGAAGAATTTCTCTCTGTTTTGCCCTGCTTGTTTCTTCTTTATGTTGGAAATGTATCCTCAGAATGGGTCTGAGCTGATTTTCCCTGCTGGTTTTAGGCCGCTTTACACACACTTGATGCACTTACACAGAGATATCAAGACTTAGCTTTTAAGATGCTTACTAGTCGGATAGATACTTGTGCGATGAACAGGGTCTGGTGAGTCCAGTTGATTGAGCAAGGAGTAGGTCGTGTCCATTCCATATTCGGTTTTCAGAAGGGTATCTGTGCTCATTTCAAACTCGAGTTTTATGCGTCACCCCACCTCACCTTTCCCCTGAAGCAGGCATAAGTGTGTTTTCTAAAAGCGTGACTCTGTTCTGTTTGGGGATTCAGTGCATGGGGAGCGATTTTTACATTCCCTCGATAAGTGATATCATAAGTTTCTTTTTTTGTGGGACTTATTTCACTGAGGATGATCGTACCTAAATCCACTCAGGATGCTGCTACCAGCCTCATGACGTGGATTTCATGGCTGAGTGACACTCCATTGGACCTACGTAGCACCACTTGTCCACTTGTCCACTTGTCTTTGTCCACTTGTCCACTCGTCTTTGTCCACTTGGCTCTTTCCTGGGATATGAAACGTGTACCGGAGTGGAGGTTCTTGTCAAGACAGCAGCCCTCAACTTTGGGGTCCCTGTGTCTGGTTGATTTTTTCATTTTCCCAAGGTCAACGCCCATGTGTGGAAGTGCCCTATGCTCTGTGGTTCTGTGTTTTACATGGTTTGGGAAAGAGGATACACTTGTGAAGATTGGCTGTTGGCCATTGACATCCCGCCCATCAGCTTAACAAGGCTCCCTTGACTCCGTGGGCTGTCCTGCCTTTCTGGTTTTTAGACTTTTTTCGCCTGGCCCTTTTGCCCCGGGGGGGGGGGGGCGAGAGATTTCTTTGTAGTGCTGATTTGCTCTCCCAGGTTGCTTGGTTGGCCAAAAAGGGCGTATGCGTTTTTTCCTGAATATATTCAGGAAAAAACGCATACGCCCTTTTTGGCCAACCGCATCATTGTCCACGTTCTGGCGCTTTTCATGTGCTATCGGGGCCATTCCGATGTACCCGTTGACATCCGTTTCCTGCAGTTCTGCCTTGCGTTCAGCGCCTCTTCGTAGCCTGACCTCAATATATTTTGGGGCGATAGTTATCGTTTAGAACTCTGCAGGTTTGGGAAGTGCAGTGCCCCTGAGCTCCATTTCCCAAGTCGCTTTTTTGTGAGTGGGACGCAACACGGCTGGATGGCTTCACGCCCTATTGTCGATCCGGGGTGGCAGGCTGAACCGCTGGTGAATTCTTCTTCGTGATGGGAAATGAGAGTGACATGTGCCCGACCAAACACCTCCAGCGAGTCTCTCATTGGTTCCCCCTCTTGCAGTTCATCCTGCGGACAAATTGCAGACGGTACGAAAGAGGCATGGAAAGGCGCCGAGTCTCCAAGTGGGGAGATTGTTAGTAAGGGGGCCTGAATGGAGAACACGAGCACCAGGAGATGAAAACTGAGGTGAGTTTCAGAAAGCTTTCCCGATCCCACGGTGTAGCAACCGCTGGGTTTCCAATGAGTGCTTTCGCTGTCGGAAGATTGCGTTGAACCTGGAGAGTTGGGACCCATGGAATGGGGAGCACGCAGGATTCCTTTCAAGGGTCTGCATTTGCTTTCCCAACCTCACCAATCGTCTCAGCCCCAAGAGTGTCCAGCCTTATGTCTGCTGCCGCTGGGGCTGTAGATGTGGTCAATCCTGGTTGCATGCCAGTCCCTGAACGCATTTTGGAAGAATTTCTCTCTGTTTTGCCCTGCTTGTTTCTTCTTTATGTTGGAAATGTATCCTCAGAATGGGTCTGAGCTGATTTTCCCTGCTGGTTTTAGGCCGCTTTACACACACTTGATGCACTTACACAGAGATATCAAGACTTAGCTTTTAAGATGCTTACTAGTCGGATAGATACTTGTGCGATGAACAGGGTCTGGTGAGTCCAGTTGATTGAGCAAGGAGTAGGTCGTGTCCATTCCATATTCGGTTTTCGGAAGGGTATCTGTGCTCATTTCAAACTCGAGTTTTATGCGTCACCCCACCTCACCTTTCCCCTGAAGCAGGCATAAGTGTGTTTTCTAAAAGCGTGACTCTGTTCTGTTTGGGGATTCAGTGCATGGGGAGCGATTTTTACATTCCCTCGATAAGTGATATCATAAGTTTCTTTTTTTGTGGGACTTATTTCACTGAGGATGATCGTACCTAAATCCACTCAGGATGCTGCTACCAGCCTCATGACGTGGATTTCATGGCTGAGTGACACTCCATTGGACCTACGTAGCACCACTTGTCCACTTGTCCACTTGTCTTTGTCCACTTGTCCACTCGTCTTTGTCCACTTGGCTCTTTCCTGGGATATGAAACGTGTACCGGAGTGGAGGTTCTTGTCAAGACAGCAGCCCTCAACTTTGGGGTCCCTGTGTCTGGTTGATTTTTTCATTTTCCCAAGGTCAACGCCCATGTGTGGAAGTGCCCTATGCTCTGTGGTTCTGTGTTTTACATGGTTTGGGAAAGAGGATACACTTGTGAAGATTGGCTGTTGGCCATTGACATCCCGCCCATCAGCTTAACAAGGCTCCCTTGACTCCGTGGGCTGTCCTGCCTTTCTGGTTTTTAGACTTTTTTCGCCTGGCCCTTTTGCCCCGGGGGGGGGGGGGCGAGAGATTTCTTTGTAGTGCTGATTTGCTCTCCCAGGTTGCTTGGTTGGCCAAAAAGGGCGTATGCGTTTTTTCCTGAATATATTCAGGAAAAAACGCATACGCCCTTTTTGGCCAACCGCATCATTGTCCACGTTCTGGCGCTTTTCATGTGCTATCGGGGCCATTCCGATGTACCCGTTGACATCCGTTTCCTGCAGTTCTGCCTTGCGTTCAGCGCCTCTTCGTAGCCTGACCTCAATATATTTTGGGGCGATAGTTATCGTTTAGAACTCTGCAGGTTTGGGAAGTGCAGTGCCCCTGAGCTCCATTTCCCAAGTCGCTTTTTTGTGAGTGGGACGCAACACGGCTGGATGGCTTCACGCCCTATTGTCGATCCGGGGTGGCAGGCTGAACCGCTGGTGAATTCTTCTTCGTGATGGGAAATGAGAGTGACATGTGCCCGACCAAACACCTCCAGCGAGTCTCTCATTGGTTCCCCCTCTTGCAGTTCATCCTGCGGACAAATTGCAGACGGTACGAAAGAGGCATGGAAAGGCGCCGAGTCTCCAAGTGGGGAGATTGTTAGTAAGGGGGCCTGAATGGAGAACACGAGCACCAGGAGATGAAAACTGAGGTGAGTTTCAGAAAGCTTTCCCGATCCCACGGTGTAGCATCCGCTGGGTTTCCAATGAGTGCTTTCGCTGTCGGAAGATTGCGTTGAACCTGGAGAGTTGGGACCCATGGAATGGGGAGCACGCAGGATTCCTTTCAAGGGTCTGCATTTGCTTTCCCAACCTCACCAATCGTCTCAGCCCCAAGAGTGTCCAGCCTTATGTCTTCTGCCGCTGGGGCTGTAGATGTGGTCAATCCTGGTTGCATGCCAGTCCCTGAACGCATTTTGGAAGAATTTCTCTCTGTTTTGCCCTGCTTGTTTCTTCTTTATGTTGGAAATGTATCCTCAGAATGGGTCTGAGCTGATTTTCCCTGCTGGTTTTAGGCCGCTTTACACACACTTGATGCACTTACACAGAGATATCAAGACTTAGCTTTTAAGATGCTTACTAGTCGGATAGATACTTGTGCGATGAACAGGGTCTGGTGAGTCCAGTTGATTGAGCAAGGAGTAGGTCGTGTCCATTCCATATTCGGTTTTCGGAAGGGTATCTGTGCTCATTTCAAACTCGAGTTTTATGCGTCACCCCACCTCACCTTTCCCCTGAAGCAGGCATAAGTGTGTTTTCTAAAAGCGTGACTCTGTTCTGTTTGGGGATTCAGTGCATGGGGAGCGATTTTTACATTCCCTCGATAAGTGATATCATAAGTTTCTTTTTTTGTGGGACTTATTTCACTGAGGATGATCGTACCTAAATCCACTCAGGATGCTTCTACCAGCCTCATGACGTGGATTTCATGGCTGAGTGACACTCCATTGGACCTACGTAGCACCACTTGTCCACTTGTCCACTTGTCTTTGTCCACTTGTCCACTCGTCTTTGTCCACTTGGCTCTTTCCTGGGATATGAAACGTGTATCGGAGTGGAGGTTCTTGTCAAGACAGCAGCCCTCAACTTTGGGGTCCCTGTGTCTGGTTGATTTTTTCATTTTCCCAAGGTCAACGCCCATGTGTGGAAGTGCCCTATGCTCTGTGGTTCTGTGTTTTACATGGTTTGGGAAAGAGGATACACTTGTGAAGATTGGCTGTTGGCCATTGACATCCCGCCCATCAGCTTAACAAGGCTCCCTTGACTCCGTGGGCTGTCCTGCCTTTCTGGTTTTTAGACTTTTTTCGCCTGGCCCTTTTGCCCCGGGGGGGGGGGGGGGGCGAGAGATTTCTTTGTAGTGCTGATTTGCTCTCCCAGGTTGCTTGGTTGGCCAAAAAGGGCGTATGCGTTTTTTCCTGAATATATTCAGGAAAAAACGCATACGCCCTTTTTGGCCAACCGCATCATTGTCCACGTTCTGGCGCTTTTCATGTGCTATCGGGGCCATTCCGATGTACCCGTTGACATCCGTTTCCTGCAGTTCTGCCTTGCGTTCAGCGCCTCTTCGTAGCCTGCGCTCAATATATTTTGGGGCGAAAGTTATCGTTTAGAACTCTGCAGGTTTGGGAAGTGCAGTGCCCCTGAGCTCCATTTCCCAAGTCGCTTTTTTGTGAGTGGGACGCAACACGGCTGGATGGCTTCACGCCCTATTGTCGATCCGGGGTGGCAGGCTGAACCGCTGGTGAATTCTTCTTCGTGATGGGAAATGAGAGTGACATGTGCCCGACCAAACACCTCCAGCGAGTCTCTCATTGGTTCCCCCTCTTGCAGTTCATCCTGCGGACAAATTGCAGACGGTACGAAAGAGGCATGGAAAGGCGCCGAGTCTCCAAGTGGGGAGATTGTTAGTAAGGGGGCCTGAATGGAGAACACGAGCACCAGGAGATGAAAACTGAGGTGAGTTTCAGAAAGCTTTCCCGATCCCACGGTGTAGCAACCGCTGGGTTTCCAATGAGTGCTTTCGCTGTCGGAAGATTGCGTTGAACCTGGAGAGTTGGGACCCATGGAATGGGGAGCACGCAGGATTCCTTTCAAGGGTCTGCATTTGCTTTCCCAAGCTCACCAATCGTCTCAGCCCCAAGAGTGTCCAGCCTTATGTCTTCTGCCGCTGGGGCTGTAGATGTGGTCAATCCTGGTTGCATGCCAGTCCCTGAACGCATTTTGGAAGAATTTCTCTCTGTTTTGCCCTGCTTGTTTCTTCTTTATGTTGGAAATGTATCCTCAGAATGGGTCTGAGCTGATTTTCCCTGCTGGTTTTAGGCCGCTTTACACACACTTGATGCACTTACACAGAGATATCAAGACTTAGCTTTTAAGATGCTTACTAGTCGGATAGATACTTGTGCGATGAACAGGGTCTGGTGAGTCCAGTTGATTGAGCAAGGAGTAGGTCGTGTCCATTCCATATTCGGTTTTCGGAAGGGTATCTGTGCTCATTTCAAACTCGAGTTTTATGCGTCACCCCACCTCACCTTTCCCCTGAAGCAGGCATAAGTGTGTTTTC
Organism: Kogia breviceps; assembly: GCF_026419965.1. NCBI lineage: Eukaryota > Metazoa > Chordata > Mammalia > Artiodactyla > Physeteridae > Kogia > Kogia breviceps. The sequence continues at coordinate 19,133 of NW_026711583.1, forward strand.
TAAAAGCGTGACTCTGTTCTGTTTGGGGATTCAGTGCATGGGGAGCGATTTTTACATTCCCTCGATAAGTGATATCATAAGTTTCTTTTTTTGTGGGACTTATTTCACTGAGGATGATCGTACCTAAATCCACTCAGGATGCTGCTACCAGCCTCATGACGTGGATTTCATGGCTGAGTGACACTCCATTGGACCTACGTAGCACCACTTGTCCACTTGTCCACTTGTCTTTGTCCACTTTTCCACTCGTCTTTGTCCACTTGGCTCTTTCCTGGGATATGAAACGTGTACCGGAGTGGAGGTTCTTGTCAAGACAGCAGCCCTCAACTTTGGGTCCCTGTGTCTGGTTGATTTTTTCATTTTCCCAAGGTCAACGCCCATGTGTGGAAGTGCCCTATGCTCTGTGGTTCTGTGTTTTACATGGTTTGGGAAAGAGGATACACTTGTGAAGATTGGCTGTTGGCCATTGACATCCCGCCCATCAGCTTAACAAGGCTCCCTTGACTCCGTGGCCTGTCCTGCCTTTCTGGTTTTTAGACTTTTTTCGCCTGGCCCTTTTGCCCCGGGGGGGGCGAGAGATTGCTTTGTAGTGCTGATTTGCTCTCCCAGGTTGCTTGGTTGGCCAAAAAGGGCGTATGCGTTTTTTCCTGAATATATTCAGGAAAAAACGCATACGCCCTTTTTGGCCAACCGCATCATTGTCCACGTTCTGGCGCTTTTCATGTGCTATCGGGGCCATTCCGATGTACCCGTTGACATCCGTTTCCTGCAGTTCTGCCTTGCGTTCAGCGCCTCTTCGTAGCCTGACCTCAATATATTTTGGGGCGATAGTTATCGTTTAGAACTCTGCAGGTTTGGGAAGTGCAGTGCCCCTGAGCTCCATTTCCCAAGTCGCTTTTTTGTGAGTGGGACGCAACACGGCTGGATGGCTTCACGCCCTATTGTCGATCCGGGGTGGCAGGCTGAACCGCTGGTGAATTCTTCTTCGTGATGGGAAATGAGAGTGACATGTGCCCGACCAAACACCTCCAGCGAGTCTCTCATTGGTTCCCCCTCTTGCAGTTCATCCTGCGGACAAATTGCAGACGGTACGAAAGAGGCATGGAAAGGCGCCGAGTCTCCAAGTGGGGAGATTGTTAGTAAGGGGGCCTGAATGGAGAACACGAGCACCAGGAGATGAAAACTGAGGTGAGTTTCAGAAAGCTTTCCCGATCCCACGGTGTAGCATCCGCTGGGTTTCCAATGAGTGCTTTCGCTGCCGGAAGATTGCGTTGAACCTGGAGAGTTGGGACCCATGGAATGGGGAGCACGCAGGATTCCTTTCAAGGGTCTGCATTTGCTTTCCCAACCTCACCAATCGTCTCAGCCCCAAGAGTGTCCAGCCTTATGTCTTCTGCCGCTGGGGCTGTAGATGTGGTCAATCCTGGTTGCATGCCAGTCCCTGAACGCATTTTGGAAGAATTTCTCTCTGTTTTGCCCTGCTTGTTTCTTCTTTATGTTGGAAATGTATCCTCAGAATGGGTCTGAGCTGATTTTCCCTGCTGGTTTTAGGCCGCTTTACACACACTTGATGCACTTACACAGAGATATCAAGACTTAGCTTTTAAGATGCTTACTAGTCGGATAGATACTTGTGCGATGAACAGGGTCTGGTGAGTCCAGTTGATTGAGCAAGGAGTAGGTCGTGTCCATTCCATATTCGGTTTTCGGAAGGGTATCTGTGCTCATTTCAAACTCGAGTTTTATGCGTCACCCCACCTCACCTTTCCCCTGAAGCAGGCATAAGTGTGTTTTCTAAAAGCGTGACTCTGTTCTGTTTGGGGATTCAGTGCATGGGGAGCGATTTTTACATTCCCTCGATAAGTGATATCATAAGTTTCTTTTTTTGTGGGACTTATTTCACTGAGGATGATCGTACCTAAATCCACTCAGGATGCTGCTACCAGCCTCATGACGTGGATTTCATGGCTGAGTGACACTCCATTGGACCTACGTAGCACCACTTGTCCACTTGTCCACTTGTCTTTGTCCACTTGTCCACTCGTCTTTGTCCACTTGGCTCTTTCCTGGGATATGATACGTGTACCGGAGTGGAGGTTCTTGTCAAGACAGCAGCCCTCAACTTTGGGTCCCTGTGTCTGGTTGATTTTTTCATTTTCCCAAGGTCAACGCCCATGTGTGGAAGTGCCCTATGCTCTGTGGTTCTGTGTTTTACATGGTTTGGGAAAGAGGATACACTTGTGAAGATTGGCTGTTGGCCATTGACATCCCGCCCATCAGCTTAACAAGGCTCCCTTGACTCCGTGGCCTGTCCTGCCTTTCTGGTTTTTAGACTTTTTTCGCCTGGCCCTTTTGTCCCGGGGGGGGCGAGAGATTTCTTTGTAGTGCTGATTTGCTCTCCCAGGTTGCTTGGTTGGCCATAAAGGGCGTATGCGTTTTTTCCTGAATATATTCAGGAAAAAACGCATACGCCCTTTTTGGCCAACCGCATCATTGTCCACGTTCTGGCGCTTTTCATGTGCTATCGGGGCCATTCCGATGTACCCGTTGACATCCGTTTCCTGCAGTTCTGCCTTGCGTTCAGCGCCTCTTCGTAGCCTGACCTCAATATATTTTGGGGCGATAGTTATCGTTTAGAACTCTGCAGGTTTGGGAAGTGCAGTGCCCCTGAGCTCCATTTCCCAAGTCGCTTTTTTGTGAGTGGGACGCAACACGGCTGGATGGCTTCACGCCCTATTGTCGATCCGGGGTGGCAGGCTGAACCGCTGGTGAATTCTTCTTCGTGATGGGAAATGAGAGTGACATGTGCCCGACCAAACACCTCCAGCGAGTCTCTCATTGGTTCCCCCTCTTGCAGTTCATCCTGCGGACAAATTGCAGACGGTACGAAAGAGGCATGGAAAGGCGCCGAGTCTCCAAGTGGGGAGATTGTTAGTAAGGGGGCCTGAATGGAGAACACGAGCACCAGGAGATGAAAACTGAGGTGAGTTTCAGAAAGCTTTCCCGATCCCACGGTGTAGCATCCGCTGGGTTTCCAATGAGTGCTTTCGCTGTCGGAAGATTGCGTTGAACCTGGAGAGTTGGGACCCATGGAATGGGGAGCACGCAGGATTCCTTTCAAGGGTCTGCATTTGCTTTCCCAACCTCACCAATCGTCTCAGCCCCAAGAGTGTCCAGCCTTATGTCTTCTGCCGCTGGGGCTGTAGATGTGGTCAATCCTGGTTGCATGCCAGTCCCTGAACGCATTTTGGAAGAATTTCTCTCTGTTTTGCCCTGCTTGTTTCTTCTTTATGTTGGAAATGTATCCTCAGAATGGGTCTGAGCTGATTTTCCCTGCTGGTTTTAGGCCGCTTTACACACACTTGATGCACTTACACAGAGATATCAAGACTTAGCTTTTAAGATGCTTACTAGTCGGATAGATACTTGTGCGATGAACAGGGTCTGGTGAGTCCAGTTGATTGAGCAAGGAGTAGGTCGTGTCCATTCCATATTCGGTTTTCGGAAGGGTATCTGTGCTCATTTCAAACTCGAGTTTTATGCGTCACCCCACCTCACCTTTCCCCTGAAGCAGGCATAAGTGTGTTTTCTAAAAGCGTGACTCTGTTCTGTTTGGGGATTCAGTGCATGGGGAGCGATTTTTACATTCCCTCGATAAGTGATATCATAAGTTTCTTTTTTTGTGGGACTTATTTCACTGAGGATGATCGTACCTAAATCCACTCAGGATGCTGCTACCAGCCTCATGACGTGGATTTCATGGCTGAGTGACACTCCATTGGACCTACGTAGCACCACTTGTCCACTTGTCCACTTGTCTTTGTCCACTTGTCCACTCGTCTTTGTCCACTTGGCTCTTTCCTGGGATATGAAACGTGTACCGGAGTGGAGGTTCTTGTCAAGACAGCAGCCCTCAACTTTGGGGTCCCTGTGTCTGGTTGATTTTTTCATTTTCCCAAGGTCAACGCCCATGTGTGGAAGTGCCCTATGCTCTGTGGTTCTGTGTTTTACATGGTTTGGGAAAGAGGATACACTTGTGAAGATTGGCTGTTGGCCATTGACATCCCGCCCATCAGCTTAACAAGGCTCCCTTGACTCCGTGGGCTGTCCTGCCTTTCTGGTTTTTAGACTTTTTTCGCCTGGCCCTTTTGCCCCGGGGGGGGGGGCGAGAGATTTCTTTGTAGTGCTGATTTGCTCTCCCAGGTTGCTTGGTTGGCCAAAAAGGGCGTATGCGTTTTTTCCTGAATATATTCAGGAAAAAACGCATACGCCCTTTTTGGCCAACCGCATCATTGTCCACGTTCTGGCGCTTTTCATGTGCTATCGGGGCCATTCCGATGTACCCGTTGACATCCGTTTCCTGCAGTTCTGCCTTGCGTTCAGCGCCTCTTCGTAGCCTGACCTCAATATATTTTGGGGCGATAGTTATCGTTTAGAACTCTGCAGGTTTGGGAAGTGCAGTGCCCCTGAGCTCCATTTCCCAAGTCGCTTTTTTGTGAGTGGGACGCAACACGGCTGGATGGCTTCACGCCCTATTGTCGATCCGGGGTGGCAGGCTGAACCGCTGGTGAATTCTTCTTCGTGATGGGAAATGAGAGTGACATGTGCCCGACCAAACACCTCCAGCGAGTCTCTCATTGGTTCCCCCTCTTGCAGTTCATCCTGCGGACAAATTGCAGACGGTACGAAAGAGGCATGGAAAGGCGCCGAGTCTCCAAGTGGGGAGATTGTTAGTAAGGGGGCCTGAATGGAGAACACGAGCACCAGGAGATGAAAACTGAGGTGAGTTTCAGAAAGCTTTCCCGATCCCACGGTGTAGCATCCGCTGGGTTTCCAATGAGTGCTTTCGCTGTCGGAAGATTGCGTTGAACCTGGAGAGTTGGGACCCATGGAATGGGGAGCACGCAGGATTCCTTTCAAGGGTCTGCATTTGCTTTCCCAACCTCACCAATCGTCTCAGCCCCAAGAGTGTCCAGCCTTATGTCTTCTGCCGCTGGGGCTGTAGATGTGGTCAATCCTGGTTGCATGCCAGTCCCTGAACGCATTTTGGAAGAATTTCTCTCTGTTTTGCCCTGCTTGTTTCTTCTTTATGTTGGAAATGTATCCTCAGAATGGGTCTGAGCTGATTTTCCCTGCTGGTTTTAGGCCGCTTTACACACCCTTGATGCACTTACACAGAGATATCAAGACTTAGCTTTTAAGATGCTTACTAGTCGGATAGATACTTGTGCGATGAACAGGGTCTGGTGAGTCCAGTTGATTGAGCAAGGAGTAGGTCGTGTCCATTCCATATTCGGTTTTCGGAAGGGTATCTGTGCTCATTTCAAACTCGAGTTTTATGCGTCACCCCACCTCACCTTTCCCCTGAAGCAGGCATAAGTGTGTTTTCTAAAAGCGTGACTCTGTTCTGTTTGGGGATTCAGTGCATGGGGAGCGATTTTTACATTCCCTCGATAAGTGATATCATAAGTTTCTTTTTTTGTGGGACTTATTTCACTGAGGATGATCGTACCTAAATCCACTCAGGATGCTGCTACCAGCCTCATGACGTGGATTTCATGGCTGAGTGACACTCCATTGGACCTACGTAGCACCACTTGTCCACTTGTCCACTTGTCTTTGTCCACTTGTCCACTCGTCTTTGTCCACTTGGCTCTTTCCTGGGATATGAAACGTGTACCGGAGTGGAGGTTCTTGTCAAGACAGCAGCCCTCAACTTTGGGGTCCCTGTGTCTGGTTGATTTTTTCATTTTCCCAAGGTCAACGCCCATGTGTGGAAGTGCCCTATGCTCTGTGGTTCTGTGTTTTACATGGTTTGGGAAAGAGGATACACTTGTGAAGATTGGCTGTTGGCCATTGACATCCCGCCCATCAGCTTAACAAGGCTCCCTTGACTCCGTGGGCTGTCCTGCCTTTCTGGTTTTTAGACTTTTTTCGCCTGGCCCTTTTGCCCCGGGGGGGGGGGCGAGAGATTTCTTTGTAGTGCTGATTTGCTCTCCCAGGTTGCTTGGTTGGCCAAAAAGGGCGTATGCGTTTTTTCCTGAATATATTCAGGAAAAAACGCATACGCCCTTTTTGGCCAACCGCATCATTGTCCACGTTCTGGCGCTTTTCATGTGCTATCGGGGCCATTCCGATGTACCCGTTGACATCCGTTTCCTGCAGATCTGCCTTGCGTTCAGCGCCTCTTCGTAGCCTGACCTCAATATATTTTGGGGCGATAGTTATCGTTTAGAACTCTGCAGGTTTGGGAAGTGCAGTGCCCCTGAGCTCCATTTCCCAAGTCGCTTTTTTGTGAGTGGGACGCAACACGGCTGGATGGCTTCACGCCCTATTGTCGATCCGGGGTGGCAGGCTGAACCGCTGGTGAACTCTTCTTCGTGATGGGAAATGAGAGTGACATGTGCCCGACCAAACACCTCCAGCGAGTCTCTCATTGGTTCCCCCTCTTGCAGTTCATCCTGCGGACAAATTGCAGACGGTACGAAAGAGGCATGGAAAGGCGCCGAGTCTCCAAGTGGGGAGATTGTTAGTAAGGGGGCCTGAATGGAGAACACGAGCACCAGGAGATGAAAACTGAGGTGAGTTTCAGAAAGCTTTCCCGATCCCACGGTGTAGCATCCGCTGGGTTTCCAATGAGTGCTTTCGCTGTCGGAAGATTGCGTTGAACCTGGAGAGTTGGGACCCATGGAATGGGGAGCACGCAGGATTCCTTTCAAGGGTCTGCATTTACTTTCCCAACCTCACCAATCGTCTCAGCCCCAAGAGTGTCCAGCCTTATGTCTTCTGCCGCTGGGGCTGTAGATGTGGTCAATCCTGGTTGCATGCCAGTCCCTGAACGCATTTTGGAAGAATTTCTCTCTGTTTTGCCCTGCTTGTTTCTTCTTTATGTTGGAAATGTATCCTCAGAATGGGTCTGAGCTGATTTTCCCTGCTGGTTTTAGGCCGCTTTACACACACTTGATGCACTTACACAGAGATATCAAGACTTAGCTTTGAAGATGCTTACTAGTCGGATAGATACTTGTGCGATGAACAGGGTCTGGTGAGTCCAGTTGATTGAGCAAGGAGTAGGTCGTGTCCATTCCATATTCGGTTTTCGGAAGGGTATCTGTGCTCATTTCAAACTCGAGTTTTATGCGTCACCCCACCTCACCTTTCCCCTGAAGCAGGCATAAGTGTGTTTTCTAAAAGCGTGACTCTGTTCTGTTTGGGGATTCAGTGCATGGGGAGCGATTTTTACATTCCCTCGATAAGTGATATCATAAGTTTCTTTTTGTGGGACTTATTTCACTGAGGATGATCGTACCTAAATCCACTCAGGATGCTGCTACCAGCCTCATGACGTGGATTTCATGGCTGAGTGACACTCCATTGGACCTACGTAGCACCACTTCTGCACTTGTCCACTTGTCCACTCGTCTTTGTCCACTTGGCTCTTTCCTGGGATATGAAACGTGTACCGGAGTGGAGGTTCTTGTCAAGACAGCAGCCCTCAACTTTGGGGTCCCTGTGTCTGGTTGATTTTTTCATTTTCCCAAGGTCAACGCCCATGTGTGGAAGTGCCCTATGCTCTGTGGTTCTGTGTTTTACATGGTTTGGGAAAGAGGATACACTTGTGAAGATTGGCTGTTGGCCATTGACATCCCGCCCATCAGCTTAACAAGGCTCCCTTGACTCCGTGGGCTGTCCTGCCTTTCTGGTTTTTAGACTTTTTTCGCCTGGCCCTTTTGCCCCGGGGGGGGGGGCGAGAGATTTCTTTGTAGTGCTGATTTGCTCTCCCAGGTTGCTTGGTTGGCCAAAAAGGGCGTATGCGTTTTTTCCTGAATATATTCAGGAAAAAACGCATACGCCCTTTTTGGCCAACCGCATCATTGTCCACGTTCTGGCGCTTTTCATGTGCTATCGGGGCCATTCCGATGTACCCGTTGACATCCGTTTCCTGCAGTTCTGCCTTGCGTTCAGCGCCTCTTCGTAGCCTGACCTCAATATATTTTGGGGCGATAGTTATCGTTTAGAACTCTGCAGGTTTGGGAAGTGCAGTGCCCCTGAGCTCCATTTCCCAAGTCGCTTTTTTGTGAGTGGGACGCAACACGGCTGGATGGCTTCACGCCCTATTGTCGATCCGGGGTGGCAGGCTGAACCTCTGGTGAATTCTTCTTCGTGATGGGAAATGAGAGTGACATGTGCCCGACCAAACACCTCCAGCGAGTCTCTCATTGGTTCCCCCTCTTGCAGTTCATCCTGCGGACAAATTGCAGACGGTACGAAAGAGGCATGGAAAGGCGCCGAGTCTCCAAGTGGGGAGATTGTTAGTAAGGGGGCCTGAATGGAGAACACGAGCACCAGGAGATGAAAACTGAGGTGAGTTTCAGAAAGCTTTCCCGATCCCACGGTGTAGCATCCGCTGGGTTTCCAATGAGTGCTTTCGCTGTCGGAAGATTGCGTTGAACCTGGAGAGTTGGGACCCATGGAATGGGGAGCACGCAGGATTCCTTTCAAGGGTCTGCATTTGCTTTCCCAACCTCACCAATCGTCTCAGCCCCAAGAGTGTCCAGCCTTATGTCTTCTGCCGCTGGGGCTGTAGATGTGGTCAATCCTGGTTGCATGCCAGTCCCTGAACGCATTTTGGAAGAATTTCTCTCTGTTTTGCCCTGCTTGTTTCTTCTTTATGTTGGAAATGTATCCTCAGAATGGGTCTGAGCTGATTTTCCCTGCTGGTTTTAGGCCGCTTTACACACACTTGATGCACTTACACAGAGATATCAAGACTTAGCTTTTAAGATGCTTACTAGTCGGATAGATACTTGTGCGATGAACAGGGTCTGGTGAGTCCAGTTGATTGAGCAAGGAGTAGGTCGTGTCCATTCCATATTCGGTTTTCGGAAGGGTATCTGTGCTCATTTCAAACTCGAGTTTTATGCGTCACCCCACCTCACCTTTCCCCTGAAGCAGGCATAAGTGTGTTTTCTAAAAGCGTGACTCTGTTCTGTTTGGGGATTCAGTGCATGGGGAGCGATTTTTACATTCCCTCGATAAGTGATATCATAAGTTTCTTTTTGTGGGACTTATTTCACTGAGGATGATCGTACCTAAATCCACTCAGGATGCTGCTACCAGCCTCATGACGTGGATTTCATGGCTGAGTGACACTCCATTGGACCTACGTAGCACCACTTCTGCACTTGTCCACTTGTCCACTCGTCTTTGTCCACTTGGCTCTTTCCTGGGATATGAAACGTGTACCGGAGTGGAGGTTCTTGTCAAGACAGCAGCCCTCAACTTTGGGGTCCCAGTGTCTGGTTGATTTTTTCATTTTCCCAAGGTCAACGCCCATGTGTGGAAGTGCCCTATGCTCTGTGGTTCTGTGTTTTACATGGTTTGGGAAAGAGGATACACTTGTGAAGATTGGCTGTTGGCCATTGACATCCCGCCCATCAGCTTAACAAGGCTCCCTTGACTCCGTGGGCTGTCCTGCCTTTCTGGTTTTTAGACTTTTTTCGCCTGGCCCTTTTGCCCCGGGGGGGGGGGGCGAGAGATTTCTTTGTAGTGCTGATTTGCTCTCCCAGGTTGCTTGGTTGGCCAAAAAGGGCGTATGCGTTTTTTCCTGAATGGAAAAAACGCATACGCCCTTTTTGGCCAACCACATCATTGTCCACGTTCTGGCGCTTTTCATGTGCTATCGGGGCCATTCCGATGTACCCGTTGACATCCGTTTCCTGCAATTCTGCCTTGCGTTCAACGCCTCTTCGTAGCCTGACCTCAATATATTTTGGGGCGATAGTTATCGTTTAGAACTCTGCAGGTTTGGGAAGTGCAGTGCCCCTGAGCTCCATTTCCCAAGTCGCTTTTTTGTGAGTGGGACGCAACACGGCTGGATGGCTTCACGTCCTATTGTTGATCCGGGGTGGCAGGCTGAACCGCTGGTGAATTCTTCTTCGTGATGGGAAATGAGAGTGACATGTGCCCGACCAAACACCTCCAGCGAGTCTCTCATTGGTTTCCCCTCTTGCAGTTCATCCTGCGGACAAATTGCAGACGGTACGAAAGAGGCATGGAAAGGCGCCGAGTCTCCAAGTGGGGAGATTGTTAGTAAGGGGGCCTGAATGGAGAACACGAGCACCAGGAGATGAAAACTGAGGTGAGTTTCAGAAAGCTTTCCCGATCCCACGGTGTAGCATCCGCTGGGTTTCCAATGAGTGCTTTCGCTGTCGGAAGATTGCGTTGAACCTGGAGAGTTGGGACCCATGGAATGGGGAGCACGCAGGATTCCTTTCAAGGGTCTGCATTTGCTTTCCCAACCTCACCAATCGTCTCAGCCCCAAGAGTGTCCAGCCTTATGTCTTCTGCCGCTGGGGCTGTAGATGTGGTCAATCCTGGTTGCATGCCAGTCCCTGAACGCATTTTGGAAGAATTTCTCTCTGTTTTGCCCTGCTTGTTTCTTCTTTATGTTGGAAATGTATCCTCAGAATGGGTCTGAGCTGATTTTCCCTGCTGGTTTTAGGCCGCTTTACACACACTTGATGCACTTACACAGAGATATCAAGACTTAGCTTTGAAGATGCTTACTAGTCGGATAGATACTTGTGCGATGAACAGGGTCTGGTGAGTCCAGTTGATTGAGCAAGGAGTAGGTCGTGTCCATTCCATATTCGGTTTTCGGAAGGGTATCTGTGCTCATTTCAAACTCGAGTTTTATGCGTCACCCCACCTCACCTTTCCCCTGAAGCAGGCATAAGTGTGTTTTCTAAAAGCGTGACTCTGTTCTGTTTGGGGATTCAGTGCATGGGGAGCGATTTTTACATTCCCTCGATAAGTGATATCATAAGTTTCTTTTTTTGTGGGACTTATTTCACTGAGGATGATCGTACCTAAATCCACTCAGGATGCTGCTACCAGCCTCATGACGTGGATTTCATGGCTGAGTGACACTCCATTGGACCTACGTAGCACCACTTGTCCACTTGTCCACTTGTCTTTGTCCACTTGTCCACTCGTCTTTGTCCACTTGGCTCTTTCCTGGGATATGAAACGTGTACCGGAGTGGAGGTTCTTGTCAAGACAGCAGCCCTCAACTTTGGGGTCCCTGTGTCTGGTTGATTTTTTCATTTTCCCAAGGTCAACGCCCATGTGTGGAAGTGCCCTATGCTCTGTGGTTCTGTGTTTTACATGGTTTGGGAAAGAGGATACACTTGTGAAGATTGGCTGTTGGCCATTGACATCCCGCCCATCAGCTTAACAAGGCTCCCTTGACTCCGTGGCCTGTCCTGCCTTTCTGGTTTTTAGACTTTTTTCGCCTGGCCCTTTTGCCCCGGGGGGGGGCGAGAGATTTCTTTGTAGTGCTGATTTGCTCTCCCAGGTTGCTTGGTTGGCCAAAAAGGGCGTATGCGTTTTTTCCTGAATATATTCAGGAAAAAACGCATACGCCCCTTTTGGCCAACCGCATCATTGTCCACGTTCTGGCGCTTTTCATGTGCTATCGGGGCCATTCCGATGTACCCGTTGACATCCGTTTCCTGCAGTTCTGCCTTGCGTTCAGCGCCTCTTCGTAGCCTGACCTCAATATATTTTGGGGCGATAGTTATCGTTTAGAACTCTGCAGGTTTGGGAAGTGCAGTGCCCCTGAGCTCCATTTCCCAAGTCGCTTTTTTGTGAGTGGGACGCAACACGGCTGGATGGCTTCACGCCCTATTGTCGATCCGGGGTGGGAGGCTGAACCGCTGGTGAATTCTTCTTCGTGATGGGAAATGAGAGTGACATGTGCCCGACCAAACACCTCCAGCGAGTCTCTCATTGGTTCCCCCTCTTGCAGTTCATCCTGCGGACAAATTGCAGACGGTACGAAAGAGGCATGGAAAGGCGCCGAGTCTCCAAGTGGGGAGATTGTTAGTAAGGGGGCCTGAATGGAGAACACGAGCACCAGGAGATGAAAACTGAGGTGAGTTTCAGAAAGCTTTCCCGATCCCACGGTGTAGCAACCGCTGGGTTTCCAATGAGTGCTTTCGCTGTCGGAAGATTGCGTTGAACCTGGAGAGTTGGGACCCATGGAATGGGGAGCACGCAGGATTCCTTTCAAGGGTCTGCATTTACTTTCCCAACCTCACCAATCGTCTCAGCCCCAAGAGTGTCCAGCCTTATGTCTTCTGCCGCTGGGGCTGTAGATGTGGTCAATCCTGGTTGCATGCCAGTCCCTGAACGCATTTTGGAAGAATTTCTCTCTGTTTTGCCCTGCTTGTTTCTTCTTTATGTTGGAAATGTATCCTCAGAATGGGTCTGAGCTGATTTTCCCTGCTGGTTTTAGGCCGCTTTACACACACTTGATGCACTTACACAGAGATATCAAGACTTAGCTTTTAAGATGCTTACTAGTCGGATAGATACTTGTGCGATGAACAGGGTCTGGTGAGTCCAGTTGATTGAGCAAGGAGTAGGTCGTGTCCATTCCATATTCGGTTTTCGGAAGGGTATCTGTGCTCATTTCAAACTCGAGTTTTATGCGTCACCCCACCTCACCTTTCCCCTGAAGCAGGCATAAGTGTGTTTTCTAAAAGCGTGACTCTGTTCTGTTTGGGGATTCAGTGCATGGGGAGCGATTTTTACATTCCCTCGATAAGTGATATCATAAGTTTCTTTTTTTGTGGGACTTATTTCACTGAGGATGATCGTACCTAAATCCACTCAGGATGCTGCTACCAGCCTCATGACGTGGATTTCATGGCTGAGTGACACTCCATTGGACCTACGTAGCACCACTTGTCCACTTGTCCACTTGTCTTTGTCCACTTGTCCACTCGTCTTTGTCCACTTGGCTCTTTCCTGGGATATGAAACGTGTACCGGAGTGGAGGTTCTTGTCAAGACAGCAGCCCTCAACTTTGGGGTCCCTGTGTCTGGTTGATTTTTTCATTTTCCCAAGGTCAACGCCCATGTGTGGAAGTGCCCTATGCTCTGTGGTTCTGTGTTTTACATGGTTTGGGAAAGAGGATACACTTGTGAAGATTGGCTGTTGGCCATTGACATCCCGCCCATCAGCTTAACAAGGCTCCCTTGACTCCGTGGGCTGTCCTGCCTTTCTGGTTTTTAGACTTTTTTCGCCTGGCCCTTTTGCCCCGGGGGGGGGGGCGAGAGATTTCTTTGTAGTGCTGATTTGCTCTCCCAGGTTGCTTGGTTGGCCAAAAAGGGCGTATGCGTTTTTTCCTGAATATATTCAGGAAAAAACGCATACGCCCTTTTTGGCCAACCGCATCATTGTCCACGTTCTGGCGCTTTTCATGTGCTATCGGGGCCATTCCGATGTACCCGTTGACATCCGTTTCCTGCAGTTCTGCCTTGCGTTCAGCGCCTCTTCGTAGCCTGACCTCAATATATTTTGGGGCGATAGTTATCGTTTAGAACTCTGCAGGTTTGGGAAGTGCAGTGCCCCTGAGCTCCATTTCCCAAGTCGCTTTTTTGTGAGTGGGACGCAACACGGCTGGATGGCTTCACGCCCTATTGTCGATCCGGGGTGGCAGGCTGAACCGCTGGTGAACTCTTCTTCGTGATGGGAAATGAGAGTGACATGTGCCCGACCAAACACCTCCAGCGAGTCTCTCATTGGTTCCCCCTCTTGCAGTTCATCCTGCGGACAAATTGCAGACGGTACGAAAGAGGCATGGAAAGGCGCCGAGTCTCCAAGTGGGGAGATTGTTAGTAAGGGGGCCTGAATGGAGAACACGAGCACCAGGAGATGAAAACTGAGGTGAGTTTCAGAAAGCTTTCCCGATCCCACGGTGTAGCATCCGCTGGGTTTCCAATGAGTGCTTTCGCTGTCGGAAGATTGCGTTGAACCTGGAGAGTTGGGACCCATGGAATGGGGAGCACGCAGGATTCCTTTCAAGGGTCTGCATTTACTTTCCCAACCTCACCAATCGTCTCAGCCCCAAGAGTGTCCAGCCTTATGTCTTCTGCCGCTGGGGCTGTAGATGTGGTCAATCCTGGTTGCATGCCAGTCCCTGAACGCATTTTGGAAGAATTTCTCTCTGTTTTGCCCTGCTTGTTTCTTCTTTATGTTGGAAATGTATCCTCAGAATGGGTCTGAGCTGATTTTCCCTGCTGGTTTTAGGCCGCTTTACACACACTTGATGCACTTACACAGAGATATCAAGACTTAGCTTTTAAGATGCTTACTAGTCGGATAGATACTTGTGCGATGAACAGGGTCTGGTGAGTCCAGTTGATTGAGCAAGGAGTAGGTCGTGTCCATTCCATATTCGGTTTTCGGAAGGGTATCTGTGCTCATTTCAAACTCGAGTTTTATGCGTCACCCCACCTCACCTTTCCCCTGAAGCAGGCATAAGTGTGTTTTCTAAAAGCGTGACTCTGTTCTGTTTGGGGATTCAGTGCATGGGGAGCGATTTTTACATTCCCTCGATAAGTGATATCATAAGTTTCTTTTTGTGGGACTTATTTCACTGAGGATGATCGTACCTAAATCCACTCAGGATGCTGCTACCAGCCTCATGACGTGGATTTCATGGCTGAGTGACACTCCATTGGACCTACGTAGCACCACTTCTGCACTTGTCCACTTGTCCACTCGTCTTTGTCCACTTGGCTCTTTCCTGGGATATGAAACGTGTACCGGAGTGGAGGTTCTTGTCAAGACAGCAGCCCTCAACTTTGGGGTCCCTGTGTCTGGTTGATTTTTTCATTTTCCCAAGGTCAACGCCCATGTGTGGAAGTGCCCTATGCTCTGTGGTTCTGTGTTTTACATGGTTTGGGAAAGAGGATACACTTGTGAAGATTGGCTGTTGGCCATTGACATCCCGCCCATCAGCTTAACAAGGCTCCCTTGACTCCGTGGGCTGTCCTGCCTTTCTGGTTTTTAGACTTTTTTCGCCTGGCCCTTTTGCCCCGGGGGGGGGGGGCGAGAGATTTCTTTGTAGTGCTGATTTGCTCTCCCAGGTTGCTTGGTTGGCCAAAAAGGGCGTATGCGTTTTTTCCTGAATATATTCAGGAAAAAACGCATACGCCCTTTTTGGCCAACCGCATCATTGTCCACGTTCTGGCGCTTTTCATGTGCTATCGGGGCCATTCCGATGTACCCGTTGACATCCGTTTCCTGCAGTTCTGCCTTGCGTTCAGCGCCTCTTCGTAGCCTGACCTCAATATATTTTGGGGCGATAGTTATCGTTTAGAACTCTGCAGGTTTGGGAAGTGCAGTGCCCCTGAGCTCCATTTCCCAAGTCGCTTTTTTGTGAGTGGGACGCAACACGGCTGGATGGCTTCACGCCCTATTGTCGATCCGGGGTGGCAGGCTGAACCTCTGGTGAATTCTTCTTCGTGATGGGAAATGAGAGTGACATGTGCCCGACCAAACACCTCCAGCGAGTCTCTCATTGGTTCCCCCTCTTGCAGTTCATCCTGCGGACAAATTGCAGACGGTACGAAAGAGGCATGGAAAGGCGCCGAGTCTCCAAGTGGGGAGATTGTTAGTAAGGGGGCCTGAATGGAGAACACGAGCACCAGGAGATGAAAACTGAGGTGAGTTTCAGAAAGCTTTCCCGATCCCACGGTGTAGCATCCGCTGGGTTTCCAATGAGTGCTTTCGCTGTCGGAAGATTGCGTTGAACCTGGAGAGTTGGGACCCATGGAATGGGGAGCACGCAGGATTCCTTTCAAGGGTCTGCATTTGCTTTCCCAACCTCACCAATCGTCTCAGCCCCAAGAGTGTCCAGCCTTATGTCTTCTGCCGCTGGGGCTGTAGATGTGGTCAATCCTGGTTGCATGCCAGTCCCTGAACGCATTTTGGAAGAATTTCTCTCTGTTTTGCCCTGCTTGTTTCTTCTTTATGTTGGAAATGTATCCTCAGAATGGGTCTGAGCTGATTTTCCCTGCTGGTTTTAGGCCGCTTTACACACACTTGATGCACTTACACAGAGATATCAAGACTTAGCTTTGAAGATGCTTACTAGTCGGATAGATACTTGTGCGATGAACAGGGTCTGGTGAGTCCAGTTGATTGAGCAAGGAGTAGGTCGTGTCCATTCCATATTCGGTTTTCGGAAGGGTATCTGTGCTCATTTCAAACTCGAGTTTTATGCGTCACCCCACCTCACCTTTCCCCTGAAGCAGGCATAAGTGTGTTTTCTAAAAGCGTGACTCTGTTCTGTTTGGGGATTCAGTGCATGGGGAGCGATTTTTACATTCCCTCGATAAGTGATATCATAAGTTTCTTTTTTTGTGGGACTTATTTCACTGAGGATGATCGTACCTAAATCCACTCAGGATGCTGCTACCAGCCTCATGACGTGGATTTCATGGCTGAGTGACACTCCATTGGACCTACGTAGCACCACTTGTCCACTTGTCCACTTGTCTTTGTCCACTTGTCCACTCGTCTTTGTCCACTTGGCTCTTTCCTGGGATATGAAACGTGTACCGGAGTGGAGGTTCTTGTCAAGACAGCAGCCCTCAACTTTGGGGTCACTGTGTCTGGTTGATTTTTTCATTTTCCCAAGGTCAACGCCCATGTGTGGAAGTGCCCTATGCTCTGTGGTTCTGTGTTTTACATGGTTTGGGAAAGAGGATACACTTGTGAAGATTGGCTGTTGGCCATTGACATCCCGCCCATCAGCTTAACAAGGCTCCCTTGACTCCGTGGCCTGTCCTGCCTTTCTGGTTTTTAGACTTTTTTCGCCTGGCCCTTTTGCCCCGGGGGGGGGCGAGAGATTTCTTTGTAGTGCTGATTTGCTCTCCCAGGTTGCTTGGTTGGCCAAAAAGGGCGTATGCGTTTTTTCCTGAATATATTCAGGAAAAAACGCATACGCCCCTTTTGGCCAACCGCATCATTGTCCACGTTCTGGCGCTTTTCATGTGCTATCGGGGCCATTCCGATGTACCCGTTGACATCCGTTTCCTGCAGTTCTGCCTTGCGTTCAGCGCCTCTTCGTAGCCTGACCTCAATATATTTTGGGGCGATAGTTATCGTTTAGAACTCTGCAGGTTTGGGAAGTGCAGTGCCCCTGAGCTCCATTTCCCAAGTCGCTTTTTTGTGAGTGGGACGCAACACGGCTGGATGGCTTCACGCCCTATTGTCGATCCGGGGTGGGAGGCTGAACCGCTGGTGAATTCTTCTTCGTGATGGGAAATGAGAGTGACATGTGCCCGACCAAACACCTCCAGCGAGTCTCTCATTGGTTCCCCCTCTTGCAGTTCATCCTGCGGACAAATTGCAGACGGTACGAAAGAGGCATGGAAAGGCGCCGAGTCTCCAAGTGGGGAGATTGTTAGTAAGGGGGCCTGAATGGAGAACACGAGCACCAGGAGATGAAAACTGAGGTGAGTTTCAGAAAGCTTTCCCGATCCCACGGTGTAGCAACCGCTGGGTTTCCAATGAGTGCTTTCGCTGTCGGAAGATTGCGTTGAACCTGGAGAGTTGGGACCCATGGAATGGGGAGCACGCAGGATTCCTTTCAAGGGTCTGCATTTGCTTTCCCAACCTCACCAATCGTCTCAGCCCCAAGAGTGTCCAGCCTTATGTCTTCTGCCGCTGGGGCTGTAGATGTGGTCAATCCTGGTTGCATGCCAGTCCCTGAACGCATTTTGGAAGAATTTCTCTCTGTTTTGCCCTGCTTGTTTCTTCTTTATGTTGGAAATGTATCCTCAGAATGGGTCTGAGCTGATTTTCCCTGCTGGTTTTAGGCCGCTTTACACACACTTGATGCACTTACACAGAGATATCAAGACTTAGCTTTTAAGATGCTTACTAGTCGGATAGATACTTGTGCGATGAACAGGGTCTGGTGAGTCCAGTTGATTGAGCAAGGAGTAGGTCATGTCCATTCCATATTCGGTTTTCGGAAGGGTATCTGTGCTCATTTCAAACTCGAGTTTTATGCGTCACCCCACCTCACCTTTCCCCTGAAGCAGGCATAAGTGTGTTTTCTAAAAGCGTGACTCTGTTCTGTTTGGGGATTCAGTGCATGGGGAGCGATTTTTACATTCCCTCGATAAGTGATATCATAAGTTTCTTTTTTTGTGGGACTTATTTCACTGAGGATGATCGTACCTAAATCCACTCAGGATGCTGCTACCAGCCTCATGACGTGGATTTCATGGCTGAGTGACACTCCATTGGACCTACGTAGCACCACTTGTCCACTTGTCCACTTGTATTTGTCCACTTGTCCACTCGTCTTTGTCCACTTGGCTCTTTCCTGGGATATGAAACGTGTACCGGAGTGGAGGTTCTTGTCAAGACAGCAGCCCTCAACTTTGGGGTCCCTGTGTCTGGTTGATTTTTTCATTTTCCCAAGGTCAACGCCCATGTGTGGAAGTGCCCTATGCTCTGTGGTTCTGTGTTTTACATGGTTTGGGAAAGAGGATACACTTGTGAAGATTGGCTGTTGGCCATTGACATCCCGCCCATCAGCTTAACAAGGCTCCCTTGACTCCGTGGCCTGTCCTGCCTTTCTGGTTTTTAGACTTTTTTCGCCTGGCCCTTTTGCCCCGGGGGGGCGGGGGGCGAGAGATTTCTTTGTAGTGCTGATTTGCTCTCCCAGGTTGCTTGGTTGGCCAAAAAGGGCGTATGCGTTTTTTCCTGAATATATTCAGGAAAAAACGCATACGCCCTTTTTGGCCAACCGCATCATTGTCCACGTTCTGGCGCTTTTCATGTGCTATCGGGGCCATTCCGATGTACCCGTTGACATCCGTTTCCTGCAGTTCTGCCTTGCGTTCAGCGCCTCTTCGTAGCCTGACCTCAATATATTTTGGGGCGATAGTTATCGTTTAGAACTCTGCAGGTTTGGGAAGTGCAGTGCCCCTGAGCTCCATTTCCCAAGTCGCTTTTTTGTGAGTGGGACGCAACACGGCTGGATGGCTTCACGCCCTATTGTCGATCCGGGGTGGCAGGCTGAACCGCTGGTGAATTCTTCTTCGTGATGGGAAATGAGAGTGACATGTGCCCGACCAAACACCTCCAGCGAGTCTCTCATTGGTTCCCCCTCTTGCAGTTCATCCTGCGGACAAATTGCAGACGGTACGAAAGAGGCATGGAAAGGCGCCGAGTCTCCAAGTGGGGAGATTGTTAGTAAGGGGGCCTGAATGGAGAACACGAGCACCAGGAGATGAAAACTGAGGTGAGTTTCAGAAAGCTTTCCCGATCCCACGGTGTAGCAACCGCTGGGTTTCCAATGAGTGCTTTCGCTGTCGGAAGATTGCGTTGAACCTGGAGAGTTGGGACCCATGGAATGGGGAGCACGCAGGATTCCTTTCAAGGGTCTGCATTTGCTTTCCCAACCTCACCAATCGTCTCAGCCCCAAGAGTGTCCAGCCTTATGTCTTCTGCCGCTGGGGCTGTAGATGTGGTCAATCCTGGTTGCATGCCAGTCCCTGAACGCATTTTGGAAGAATTTCTCTCTGTTTTGCCCTGCTTGTTTCTTCTTTATGTTGGAAATGTATCCTCAGAATGGGTCTGAGCTGATTTTCCCTGCTGGTTTTAGGCCGCTTTACACACACTTGATGCACTTACACAGAGATATCAAGACTTAGCTTTTAAGATGCTTACTAGTCGGATAGATACTTGTGCGATGAACAGGGTCTGGTGAGTCCAGTTGATTGAGCAAGGAGTAGGTCGTGTCCATTCCATATTCGGTTTTCGGAAGGGTATCTGTGCTCATTTCAAACTCGAGTTTTATGCGTCACCCCACCTCACCTTTCCCCTGAAGCAGGCATAAGTGTGTTTTCTAAAAGCGTGACTCTGTTCTGTTTGGGGATTCAGTGCATGGGGAGCGATTTTTACATTCCCTCGATAAGTGATATCATAAGTTTCTTTTTTTGTGGGACTTATTTCACTGAGGATGATCGTACCTAAATCCACTCAGGATGCTGCTACCAGCCTCATGACGTGGATTTCATGGCTGAGTGACACTCCATTGGACCTACGTAGCACCACTTGTCCACTTGTCCACTTGTCTTTGTCCACTTGTCCACTCGTCTTTGTCCACTTGGCTCTTTCCTGGGATATGAAACGTGTACCGGAGTGGAGGTTCTTGTCAAGACAGCAGCCCTCAACTTTGGGGTCCCTGTGTCTGGTTGATTTTTTCATTTTCCCAAGGTCAACGCCCATGTGTGGAAGTGCCCTATGCTCTGTGGTTCTGTGTTTTACATGGTTTGGGAAAGAGGATACACTTGTGAAGATTGGCTGTTGGCCATTGACATCCCGCCCATCAGCTTAACAAGGCTCCCTTGACTCCGTGGGCTGTCCTGCCTTTCTGGTTTTTAGACTTTTTTCGCCTGGCCCTTTTGCCCCGGGGGGGGGCGAGAGATTTCTTTGTAGTGCTGATTTGCTCTCCCAGGTTGCTTGGTTGGCCAAAAAGGGCGTATGCGTTTTTTCCTGAATATATTCAGGAAAAAACGCATACGCCCCTTTTGGCCAACCGCATCATTGTCCACGTTCTGGCGCTTTTCATGTGCTATCGGGGCCATTCCGATGTACCCGTTGACATCCGTTTCCTGCAGTTCTGCCTTGCGTTCAGCGCCTCTTCGTAGCCTGACCTCAATATATTTTGGGGCGATAGTTATCGTTTAGAACTCTGCAGGTTTGGGAAGTGCAGTGCCCCTGAGCTCCATTTCCAAAGTCGCTTTTTTGTGAGTGGGACGCAACACGGCTGGATGGCTTCACGCCCTATTGTCGATCCGGGGTGGCAGGCTGAACCGCTGGTGAATTCTTCTTCGTGATGGGAAATGAGAGTGACATGTGCCCGACCAAACACCTCCAGCGAGTCTCTCATTGGTTCCCCCTCTTGCAGTTCATCCTGCGGACAAATTGCAGACGGTACGAAAGAGGCATGGAAAGGCGCCGAGTCTCCAAGTGGGGAGATTGTTAGTAAGGGGGCCTGAATGGAGAACACGAGCACCAGGAGATGAAAACTGAGGTGAGTTTCAGAAAGCTTTCCCGATCCCACGGTGTAGCAACCGCTGGGTTTCCAATGAGTGCTTTCGCTGTCGGAAGATTGCGTTGAACCTGGAGAGTTGGGACCCATGGAATGGGGAGCACGCAGGATTCCTTTCAAGGGTCTGCATTTGCTTTCCCAACCTCACCAATCGTCTCAGCCCCAAGAGTGTCCAGCCTTATGTCTTCTGCCGCTGGGGCTGTAGATGTGGTCAATCCTGGTTGCATGCCAGTCCCTGAACGCATTTTGGAAGAATTTCTCTCTGTTTTGCCCTGCTTGTTTCTTCTTTATGTTGGAAATGTATCCTCAGAATGGGTCTGAGCTGATTTTCCCTGCTGGTTTTAGGCCGCTTTACACACACTTGATGCACTTACACAGAGATATCAAGACTTAGCTTTTAAGATGCTTACTAGTCGGATAGATACTTGTGCGATGAACAGGGTCTGGTGAGTCCAGTTGATTGAGCAAGGAGTAGGTCGTGTCCATTCCATATTCGGTTTTCGGAAGGGTATCTGTGCTCATTTCAAACTCGAGTTTTATGCGTCACCCCACCTCACCTTTCCCCTGAAGCAGGCATAAGTGTGTTTTCTAAAAGCGTGACTCTGTTCTGTTTGGGGATTCAGTGCATGGGGAGCGATTTTTACATTCCCTCGATAAGTGATATCATAAGTTTCTTTTTTTGTGGGACTTATTTCACTGAGGATGATCGTACCTAAATCCACTCAGGATGCTGCTACCAGCCTCATGACGTGGATTTCATGGCTGAGTGACACTCCATTGGACCTACGTAGCACCACTTGTCCACTTGTCCACTTGTCTTTGTCCACTTGTCCACTCGTCTTTGTCCACTTGGCTCTTTCCTGGGATATGAAACGTGTACCGGAGTGGAGGTTCTTGTCAAGACAGCAGCCCTCAACTTTGGGGTCCCTGTGTCTGGTTGATTTTTTCATTTTCCCAAGGTCAACGCCCATGTGTGGAAGTGCCCTATGCTCTGTGGTTCTGTGTTTTACATGGTTTGGGAAAGAGGATACACTTGTGAAGATTGGCTGTTGGCCATTGACATCCCGCCCATCAGCTTAACAAGGCTCCCTTGACTCCGTGGCCTGTCCTGCCTTTCTGGTTTTTAGACTTTTTTCGCCTGGCCCTTTTGCCCCGGGGGGGGGGGGCGAGAGATTTCTTTGTAGTGCTGATTTGCTCTCCCAGGTTGCTTGGTTGGCCAAAAAGGGCGTATGCGTTTTTTC
The DNA here is from genome assembly GCF_026419965.1 of Kogia breviceps. Lineage (NCBI taxonomy): Eukaryota > Metazoa > Chordata > Mammalia > Artiodactyla > Physeteridae > Kogia > Kogia breviceps. The sequence continues at coordinate 41,309 of NW_026711583.1, forward strand.
CTGAATATATTCAGGAAAAAACGCATACGCCCCTTTTGGCCAACCGCATCATTGTCCACGTTCTGGCGCTTTTCATGTGCTATCGGGGCCATTCCGATGTACCCGTTGACATCCGTTTCCTGCAGTTCTGCCTTGCGTTCAGCGCCTCTTCGTAGCCTGACCTCAATATATTTTGGGGCGATAGTTATCGTTTAGAACTCTGCAGGTTTGGGAAGTGCAGTGCCCCTGAGCTCCATTTCCCAAGTCGCTTTTTTGTGAGTGGGACGCAACACGGCTGGATGGCTTCACGCCCTATTGTCGATCCGGGGTGGCAGGCTGAACCGCTGGTGAATTCTTCTTCGTGATGGGAAATGAGAGTGACATGTGCCCGACCAAACACCTCCAGCGAGTCTCTCATTGGTTCCCCCTCTTGCAGTTCATCCTGCGGACAAATTGCAGACGGTACGAAAGAGGCATGGAAAGGCGCCGAGTCTCCAAGTGGGGAGATTGTTAGTAAGGGGGCCTGAATGGAGAACACGAGCACCAGGAGATGAAAACTGAGGTGAGTTTCAGAAAGCTTTCCCGATCCCACGGTGTAGCATCCGCTGGGTTTCCAATGAGTGCTTTCGCTGTCGGAAGATTGCGTTGAACCTGGAGAGTTGGGACCCATGGAATGGGGAGCACGCAGGATTCCTTTCAAGGGTCTGCATTTGCTTTCCCAACCTCACCAATCGTCTCAGCCCCAAGAGTGTCCAGCCTTATGTCTTCTGCCGCTGGGGCTGTAGATGTGGTCAATCCTGGTTGCATGCCAGTCCCTGAACGCATTTTGGAAGAATTTCTCTCTGTTTTGCCCTGCTTGTTTCTTCTTTATGTTGGAAATGTATCCTCAGAATGGGTCTGAGCTGATTTTCCCTGCTGGTTTTAGGCCGCTTTACACACACTTGATGCACTTACACAGAGATATCAAGACTTAGCTTTTAAGATGCTTACTAGTCGGATAGATACTTGTGCGATGAACAGGGTCTGGTGAGTCCAGTTGATTGAGCAAGGAGTAGGTCGTGTCCATTCCATATTCGGTTTTCGGAAGGGTATCTGTGCTCATTTCAAACTCGAGTTTTATGCGTCACCCCACCTCACCTTTCCCCTGAAGCAGGCATAAGTGTGTTTTCTAAAAGCGTGACTCTGTTCTGTTTGGGGATTCCGTTCATGGGGAGCGATTTTTACATTCCCTCGATAAGTGATATCATAAGTTTCTTTTTTTGTGGGACTTATTTCACGGAGGATGATCGTACCTAAATCCACTCAGGATGCTGCTACCAGCCTCATGACGTGGATTTCATGGCTGAGTGACACTCCATTGGACCTACGTAGCACCACTTGTCCACTTGTCCACTTGTCTTTGAACACTTGTCCACTTGGCTCTTTCCTGGGATATGAAACGTGTACCGGAGTGGAGGTTCTTGTCAAGACAGCAGCCCTCAACTTTGGGGTCCCTGTGTCTGGTTGATTTTTTCATTTTCCCAAGGTCAACGCCCATGTGTGGAAGTGCCCTATGCTCTGTGGTTCTGTGTTTTACATGGTTTGGGAAAGAGGATACACTTGTGAAGATTGGCTGTTGGCCATTGACATCCCGCCCATCAGCTTAACAAGGCTCCCTTGACTCCGTGGGCTGTCCTGCCTTTCTGGTTTTTAGACTTTTTTCGCCTGGCCCTTTTGCCCCGGGGGGGGGCGAGAGATTTCTTTGTAGTGCTGATTTGCTCTCCCAGGTTGCTTGGTTGGCCAAAAAGGGCGTATGCGTTTTTTCCTGAATATATTCAGGAAAAAACGCATACGCCCTTTTTGGCCAACCGCATCATTGTCCACGTTCTGGCGCTTTTCATGTGCTATCGGGGCCATTCCGATGTACCCGTTGACATCCGTTTCCTGCAGTTCTGCCTTGCGTTCAGCGCCTCTTCGTAGCCTGACCTCAATATATTTTGGGGCGATAGTTATCGTTTAGAACTCTGCAGGTTTGGGAAGTGCAGTGCCCCTGAGCTCCATTTCCCAAGTCGCTTTTTTGTGAGTGGGACGCAACACGGCTGGATGGCTTCACGCCCTATTGTCGATCCGGGGTGGCAGGCTGAACCGCTGGTGAATTCTTCTTCGTGATGGGAAATGAGAGTGACATGTGCCCGACCAAACACCTCCAGCGAGTCTCTCATTGGTTCCCCCTCTTGCAGTTCATCCTGCGGACAAATTGCAGACGGTACGAAAGAGGCATGGAAAGGCGCCGAGTCTCCAAGTGGGGAGATTGTTAGTAAGGGGGCCTGAATGGAGAACACGAGCACCAGGAGAGGAAAACTGAGGTGAGTTTCAGAAAGCTTTCCCGATCCCACGGTGTAGCAACCGCTGGGTTTCCAATGAGTGCTTTCGCTGTCGGAAGATTGCGTTGAACCTGGAGAGTTGGGACCCATGAAATGGGGAGCACGCAGGATTCATTTCAAGGGTCTGCATTTGCTTTCCCAACCTCACCAATCGTCTCAGCCCCAAGAGTGTCCAGCCTTATGTCTTCTGCCGCTGGGGCTGTAGATGCGGTCAATCCTGGTTGCATGCCAGTCCCTGAACGCATTTTGGAAGAATTTCTCTCTGTTTTGCCCTGCTTGTTTCTTCTTTATGTTGGAAATGTATCCTCAGAATGGGTCTGAGCTGATTTTCCCTGCTGGTTTTAGGCCGCTTTACACACACTTGATGTACTTACACAGAGATATCAAGACTTAGCTTTTAAGATGCTTACTAGTCGGATAGATACTTGTGCGATGAACAGGGTCTGGTGAGTCCAGTTGATTGAGCAAGGAGTAGGTCGTGTCCATTCCATATTCGGTTTTCGGAAGGGTATCTGTGCTCATTTCAAACTCGAGTTTTATGCGTCACCCCACCTCACCTTTCCCCTGAAGCAGGCATAAGTGTGTTTTCTAAAAGCGTGACTCTGTTCTGTTTGGGGATTCAGTGCATGGGGAGTGATTTTTACATTCCCTCGATAAGTGATATCATAAGTTTCTTTTTTTGTGGGACTTATTTCACTGAGGATGATCGTACCTAAATCCACTCAGGATGCTGCTACCAGCCTCATGACGTGGATTTCATGGCTGAGTGACACTCCATTGGACCTACGTAGCACCACTTGTCCACTTGTCCACTTGTCTTTTTCCACTTGTCCACTCGTCTTTGTCCACTTGGCTCTTTCCTGGGATATGAAACGTGTACCGGAGTGGAGGTTCTTGTCAAGACAGCAGCCCTCAACTTTGGGGTCCCTGTGTCTGGTTGATTTTTTCATTTTCCCAAGGTCAACGCCCATGTGTGGAAGTGCCCTATGCTCTGTGGTTCTGTGTTTTACATGGTTTGGGAAAGAGGATACACTTGTGAAGATTGGCTGTTGGCCATTGACATCCCGCCCATCAGCTTAACAAGGCTCCCTTGACTCCGTGGGCTGTCCTGCCTTTCTGGTTTTTAGACTTTTTTCGCCTGGCCCTTTTGCCCCGGGGTGGGGGGCGAGAGATTTCTTTGTAGTGCTGATTTGCTCTCCCAGGTTGCTTGGTTGGCCAAAAAGGGCGTATGCGTTTTTTCCTGAATATATTCAGGAAAAAACGCATACGCCCTTTTTGGCCAACCGCATCATTGTCCACGTTCTGGCGCTTTTCATGTGCTATCGGGGCCATTCCGATGTACCCGTTGACATCCGTTTCCTGCAGTTCTGCCTTGCGTTCAGCGCCTCTTCGTAGCCTGACCTCAATATATTTTGGGGCGATAGTTATCGTTTAGAACTCTGCAGGTTTGGGAAGTGCAGTGCCCCTGAGCTCCATTTCCCAAGTCGCTTTTTTGTGAGTGGGACGCAACACGGCTGGATGGCTTCACGCCCTATTGTCGATCCGGGGTGGCAGGCTGAACCGCTGGTGAATTCTTCTTCGTGATGGGAAATGAGAGTGACATGTGCCCGACCAAACACCTCCAGCGAGTCTCTCATTGGTTCCCCCTCTTGCAGTTCATCCTGCGGACAAATTGCAGACGGTACGAAAGAGGCATGGAAAGGCGCCGAGTCTCCAAGTGGGGAGATTGTTAGTAAGGGGGCCTGAATGGAGAACACGAGCACCAGGAGATGAAAACTGAGGTGAGTTTCAGAAAGCTTTCCCGATCCCACGGTGTAGCATCCGCTGGGTTTCCAATGAGTGCTTTCGCTGTCGGAAGATTGCGTTGAACCTGGAGAGTTGGGACCCATGGAATGGGGAGCACGCAGGATTCCTTTCAAGGGTCTGCATTTGCTTTCCCAACCTCACCAATCGTCTCAGCCCCAAGAGTGTCCAGCCTTATGTCTTCTGCCGCTGGGGCTGTAGATGTGGTCAATCCTGGTTGCATGCCAGTCCCTGAACGCATTTTGGAAGAATTTCTCTCTGTTTTGCCCTGCTTGTTTCTTCTTTATGTTGGAAATGTATCCTCAGAATGGGTCTGAGCTGATTTTCCCTGCTGGTTTTAGGCCGCTTTACACACACTTGATGCACTTACACAGAGATATCAAGACTTAGCTTTTAAGATGCTTACTAGTCGGATAGATACTTGTGCGATGAACAGGGTCTGGTGAGTCCAGTTGATTGAGCAAGGAGTAGGTCGTGTCCATTCCATATTCGGTTTTCGGAAGGGTATCTGTGCTCATTTCAAACTCGAGTTTTATGCGTCACCCCACCTCACCTTTCCCCTGAAGCAGGCATAAGTGTGTTTTCTAAAAGCGTGACTCTGTTCTGTTTGGGGATTCCGTTCATGGGGAGCGATTTTTACATTCCCTCGATAAGTGATATCATAAGTTTCTTTTTTTGTGGGACTTATTTCACGGAGGATGATCGTACCTAAATCCACTCAGGATGCTGCTACCAGCCTCATGACGTGGATTTCATGGCTGAGTGACACTCCATTGGACCTACGTAGCACCACTTGTCCACTTGTCCACTTGTCTTTGAACACTTGTCCACTTGGCTCTTTCCTGGGATATGAAACGTGTACCGGAGTGGAGGTTCTTGTCAAGACAGCAGCCCTCAACTTTGGGGTCCCTGTGTCTGGTTGATTTTTTCATTTTCCCAAGGTCAACGCCCATGTGTGGAAGTGCCCTATGCTCTGTGGTTCTGTGTTTTACATGGTTTGGGAAAGAGGATACACTTGTGAAGATTGGCTGTTGGCCATTGACATCCCGCCCATCAGCTTAACAAGGCTCCCTTGACTCCGTGGGCTGTCCTGCCTTTCTGGTTTTTAGACTTTTTTCGCCTGGCCCTTTTGCCCCGGGGGGGGGCGAGAGATTTCTTTGTAGTGCTGATTTGCTCTCCCAGGTTGCTTGGTTGGCCAAAAAGGGCGTATGCGTTTTTTCCTGAATATATTCAGGAAAAAACGCATACGCCCTTTTTGGCCAACCGCATCATTGTCCACGTTCTGGCGCTTTTCATGTGCTATCGGGGCCATTCCGATGTACCCGTTGACATCCGTTTCCTGCAGTTCTGCCTTGCGTTCAGCGCCTCTTCGTAGCCTGACCTCAATATATTTTGGGGCGATAGTTATCGTTTAGAACTCTGCAGGTTTGGGAAGTGCAGTGCCCCTGAGCTCCATTTCCCAAGTCGCTTTTTTGTGAGTGGGACGCAACACGGCTGGATGGCTTCACGCCCTATTGTCGATCCGGGGTGGCAGGCTGAACCGCTGGTGAATTCTTCTTCGTGATGGGAAATGAGAGTGACATGTGCCCGACCAAACACCTCCAGCGAGTCTCTCATTGGTTCCCCCTCTTGCAGTTCATCCTGCGGACAAATTGCAGACGGTACGAAAGAGGCATGGAAAGGCGCCGAGTCTCCAAGTGGGGAGATTGTTAGTAAGGGGGCCTGAATGGAGAACACGAGCACCAGGAGAGGAAAACTGAGGTGAGTTTCAGAAAGCTTTCCCGATCCCACGGTGTAGCAACCGCTGGGTTTCCAATGAGTGCTTTCGCTGTCGGAAGATTGCGTTGAACCTGGAGAGTTGGGACCCATGAAATGGGGAGCACGCAGGATTCATTTCAAGGGTCTGCATTTGCTTTCCCAACCTCACCAATCGTCTCAGCCCCAAGAGTGTCCAGCCTTATGTCTTCTGCCGCTGGGGCTGTAGATGCGGTCAATCCTGGTTGCATGCCAGTCCCTGAACGCATTTTGGAAGAATTTCTCTCTGTTTTGCCCTGCTTGTTTCTTCTTTATGTTGGAAATGTATCCTCAGAATGGGTCTGAGCTGATTTTCCCTGCTGGTTTTAGGCCGCTTTACACACACTTGATGTACTTACACAGAGATATCAAGACTTAGCTTTTAAGATGCTTACTAGTCGGATAGATACTTGTGCGATGAACAGGGTCTGGTGAGTCCAGTTGATTGAGCAAGGAGTAGGTCGTGTCCATTCCATATTCGGTTTTCGGAAGGGTATCTGTGCTCATTTCAAACTCGAGTTTTATGCGTCACCCCACCTCACCTTTCCCCTGAAGCAGGCATAAGTGTGTTTTCTAAAAGCGTGACTCTGTTCTGTTTGGGGATTCAGTGCATGGGGAGTGATTTTTACATTCCCTCGATAAGTGATATCATAAGTTTCTTTTTTTGTGGGACTTATTTCACTGAGGATGATCGTACCTAAATCCACTCAGGATGCTGCTACCAGCCTCATGACGTGGATTTCATGGCTGAGTGACACTCCATTGGACCTACGTAGCACCACTTGTCCACTTGTCCACTTGTCTTTTTCCACTTGTCCACTCGTCTTTGTCCACTTGGCTCTTTCCTGGGATATGAAACGTGTACCGGAGTGGAGGTTCTTGTCAAGACAGCAGCCCTCAACTTTGGGGTCCCTGTGTCTGGTTGATTTTTTCATTTTCCCAAGGTCAACGCCCATGTGTGGAAGTGCCCTATGCTCTGTGGTTCTGTGTTTTACATGGTTTGGGAAAGAGGATACACTTGTGAAGATTGGCTGTTGGCCATTGACATCCCGCCCATCAGCTTAACAAGGCTCCCTTGACTCCGTGGGCTGTCCTGCCTTTCTGGTTTTTAGACTTTATTCGCCTGGCCCTTTTGCCCCGGGGTGGGGGGCGAGAGATTTCTTTGTAGTGCTGATTTGCTCTCCCAGGTTGCTTGGTTGGCCAAAAAGGGCGTATGCGTTTTTTCCTGAATATATTCAGGAAAAAACGCATACGCCCTTTTTGGCCAACCGCATCATTGTCCACGTTCTGGCGCTTTTCATGTGCTATCGGGGCCATTCCGATGTACCCGTTGACATCCGTTTCCTGCAGTTCTGCCTTGCGTTCAGCGCCTCTTCGTAGCCTGACCTCAATATATTTTGGGGCGATAGTTATCGTTTAGAACTCTGCAGGTTTGGGAAGTGCAGTGCCCCTGAGCTCCATTTCCCAAGTCGCTTTTTTGTGAGTGGGACGCAACACGGCTGGATGGCTTCACGCCCTATTGTCGATCCGGGGTGGCAGGCTGAACCGCTGGTGAATTCTTCTTCGTGATGGGAAATGAGAGTGACATGTGCCCGACCAAACACCTCCAGCGAGTCTCTCATTGGTTCCCCCTCTTGCAGTTCATCCTGCGGACAAATTGCAGACGGTACGAAAGAGGCATGGAAAGGCGCCGAGTCTCCAAGTGGGGAGATTGTTAGTAAGGGGGCCTGAATGGAGAACACGAGCACCAGGAGATGAAAACTGAGGTGAGTTTCAGAAAGCTTTCCCGATCCCACGGTGTAGCATCCGCTGGGTTTCCAATGAGTGCTTTCGCTGTCGGAAGATTGCGTTGAACCTGGAGAGTTGGGACCCATGGAATGGGGAGCACGCAGGATTCCTTTCAAGGGTCTGCATTTGCTTTCCCAACCTCACCAATCGTCTCAGCCCCAAGAGTGTCCAGCCTTATGTCTTCTGCCGCTGGGGCTGTAGATGTGGTCAATCCTGGTTGCATGCCAGTCCCTGAACGCATTTTGGAAGAATTTCTCTCTGTTTTGCCCTGCTTGTTTCTTCTTTATGTTGGAAATGTATCCTCAGAATGGGTCTGAGCTGATTTTCCCTGCTGGTTTTAGGCCGCTTTACACACACTTGATGCACTTACACAGAGATATCAAGACTTAGCTTTTAAGATGCTTACTAGTCGGATAGATACTTGTGCGATGAACAGGGTCTGGTGAGTCCAGTTGATTGAGCAAGGAGTAGGTCGTGTCCATTCCATATTCGGTTTTCGGAAGGGTATCTGTGCTCATTTCAAACTCGAGTTTTATGCGTCACCCCACCTCACCTTTCCCCTGAAGCAGGCATAAGTGTGTTTTCTAAAAGCGTGACTCTGTTCTGTTTGGGGATTCCGTTCATGGGGAGCGATTTTTACATTCCCTCGATAAGTGATATCATAAGTTTCTTTTTTTGTGGGACTTATTTCACTGAGGATGATCGTACCTAAATCCACTCAGGATGCTGCTACCAGCCTCATGACGTGGATTTCATGGCTGAGTGACACTCCATTGGACCTACGTAGCACCACTTGTCCACTTGTCCACTTGTCTTTGAACACTTGTCCACTTGGCTCTTTCCTGGGATATGAAACGTGTACCGGAGTGGAGGTTCTTGTCAAGACAGCAGCCCTCAACTTTGGGGTCCCTGTGTCTGGTTGATTTTTTCATTTTCCCAAGGTCAACGCCCATGTGTGGAAGTGCCCTATGCTCTGTGGTTCTGTGTTTTCCATGGTTTGGGAAAGAGGATACACTTGTGAAGATTGGCTGTTGGCCATTGACATCCCGCCCATCAGCTTAACAAGGCTCCCTTGACTCCGTGGCCTGTCCTGCCTTTCTGGTTTTTAGACTTTTTTCGCCTGGCCCTTTTGCCCCGGGGGTGGGGGGCGAGAGATTTCTTTGTAGTGCTGATTTGCTCTCCCAGGTTGCTTGGTTGGCCAAAAAGGGCGTATGCGTTTTTTCCTGAATATATTCAGGAAAAAACGCATACGCCCTTTTTGGCCAACCGCATCATTGTCCACGTTCTGGCGCTTTTCATGTGCTATCGGGGCCATTCCGATGTACCCGTTGACATCCGTTTCCTGCAGTTCTGCCTTGCGTTCAGTGCCTCTTCGTAGCCTGACCTCAATATATTTTGGGGCGATAGTTATCGTTTAGAACTCTGCAGGTTTGGGAAGTGCAGGGCCCCTGAGCTCCATTTCCCAAGTCGCTATTTTGTGAGTGGGACGCAACACGGCTGGATGGCTTCACGCCCTATTGTCGATCCGGGGTGGCAGGCTGAACCGCTGGTGAATTCTTCTTCGTGATGGGAAATGAGAGTGACATGTGCCCGACCAAACACCTCCAGCGAGTCTCTCATTGGTTCCCCCTCTTGCAGTTCATCCTGCGGACAAATTGCAGACGGTACGAAAGAGGCATGGAAAGGCGCCGAGTCTCCAAGTGGGGAGATTGTTAGTAAGGGGGCCTGAATGGAGAACACGAGCACCAGGAGAGGAAAACTGAGGTGAGTTTCAGAAAGCTTTCCCGATCCCACGGTGTAGCAACCGCTGGGTTTCCAATGAGTGCTTTCGCTGTCGGAAGATTGCGTTGAACCTGGAGAGTTGGGACCCATGAAATGGGGAGCACGCAGGATTCATTTCAAGGGTCTGCATTTGCTTTCCCAACCTCACCAATCGTCTCAGCCCCAAGAGTGTCCAGCCTTATGTCTTCTGCCGCTGGGGCTGTAGATGCGGTCAATCCTGGTTGCATGCCAGTCCCTGAACGCATTTTGGAAGAATTTCTCTCTGTTTTGCCCTGCTTGTTTCTTCTTTATGTTGGAAATGTATCCTCAGAATGGGTCTGAGCTGATTTTCCCTGCTGGTTTTAGGCCGCTTTACACACACTTGATGTACTTACACAGAGATATCAAGACTTAGCTTTTAAGATGCTTACTAGTCGGATAGATACTTGTGCGATGAACAGGGTCTGGTGAGTCCAGTTGATTGAGCAAGGAGTAGGTCGTGTCCATTCCATATTCGGTTTTCGGAAGGGTATCTGTGCTCATTTCAAACTCGAGTTTTATGCGTCACCCCACCTCACCTTTCCCCTGAAGCAGGCATAAGTGTGTTTTCTAAAAGCGTGACTCTGTTCTGTTTGGGGATTCAGTGCATGGGGAGTGATTTTTACATTCCCTCGATAAGTGATATCATAAGTTTCTTTTTTTGTGGGACTTATTTCACTGAGGATGATCGTACCTAAATCCACTCAGGATGCTGCTACCAGCCTCATGACGTGGATTTCATGGCTGAGTGACACTCCATTGGACCTACGTAGCACCACTTGTCCACTTGTCCACTTGTCTTTTTCCACTTGTCCACTCGTCTTTGTCCACTTGGCTCTTTCCTGGGATATGAAACGTGTACCGGAGTGGAGGTTCTTGTCAAGACAGCAGCCCTCAACTTTGGGGTCCCTGTGTCTGGTTGATTTTTTCATTTTCCCAAGGTCAACGCCCATGTGTGGAAGTGCCCTATGCTCTGTGGTTCTGTGTTTTACATGGTTTGGGAAAGAGGATACACTTGTGAAGATTGGCTGTTGGCCATTGACATCCCGCCCATCAGCTTAACAAGGCTCCCTTGACTCCGTGGGCTGTCCTGCCTTTCTGGTTTTTAGACTTTTTTCGCCTGGCCCTTTTGCCCCGGGGTGGGGGGCGAGAGATTTCTTTGTAGTGCTGATTTGCTCTCCCAGGTTGCTTGGTTGGCCAAAAAGGGCGTATGCGTTTTTTCCTGAATATATTCAGGAAAAAACGCATACGCCCTTTTTGGCCAACCGCATCATTGTCCACGTTCTGGCGCTTTTCATGTGCTATCGGGGCCATTCCGATGTACCCGTTGACATCCGTTTCCTGCAGTTCTGCCTTGCGTTCAGCGCCTCTTCGTAGCCTGACCTCAATATATTTTGGGGCGATAGTTATCGTTTAGAACTCTGCAGGTTTGGGAAGTGCAGTGCCCCTGAGCTCCATTTCCCAAGTCGCTTTTTTGTGAGTGGGACGCAACACGGCTGGATGGCTTCACGCCCTATTGTCGATCCGGGGTGGCAGGCTGAACCGCTGGTGAATTCTTCTTCGTGATGGGAAATGAGAGTGACATGTGCCCGACCAAACACCTCCAGCGAGTCTCTCATTGGTTCCCCCTCTTGCAGTTCATCCTGCGGACAAATTGCAGACGGTACGAAAGAGGCATGGAAAGGCGCCGAGTCTCCAAGTGGGGAGATTGTTAGTAAGGGGGCCTGAATGGAGAACACGAGCACCAGGAGATGAAAACTGAGGTGAGTTTCAGAAAGCTTTCCCGATCCCACGGTGTAGCATCCGCTGGGTTTCCAATGAGTGCTTTCGCTGTCGGAAGATTGCGTTGAACCTGGAGAGTTGGGACCCATGGAATGGGGAGCACGCAGGATTCCTTTCAAGGGTCTGCATTTGCTTTCCCAACCTCACCAATCGTCTCAGCCCCAAGAGTGTCCAGCCTTATGTCTTCTGCCGCTGGGGCTGTAGATGTGGTCAATCCTGGTTGCATGCCAGTCCCTGAACGCATTTTGGAAGAATTTCTCTCTGTTTTGCCCTGCTTGTTTCTTCTTTATGTTGGAAATGTATCCTCAGAATGGGTCTGAGCTGATTTTCCCTGCTGGTTTTAGGCCGCTTTACACACACTTGATGCACTTACACAGAGATATCAAGACTTAGCTTTTAAGATGCTTACTAGTCGGATAGATACTTGTGCGATGAACAGGGTCTGGTGAGTCCAGTTGATTGAGCAAGGAGTAGGTCGTGTCCATTCCATATTCGGTTTTCGGAAGGGTATCTGTGCTCATTTCAAACTCGAGTTTTATGCGTCACCCCACCTCACCTTTCCCCTGAAGCAGGCATAAGTGTGTTTTCTAAAAGCGTGACTCTGTTCTGTTTGGGGATTCCGTTCATGGGGAGCGATTTTTACATTCCCTCGATAAGTGATATCATAAGTTTCTTTTTTTGTGGGACTTATTTCACTGAGGATGATCGTACCTAAATCCACTCAGGATGCTGCTACCAGCCTCATGACGTGGATTTCATGGCTGAGTGACACTCCATTGGACCTACGTAGCACCACTTGTCCACTTGTCCACTTGTCTTTGAACACTTGTCCACTTGGCTCTTTCCTGGGATATGAAACGTGTACCGGAGTGGAGGTTCTTGTCAAGACAGCAGCCCTCAACTTTGGGGTCCCTGTGTCTGGTTGATTTTTTCATTTTCCCAAGGTCAACGCCCATGTGTGGAAGTGCCCTATGCTCTGTGGTTCTGTGTTTTCCATGGTTTGGGAAAGAGGATACACTTGTGAAGATTGGCTGTTGGCCATTGACATCCCGCCCATCAGCTTAACAAGGCTCCCTTGACTCCGTGGCCTGTCCTGCCTTTCTGGTTTTTAGACTTTTTTCGCCTGGCCCTTTTGCCCCGGGGGTGGGGGGCGAGAGATTTCTTTGTAGTGCTGATTTGCTCTCCCAGGTTGCTTGGTTGGCCAAAAAGGGCGTATGCGTTTTTTCCTGAATATATTCAGGAAAAAACGCATACGCCCTTTTTGGCCAACCGCATCATTGTCCACGTTCTGGCGCTTTTCATGTGCTATCGGGGCCATTCCGATGTACCCGTTGACATCCGTTTCCTGCAGTTCTGCCTTGCGTTCAGCGCCTCTTCGTAGCCTGACCTCAATATATTTTGGGGCGATAGTTATCGTTTAGAACTCTGCAGGTTTGGGAAGTGCAGGGCCCCTGAGCTCCATTTCCCAAGTCGCTATTTTGTGAGTGGGACGCAACACGGCTGGATGGCTTCACGCCCTATTGTCGATCCGGGGTGGCAGGCTGAACCGCTGGTGAATTCTTCTTCGTGATGGGAAATGAGAGTGACATGTGCCCGACCAAACACCTCCAGCGAGTCTCTCATTGGTTCCCCCTCTTGCAGTTCATCCTGCGGACAAATTGCAGACGGTACGAAAGAGGCATGGAAAGGCGCCGAGTCTCCAAGTGGGGAGATTGTTAGTAAGGGGGCCTGAATGGAGAACACGAGCACCAGGAGAGGAAAACTGAGGTGAGTTTCAGAAAGCTTTCCCGATCCCACGGTGTAGCAACCGCTGGGTTTCCAATGAGTGCTTTCGCTGTCGGAAGATTGCGTTGAACCTGGAGAGTTGGGACCCATGAAATGGGGAGCACGCAGGATTCATTTCAAGGGTCTGCATTTGCTTTCCCAACCTCACCAATCGTCTCAGCCCCAAGAGTGTCCAGCCTTATGTCTTCTGCCGCTGGGGCTGTAGATGCGGTCAATCCTGGTTGCATGCCAGTCCCTGAACGCATTTTGGAAGAATTTCTCTCTGTTTTGCCCTGCTTGTTTCTTCTTTATGTTGGAAATGTATCCTCAGAATGGGTCTGAGCTGATTTTCCCTGCTGGTTTTAGGCCGCTTTACACACACTTGATGTACTTACACAGAGATATCAAGACTTAGCTTTTAAGATGCTTACTAGTCGGATAGATACTTGTGCGATGAACAGGGTCTGGTGAGTCCAGTTGATTGAGCAAGGAGTAGGTCGTGTCCATTCCATATTCGGTTTTCGGAAGGGTATCTGTGCTCATTTCAAACTCGAGTTTTATGCGTCACCCCACCTCACCTTTCCCCTGAAGCAGGCATAAGTGTGTTTTCTAAAAGCGTGACTCTGTTCTGTTTGGGGATTCAGTGCATGGGGAGTGATTTTTACATTCCCTCGATAAGTGATATCATAAGTTTCTTTTTTTGTGGGACTTATTTCACTGAGGATGATCGTACCTAAATCCACTCAGGATGCTGCTACCAGCCTCATGACGTGGATTTCATGGCTGAGTGACACTCCATTGGACCTACGTAGCACCACTTGTCCACTTGTCCACTTGTCTTTTTCCACTTGTCCACTCGTCTTTGTCCACTTGGCTCTTTCCTGGGATATGAAACGTGTACCGGAGTGGAGGTTCTTGTCAAGACAGCAGCCCTCAACTTTGGGGTCCCTGTGTCTGGTTGATTTTTTCATTTTCCCAAGGTCAACGCCCATGTGTGGAAGTGCCCTATGCTCTGTGGTTCTGTGTTTTACATGGTTTGGGAAAGAGGATACACTTGTGAAGATTGGCTGTTGGCCATTGACATCCCGCCCATCAGCTTAACAAGGCTCCCTTGACTCCGTGGGCTGTCCTGCCTTTCTGGTTTTTAGACTTTTTTCGCCTGGCCCTTTTGCCCCGGGGTGGGGGGCGAGAGATTTCTTTGTAGTGCTGATTTGCTCTCCCAGGTTGCTTGGTTGGCCAAAAAGGGCGTATGCGTTTTTTCCTGAATATATTCAGGAAAAAACGCATACGCCCTTTTTGGCCAACCGCATCATTGTCCACGTTCTGGCGCTTTTCATGTGCTATCGGGGCCATTCCGATGTACCCGTTGACATCCGTTTCCTGCAGTTCTGCCTTGCGTTCAGCGCCTCTTCGTAGCCTGACCTCAATATATTTTGGGGCGATAGTTATCGTTTAGAACTCTGCAGGTTTGGGAAGTGCAGTGCCCCTGAGCTCCATTTCCCAAGTCGCTTTTTTGTGAGTGGGACGCAACACGGCTGGATGGCTTCACGCCCTATTGTCGATCCGGGGTGGCAGGCTGAACCGCTGGTGAATTCTTCTTCGTGATGGGAAATGAGAGTGACATGTGCCCGACCAAACACCTCCAGCGAGTCTCTCATTGGTTCCCCCTCTTGCAGTTCATCCTGCGGACAAATTGCAGACGGTACGAAAGAGGCATGGAAAGGCGCCGAGTCTCCAAGTGGGGAGATTGTTAGTAAGGGGGCCTGAATGGAGAACACGAGCACCAGGAGATGAAAACTGAGGTGAGTTTCAGAAAGCTTTCCCGATCCCACGGTGTAGCATCCGCTGGGTTTCCAATGAGTGCTTTCGCTGTCGGAAGATTGCGTTGAACCTGGAGAGTTGGGACCCATGGAATGGGGAGCACGCAGGATTCCTTTCAAGGGTCTGCATTTGCTTTCCCAACCTCACCAATCGTCTCAGCCCCAAGAGTGTCCAGCCTTATGTCTTCTGCCGCTGGGGCTGTAGATGTGGTCAATCCTGGTTGCATGCCAGTCCCTGAACGCATTTTGGAAGAATTTCTCTCTGTTTTGCCCTGCTTGTTTCTTCTTTATGTTGGAAATGTATCCTCAGAATGGGTCTGAGCTGATTTTCCCTGCTGGTTTTAGGCCGCTTTACACACACTTGATGCACTTACACAGAGATATCAAGACTTAGCTTTTAAGATGCTTACTAGTCGGATAGATACTTGTGCGATGAACAGGGTCTGGTGAGTCCAGTTGATTGAGCAAGGAGTAGGTCGTGTCCATTCCATATTCGGTTTTCGGAAGGGTATCTGTGCTCATTTCAAACTCGAGTTTTATGCGTCACCCCACCTCACCTTTCCCCTGAAGCAGGCATAAGTGTGTTTTCTAAAAGCGTGACTCTGTTCTGTTTGGGGATTCCGTTCATGGGGAGCGATTTTTACATTCCCTCGATAAGTGATATCATAAGTTTCTTTTTTTGTGGGACTTATTTCACTGAGGATGATCGTACCTAAATCCACTCAGGATGCTGCTACCAGCCTCATGACGTGGATTTCATGGCTGAGTGACACTCCATTGGACCTACGTAGCACCACTTGTCCACTTGTCCACTTGTCTTTGAACACTTGTCCACTTGGCTCTTTCCTGGGATATGAAACGTGTACCGGAGTGGAGGTTCTTGTCAAGACAGCAGCCCTCAACTTTGGGGTCCCTGTGTCTGGTTGATTTTTTCATTTTCCCAAGGTCAACGCCCATGTGTGGAAGTGCCCTATGCTCTGTGGTTCTGTGTTTTCCATGGTTTGGGAAAGAGGATACACTTGTGAAGATTGGCTGTTGGCCATTGACATCCCGCCCATCAGCTTAACAAGGCTCCCTTGACTCCGTGGCCTGTCCTGCCTTTCTGGTTTTTAGACTTTTTTCGCCTGGCCCTTTTGCCCCGGGGGTGGGGGGCGAGAGATTTCTTTGTAGTGCTGATTTGCTCTCCCAGGTTGCTTGGTTGGCCAAAAAGGGCGTATGCGTTTTTTCCTGAATATATTCAGGAAAAAACGCATACGCCCTTTTTGGCCAACCGCATCATTGTCCACGTTCTGGCGCTTTTCATGTGCTATCGGGGCCATTCCGATGTACCCGTTGACATCCGTTTCCTGCAGTTCTGCCTTGCGTTCAGCGCCTCTTCGTAGCCTGACCTCAATATATTTTGGGGCGATAGTTATCGTTTAGAACTCTGCAGGTTTGGGAAGTGCAGGGCCCCTGAGCTCCATTTCCCAAGTCGCTATTTTGTGAGTGGGACGCAACACGGCTGGATGGCTTCACGCCCTATTGTCGATCCGGGGTGGCAGGCTGAACCGCTGGTGAATTCTTCTTCGTGATGGGAAATGAGAGTGACATGTGCCCGACCAAACACCTCCAGCGAGTCTCTCATTGGTTCCCCCTCTTGCAGTTCATCCTGCGGACAAATTGCAGACGGTACGAAAGAGGCATGGAAAGGCGCCGAGTCTCCAAGTGGGGAGATTGTTAGTAAGGGGGCCTGAATGGAGAACACGAGCACCAGGAGATGAAAACTGAGGTGAGTTTCAGAAAGCTTTCCCGATCCCACGGTGTAGCATCCGCTGGGTTTCCAATGAGTGCTTTTGCTGTCGGAAGATTGCGTTGAACCTGGAGAGTTGGGACCCATGGAATGGGGAGCACGCAGGATTCCTTTCAAGGGTCTGCATTTGCTTTCCCAACCTCACCAATCGTCTCAGCCCCAAGAGTGTCCAGCCTTATGTCTTCTGCCGCTGGGGCTGTAGATGTGGTCAATCCTGGTTGCATGCCAGTCCCTGAACGCATTTTGGAAGAATTTCTCTCTGTTTTGCCCTGCTTGTTTCTTCTTTATGTTGGAAATGTATCCTCAGAATGGGTCTGAGCTGATTTTCCCTGCTGGTTTTAGGCCGCTTTACACACCCTTGATGCACTTACACAGAGATATCAAGACTTAGCTTTTAAGATGCTTACTAGTCGGATAGATACTTGTGCGATGAACAGGGTCTGGTGAGTCCAGTTGATTGAGCAAGGAGTAGGTCGTGTCCATTCCATATTCGGTTTTCGGAAGGGTATCTGTGCTCATTTCAAACTCGAGTTTTATGCGTCACCCCACCTCACCTTTCCCCTGAAGCAGGCATATGTGTGTTTTCTAAAAGCGTGACTCTGTTCTGTTTGGGGATTCAGTGCATGGGGAGCGATTTTTACATTCCCTCGATAAGTGATATCATAAGTTTCTTTTTTTGTGGGACTTATTTCACTGAGGATGATCGTACCTAAATCCACTCAGGATGCTGCTACCAGCCTCATGACGTGGATTTCATGGCTGAGTGACACTCCATTGGACCTACGTAGCACCACTTGTCCACTTGTCCACTTGTCTTTGTCCACTTGTCCACTCGTCTTTGTCCACTTGGCTCTTTCCTGGGATATGAAACGTGTACCGGAGTGGAGGTTCTTGTCAAGACAGCAGCCCTCAACTTTGGGGTCCCTGTGTCTGGTTGATTTTTTCATTTTCCCAAGGTCAACGCCCATGTGTGGAAGTGCCCTATGCTCTGTGGTTCTGTGTTTTACATGGTTTGGGAAAGAGGATACACTTGTGAAGATTGGCTGTTGGCCATTGACATCCCGCCCATCAGCTTAAAAAGGCTCCCTTGACTCCGTGGGCTGTCCTGCCTTTCTGGTTTTTAGACTTTTTTCGCCTGGCCCTTTTGCCCCGGGGGGGGGGCGAGAGATTTCTTTGTAGTGCTGATTTGCTCTCCCAGGTTGCTTGGTTGGCCAAAAAGGGCGTATGCGTTTTTTCCTGAATATATTCAGGAAAAAACGCATACGCCCTTTTTGGCCAACCGCATCATTGTCCACGTTCTGGCGCTTTTCATGTGCTATCGGGGCCATTCCGATGTACCCGTTGACATCCGTTTCCTGCAGTTCTGCCTTGCGTTCAGTGCCTCTTCGTAGCCTGACCTCAATATATTTTGGGGCGATAGTTATCGTTTAGAACTCTGCAGGTTTGGGAAGTGCAGTGCCCCTGAGCTCCATTTCCCAAGTCGCTTTTTTGTGAGTGGGACGCAACACGGCTGGATGGCTTCACGCCCTATTGTCGATCCGGGGTGGCAGGCTGAACCGCTGGTGAATTCTTCTTCGTGATGGGAAATGAGAGTGACATGTGCCCGACCAAACACCTCCAGCGAGTCTCTCATTGGTTCCCCCTCTTGCAGTTCATCCTGCGGACAAATTGCAGACGGTACGAAAGAGGCATGGAAAGGCGCCGAGTCTCCAAGTGGGGAGATTGTTAGTAAGGGGGCCTGAATGGAGAACACGAGCACCAGGAGATGAAAACTGAGGTGAGTTTCAGAAAGCTTTCCCGATCCCACGGTGTAGCATCCGCTGGGTTTCCAATGAGTGCTTTCGCTGTCGGAAGATTGCGTTGAACCTGGAGAGTTGGGAGCCATGGAATGGGGAGCACGCAGGATTCCTTTCAAGGGTCTGCATTTGCTTTCCCAACCTCACCAATCGTCTCAGCCCCAAGAGTGTCCAGCCTTATGTCTTCTGCCGCTGGCGCTGTAGATGTGGTCAATCCTGGTTGCATGCCAGTCCCTGAACGCATTTTGGAAGAATTTCTCTCTGTTTTGCCCTGCTTGTTTCTTCTTTATGTTGGAAATGTATCCTCAGAATGGGTCTGAGCTGATTTTCCCTGCTGGTTTTAGGCCGCTTTACACACACTTGATGCACTTACACAGAGATATCAAGACTTAGCTTTTAAGATGCTTACTAGTCGGATAGATACTTGTGCGATGAACAGGGTCTGGTGAGTCCAGTTGATTGAGCAAGGAGTAGGTCGTGTCCATTCCATATTCGGTTTTCAGAAGGGTATCTGTGATCATTTCAAACTCGAGTTTTATGCGTCACCCCACCTCACCTTTCCCCTGAAGCAGGCATAAGTGTGTTTTCTAAAAGCGTGACTCTGTTCTGTTTGGGGATTCAGTGCATGGGGAGCGATTTTTACATTCCCTCGATAAGTGATATCATAAGTTTCTTTTTTTGTGGGACTTATTTCACTGAGGATGATCGTACCTAAATCCACTCAGGATGCTGCTACCAGCCTCATGACGTGGATTTCATGGCTGAGTGACACTCCATTGGACCTACGTAGCACCACTTGTCCACTTGTCCACTTGTCTTTGTCCACTTGTCCACTCGTCTTTGTCCACTTGGCTCTTTCCTGGGATATGAAACGTGTACCGGAGTGGAGGTTCTTGTCAAGACAGCAGCCCTCAACTTTGGGGTCCCTGTGTCTGGTTGATTTTTTCATTTTCCCAAGGTCAACGCCCATGTGTGGAAGTGCCCTATGCTCTGTGGTTCTGTGTTTTACATGGTTTGGGAAAGAGGATACACTTGTGAAGATTGGCTGTTGGCCATTGACATCCCGCCCATCAGCTTAACAAGGCTCCCTTGACTCCGTGGGCTGTCCTGCCTTTCTGGTTTTTAGACTTTTTTCGCCTGGCCCTTTTGCCCGGGGGGGGGGGGCGAGAGATTTCTTTGTAGTGCTGATTTGCTCTCCCAGGTTGCTTGGTTGGCCAAAAAGGGCGTATGCATTTTTTCCTGAATATATTCAGGAAAAAACGCATAAAGGCATACGCCCTTTTTGGCCAACCGCATCATTGTCCACGTTCTGGCGCTTTTCATGTGCTATCGGGGCCATTCCGATGTACCCGTTGACATCCGTTTCCTGCAGTTCTGCCTTGCGTTCAGCGCCTCTTCGTAGCCTGACCTCAATATATTTTGGGGCGATAGTTATCGTTTAGAACTCTGCAGGTTTGGGAAGTGCAGTGCCCCTGAGCTCCATTTCCCAAGTCGCTTTTTTGTGAGTGGGACGCAACACGGCTGGATGGCTTCACGCCCTATTGTCGATCCGGGGTGGCAGGCTGAACCGCTGGTGAATTCTTCTTCGTGATGGGAAATGAGAGTGACATGTGCCCGACCAAACACCTCCAGCGAGTCTCTCATTGGTTCCCCCTCTTGCAGTTCATCCTGCGGACAAATTGCAGACGGTACGAAAGAGGCATGGAAAGGCGCCGAGTCTCCAAGTGGGGAGGTTGTTAGTAAGGGGGCCTGAATGGAGAACACGAGCACCAGGAGATGAAAACTGAGGTGAGTTTCAGAAAGCTTTCCCGATCCCACGGTGTAGCAACCGCTGGGTTTCCAATGAGTGCTTTCGCTGTCGGAAGATTGCGTTGAACCTGGAGAGTTGGGACCCATGGAATGGGGAGCACGCAGGATTCCTTTCAAGGGTCTGCATTTGCTTTCCCAACCTCACCAATCGTCTCAGCCCCAAGAGTGTCCAGCCTTATGTCTTCTGCCGCTGGGGCTGTAGATGTGGTCAATCCTGGTTGCATGCCAGTCCCTGAACGCATTTTGGAAGAATTTCTCTCTGTTTTGCCCTGCTTGTTTCTTCTTTATGTTGGAAATGTATCCTCAGAATGGGTCTGAGCTGATTTTCCCTGCTGGTTTTAGGCCGCTTTACACACACTTGATGCACTTACACAGAGATATCAAGACTTAGCTTTTAAGATGCTTACTAGTCGGATAGATACTTGTGCGATGAACAGGGTCTGGTGAGTCCAGTTGATTGAGCAAGGAGTAGGTCGTGTCCATTCCATATTCGGTTTTCGGAAGGGTATCTGTGCTCATTTCAAACTCGAGTTTTATGCGTCACCCCACCTCACCTTTCCCCTGAAGCAGGCATAAGTGTGTTTTCTAAAAGCGTGACTCTGTTCTGTTTGGGGATTCCGTTCATGGGGAGCGATTTTTACATTCCCTCAATAAGTGATATCATAAGTTTCTTTTTTTGTGGGACTTATTTCACTGAGGTTGATCGTACCTAAATCCACTCAGGATGCTGCTACCAGCCTCATGACGTGGATTTCATGGCTGAGTGACACTCCATTGGACCTACGTAGCACCACTTGTCCACTTGTCCACTTGTCTTTGTCCACTTGTCCACTCGTCTTTGTCCACTTGGCTCTTTCCTGGGATATGAAACGTGTACCGGAGTGGAGGTTCTTGTCAAGACAGCAGCCCTCAACTTTGGGGTCCCTGTGTCTGGTTGATTTTTTCATTTTCCCAAGGTCAACGCCCATGTGTGGAAGTGCCCTATGCTCTGTGGTTCTGTGTTTTACATGGTTTGGGAAAGAGGATACACTTGTGAAGATTGGCTGTTGGCCATTGACATCCCGCCCATCAGCTTAACAAGGCTCCCTTGACTCCGTGGGCTGTCCTGCCTTTCTGGTTTTTAGACTTTTTTCGCCTGGCCCTTTTGCCCCGGGGGGGGGGCGAGAGATTTCTTTGTAGTGCTGATTTGCTCTCCCAGGTTGCTTGGTTGGCCAAAAAGGGCGTATGCGTTTTTTCCTGAATATATTCAGGAAAAAACGCATACGCCCTTTTTGGCCAACCGCATCATTGTCCACGTTCTGGCGCTTTTCATGTGCTATCGGGGCCATTCCGATGTACCCGTTGACATCCGTTTCCTGCAGTTCTGCCTTGCGTTCAGCGCCTCTTCGTAGCCTGACCTCAATATATTTTGGGGCGATAGTTATCGTTTAGAACTCTGCAGGTTTGGGAAGTGCAGTGCCCCTGAGCTCCATTTCCCAAGTCGCTTTTTTGTGAGTGGGACGCAACACGGCTGGATGGCTTCACGCCCTATTGTCGATCCGGGGTGGCAGGCTGAACCGCTGGTGAATTCTTCTTCGTGATGGGAAATGAGAGTGACATGTGCCCGACCAAACACCTCCAGCGAGTCTCTCATTGGTTCCCCCTCTTGCAGTTCATCCTGCGGACAAATTGCAGACGGTACGAAAGAGGCATGGAAAGGCGCCGAGTCTCCAAGTGGGGAGATTGTTAGTAAGGGGGCCTGAATGGAGAACACGAGCACCAGGAGATGAAAACTGAGGTGAGTTTCAGAAAGCTTTCCTGATCCCACGGTGTAGCATCCGCTGGGTTTCCAATGAGTGCTTTCGCTGTCGGAAGATTGCGTTGAACCTGGAGAGTTGGGACCCATGGAATGGGGAGCACGCAGGATTCCTTTCAAGGGTCTGCATTTGCTTTCCCAACCTCATCAATCGTCTCAGCCCCAAGAGTGTCCAGCCTTATGTCTTCTGCCGCTGGGGCTGTAGATGTGGTCAATCCTGGTTGCATGCCAGTCCCTGAACGCATTTTGGAAGAATTTCTCTGTTTTGCCCTGCTTGTTTCTTCTTTATGTTGGAAATGTATCCTCAGAATGGGTCTGAGCTGATTTTCCCTGCTGGTTTTAGGCCGCTTTACACACACTTGATGCACTTACACAGAGATATCAAGACTTAGCTTTTAAGATGCTTACTAGTCGGATAGATACTTGTGCGATGAACAGGGTCTGGTGAGTCCAGTTGATTGAGCAAGGAGTAGGTCGTGTCCATTCCATATTCGGTTTTCGGAAGGGTATCTGTGCTCATTTCAAACTCGAGTTTTATGCGTCACCCCACCTCACCTTTCCCCTGAAGCAGGCATAAGTGTGTTTTCTAAAAGCGTGACTCTGTTCTGTTTGGGGATTCAGTGCATGGGGAGCGATTTTTACATTCCCTCGATAAGTGATATCATAAGTTTCTTTTTTTGTGGGACTTATTTCACTGAGGATGATCGTACCTAAATCCACTCAGGATGCTGCTACCAGCCTCATGACGTGGATTTCATGGCTGAGTGACACTCCATTGGACCTACGTAGCACCACTTGTCCACTTGTCCACTTGTCTTTGTCCACTTGTCCACTCGTCTTTGTCCACTTGGCTCTTTCCTGGGATATGAAACGTGTACCGGAGTGGAGGTTCTTGTCAAGACAGCAGCCCTCAACTTTGGGGTCCCTGTGTCTGGTTGATTTTTTCATTTTCCCAAGGTCAACGCCCATGTGTGGAAGTGCCCTATGCTCTGTGGTTCTGTGTTTTACATGGTTTGGGAAAGAGGATACACTTGTGAAGATTGGCTGTTGGCCATTTACATCCCGCCCATCAGCTTAACAAGGCTCCCTTGACTCCGTGGGCTGTCCTGCCTTTCTGGTTTTTAGACTTTTTTCGCCTGGCCCTTTTGCCCCGGGGGGGGGGGGCGAGAGATTTCTTTGTAGTGCTGATTTGCTCTCCCAGGTTGCTTGGTTGGCCAAAAAGGGCGTATGCGTTTTTTCCTGAATATATTCAGGAAAAAACGCATACGCCCTTTTTGGCCAACCGCATCATTGTCCACGTTCTGGCGCTTTTCATGTGCTATCGGGGCCATTCCGATGTACCCGTTGACATCCGTTTCCTGCAGTTCTGCCTTGCGTTCAGCGCCTCTTCGTAGCCTGACCTCAATATATTTTGGGGCGATAGTTATCGTTTAGAACTCTGCAGGTTTGGGAAGTGCAGTGCCCCTGAGCTCCATTTCCCAAGTCGCTTTTTTGTGAGTGGGACGCAACACGGCTGGATGGCTTCACGCCCTATTGTCGATCCGGGGTGGCAGGCTGAACCGCTGGTGAATTCTTCTTCGTGATGGGAAATGAGAGTGACATGTGCCCGACCAAACACCTCCAGCGAGTCTCTCATTGGTTCCCCCTCTTGCAGTTCATCCTGCGGAAAAATTGCAGACGGTACGAAAGAGGCATGGAAAGGCGCCGAGTCTCCAAGTGGGGAGATTGTTAGTAAGGGGGCCTGAATGGAGAACACGAGCACCAGGAGAGGAAAACTGAGGTGAGTTTCAGAAAGCTTTCCCGATCCCACGGTGTAGCAACCGCTGGGTTTCCAATGAGTGCTTTCGCTGTCGGAAGATTGCGTTGAACCTGGAGAGTTGGGACCCATGGAATGGGGAGCACGCAGGATTCATTTCAAGGGTCTGCATTTGCTTTCCCAACCTCACCAATCGTCTCAGCCCCAAGAGTGTCCAGCCTTATGTCTTCTGCCGCTGGGGCTGTAGATGTGGTCAATCCTGGTTGCATGCCAGTCCCTGAACGCATTTTGGAAGAATTTCTCTCTGTTTTGCCCTGCTTGTTTCTTCTTTATGTTGGAAATGTATCCTCAGAATGGGTCTGAGCTGATTTTCCCTGCTGGTTTTAGGCCGCTTTACACACACTTGATGCACTTACACAGAGATATCAAGACTTAGCTTTTAAGATGCTTACTAGTCGGATAGATACTTGTGCGATGAACAGGGTCTGGTGAGTCCAGTTGATTGAGCAAGGAGTAGGTCGTGTCCATTCCATATTCGGTTTTCGGAAGGGTATCTGTGCTCATTTCAAACTCGAGTTTTATGCGTCACCCCACCTCACCTTTCCCCTGAAGCAGGCATAAGTGTGTTTTCTAAAAGCGTGACTCTGTTCTGTTTGGGGATTCAGTGCATGGGGAGTGATTTTTACATTCCCTCGATAAGTGATATCATAAGTTTCTTTTTTTGTGGGACTTATTTCACTGAGGATGATCGTACCTAAATCCACTCAGGATGCTGCTACCAGCCTCATGACGTGGATTTCATGGCTGAGTGACACTCCATTGGACCTACGTAGCACCACTTGTCCACTTGTCCACTTGTCTTTGTCCACTTGTCCACTCGTCTTTGTCCACTTGGCTCTTTCCTGGGATATGAAACGTGTACCGGAGTGGAGGTTCTTGTCAAGACAGCAGCCCTCAACTTTGGGGTCCCTGTGTCTGGTTGATTTTTTCATTTTCCCAAGGTCAACGCCCATGTGTGGAAGTGCCCTATGCTCTGTGGTTCTGTGTTTTACATGGTTTGGGAAAGAGGATACACTTGTGAAGATTGGCTGTTGGCCATTGACATCCCGCCCATCAGCTTAACAAGGCTCCCTTGACTCCGTGGGCTGTCCTGCCTTTCTGGTTTTTAGACTTTTTTCGCCTGGCCCTTTTGCCCCGGGGTGGGGGGCGAGAGATTTCTTTGTAGTGCTGATTTGCTCTCCCAGGTTGCTTGGTTGGCCAAAAAGGGCGTATGCGTTTTTTCCTGAATATATTCAGGAAAAAACGCATACGCCCTTTTTGGCCAACCGCATCATTGTCCACGTTCTGGCGCTTTTCATGTGCTATCGGGGCCATTCCGATGTACCCGTTGACATCCGTTTCCTGCAGTTCTGCCTTGCGTTCAGCGCCTCTTCGTAGCCTGACCTCAATATATTTTGGGGCGATAGTTATCGTTTAGAACTCTGCAGGTTTGGGAAGTGCAGTGCCCCTGAGCTCCATTTCCCAAGTCGCTTTTTTGTGAGTGGGACGCAACACGGCTGGATGGCTTCACGCCCTATTGTCGATCCGGGGTGGCAGGCTGAACCGCTGGTGAATTCTTCTTCGTGATGGGAAATGAGAGTGACATGTGCCCGACCAAACACCTCCAGCGAGTCTCTCATTGGTTCCCCCTCTTGCAGTTCATCCTGCGGACAAATTGCAGACGGTACGAAAGAGGCATGGAAAGGCGCCGAGTCTCCAAGTGGGGAGATTGTTAGTAAGGGGGCCTGAATGGAGAACACGAGCACCAGGAGATGAAAACTGAGGTGAGTTTCAGAAAGCTTTCCCGATCCCACGGTGTAGCATCCGCTGGGTTTCCAATGAGTGCTTTCGCTGTCGGAAGATTGCGTTGAACCTGGAGAGTTGGGACCCATGGAATGGGGAGCACGCAGGATTCCTTTCAAGGGTCTGCATTTGCTTTCCCAACCTCACCAATCGTCTCAGCCCCAAGAGTGTCCAGCCTTATGTCTTCTGCCGCTGGGGCTGTAGATGTGGTCAATCCTGGTTGCATGCCAGTCCCTGAACGCATTTTGGAAGAATTTCTCTCTGTTTTGCCCTGCTTGTTTCTTCTTTATGTTGGAAATGTATCCTCAGAATGGGTCTGAGCTGATTTTCCCTGCTGGTTTTAGGCCGCTTTACACACACTTGATGCACTTACACAGAGATATCAAGACTTAGCTTTTAAGATGCTTACTAGTCGGATAGATACTTGTGCGATGAACAGGGTCTGGTGAGTCCAGTTGATTGAGCAAGGAGTAGGTCGTGTCCATTCCATATTCGGTTTTCGGAAGGGTATCTGTGCTCATTTCAAACTCGAGTTTTATGCGTCACCCCACCTCACCTTTCCCCTGAAGCAGGCATAAGTGTGTTTTCTAAAAGCGTGACTCTGTTCTGTTTGGGGATTCCGTTCATGGGGAGCGATTTTTACATTCCCTCGATAAGTGATATCATAAGTTTCTTTTTTTGTGGGACTTATTTCACGGAGGATGATCGTACCTAAATCCACTCAGGATGCTGCTACCAGCCTCATGACGTGGATTTCATGGCTGAGTGACACTCCATTGGACCTACGTAGCACCACTTGTCCACTTGTCCACTTGTCTTTGAACACTTGTCCACTTGGCTCTTTCCTGGGATATGAAACGTGTACCGGAGTGGAGGTTCTTGTCAAGACAGCAGCCCTCAACTTTGGGGTCCCTGTGTCTGGTTGATTTTTTCATTTTCCCAAGGTCAACTCCCATGTGTGGAAGTGCCCTATGCTCTGTGGTTTTGTGTTTTACATGGTTTGGGAAAGAGGATACACTTGTGAAGATTGGCTGTTGGCCATTGACATCCCGCCCATCAGCTTAACAAGGCTCCCTTGACTCCGTGGCCTGTCCTGCCTTTCTGGTTTTTAGACTTTTTTCGCCTGGCCCTTTTGCCCCGGGGGTGGGGGGCGAGAGATTTCTTTGTAGTGCTGATTTGCTCTCCCAGGTTGCTTGGTTGGCCAAAAAGGGCGTATGCGTTTTTTCCTGAATATATTCAGGAAAAAACGCATACGCCCTTTTTGGCCAACCGCATCATTGTCCACGTTCTGGCGCTTTTCATGTGCTATCGGGGCCATTCCGATGTACCCGTTGACATCCGTTTCCTGCAGTTCTGCCTTGCGTTCAGCGCCTCTTCGTAGCCTGACCTCAATATATTTTGGGGCGATAGTTATCGTTTAGAACTCTGCAGGTTTGGGAAGTGCAGGGCCCCTGAGCTCCATTTCCCAAGTCGCTATTTTGTGAGTGGGACGCAACACGGCTGGATGGCTTCACGCCCTATTGTCGATCCGGGGTGGCAGGCTGAACCGCTGGTGAATTCTTCTTCGTGATGGGAAATGAGAGTGACATGTGCCCGACCAAACACCTCCAGCGAGTCTCTCATTGGTTCCCCCTCTTGCAGTTCATCCTGCGGACAAATTGCAGACGGTACGAAAGAGGCATGGAAAGGCGCCGAGTCTCCAAGTGGGGAGATTGTTAGTAAGGGGGCCTGAATGGAGAACACGAGCACCAGGAGATGAAAACTGAGGTGAGTTTCAGAAAGCTTTCCCGATCCCACGGTGTAGCATCCGCTGGGTTTCCAATGAGTGCTTTCGCTGTCGGAAGATTGCGTTGAACCTGGAGAGTTGGGACCCATGGAATGGGGAGCACGCAGGATTCCTTTCAAGGGTCTGCATTTGCTTTCCCAACCTCACCAATCGTCTCAGCCCCAAGAGTGTCCAGCCTTATGTCTTCTGCCGCTGGGGCTGTAGATGTGGTCAATCCTGGTTGCATGCCAGTCCCTGAACGCATTTTGGAAGAATTTCTCTCTGTTTTGCCCTGCTTGTTTCTTCTTTATGTTGGAAATGTATCCTCAGAATGGGTCTGAGCTGATTTTCCCTGCTGGTTTTAGGCCGCTTTACACACACTTGATGCACTTACACAGAGATATCAAGACTTAGCTTTTAAGATGCTTACTAGTCGGATAGATACTTGTGCGATGAACAGGGTCTGGTGAGTCCAGTTGATTGAGCAAGGAGTAGGTCGTGTCCATTCCATATTCGGTTTTCGGAAGGGTATCTGTGCTCATTTCAAACTCGAGTTTTATGCGTCACCCCACCTCACCTTTCCCCTGAAGCAGGCATAAGTGTGTTTTCTAAAAGCGTGACTCTGTTCTGTTTGGGGATTCAGTGCATGGGGAGCGATTTTTACATTCCCTCGATAAGTGATATCATAAGTTTCTTTTTTTGTGGGACTTATTTCACTGAGGATGATCGTACCTAAATCCACTCAGGATGCTGCTACCAGCCTCATGACGTGGATTTCATGGCTGAGTGACACTCCATTGGACCTACGTAGCACCACTTGTCCACTTGTCCACTTGTCTTTGTCCACTTGTCCACTCGTCTTTGTCCACTTGGCTCTTTCCTGGGATATGAAACGTGTACCGGAGTGGAGGTTCTTGTCAAGACAGCAGCCCTCAACTTTGGGGTCCCTGTGTCTGGTTGATTTTTTCATTTTCCCAAGGTCAACGCCCATGTGTGGAAGTGCCCTATGCTCTGTGGTTCTGTGTTTTACATGGTTTGGGAAAGAGGATATACTTGTGAAGATTGGCTGTTGGCCATTGACATCCCGCCCATCAGCTTAACAAGGCTCCCTTGACTCCGTGGGCTGTCCTGCCTTTCTGGTTTTTAGACTTTTTTCGCCTGGCCCTTTTGCCCCGGGGGGGGGGCGAGAGATTTCTTTGTAGTGCTGATTTGCTCTCCCAGGTTGCTTGGTTGGCCAAAAAGGGCGTATGCGTTTTTTCCTGAATATATTCAGGAAAAAACGCATACGCCCTTTTTGGCCAACCGCATCATTGTCCACGTTCTGGCGCTTTTCATGTGCTATCGGGGCCATTCCGATGTACCCGTTGACATCCGTTTCCTGCAGTTCTGCCTTGCGTTCAGCGCCTCTTCGTAGCCTGACCTCAATATATTTTGGGGCGATAGTTATCGTTTAGAACTCTGCAGGTTTGGGAAGTGCAGTGCCCCTGAGCTCCATTTCCCAAGTCGCTTTTTTGTGAGTGGGACGCAACACGGCTGGATGGCTTCACGCCCTATTGTCGATCCGGGGTGGCAGGCTGAACCGCTGGTGAATTCTTCTTCGTGATGGGAAATGAGAGTGACATGTGCCCGACCAAACACCTCCAGCGAGTCTCTCATTGGTTCCCCCTCTTGCAGTTCATCCTGCGGACAAATTGCAGACGGTACGAAAGAGGCATGGAAAGGCGCCGAGTCTCCAAGTGGGGAGATTGTTAGTAAGGGGGCCTGAATGGAGAACACGAGCACCAGGAGATGAAAACTGAGGTGAGTTTCAGAAAGCTTTCCCGATCCCACGGTGTAGCAACCGCTGGGTTTCCAATGAGTGCTTTCGCTGTCGGAAGATTGCGTTGAACCTGGAGAGTTGGGACCCATGGAATGGGGAGCACGCAGGATTCCTTTCAAGGGTCTGCATTTGCTTTCCCAACCTCACCAATCGTCTCAGCCCCAAGAGTGTCCAGCCTTATGTCTTCTGCCGCTGGGGCTGTAGATGTGGTCAATCCTGGTTGCATGCCAGTCCCTGAACGCATTTTGGAAGAATTTCTCTCTGTTTTGCCCTGCTTGTTTCTTCTTTATGTTGGAAATGTATCCTCAGAATGGGTCTGAGCTGATTTTCCCTGCTGGTTTTAGGCCGCTTTACACACACTTGATGCACTTACACAGAGATATCAAGACTTAGCTTTTAAGATGCTTACTAGTCGGATAGATACTTGTGCGATGAACAGGGTCTGGTGAGTCCAGTTGATTGAGCAAGGAGTAGGTCGTGTCCATTCCATATTCGGTTTTCGGAAGGGTATCTGTGCTCATTTCAAACTCGAGTTTTATGCGTCACCCCACCTCACCTTTCCCCTGAAGCAGGCATATGTGTGTTTTCTAAAAGCGTGACTCTGTTCTGTTTGGGGATTCAGTGCATGGGGAGCGATTTTTACATTCCCTCGATAAGTGATATCATAAGTTTCTTTTTTTGTGGGACTTATTTCACTGAGGATGATCGTACCTAAATCCACTCAGGATGCTGCTACCAGCCTCATGACGTGGATTTCATGGCTGAGTGACACTCCATTGGACCTACGTAGCACCACTTGTCCACTTGTCCACTTGTCTTTGTCCACTTGTCCACTCGTCTTTGTCCACTTGGCTCTTTCCTGGGATATGAAACGTGTACCGGAGTGGAGGTTCTTGTCAAGACAGCAGCCCTCAACTTTGGGGTCCCTGTGTCTGGTTGATTTTTTCATTTTCCCAAGGTCAACGCCCATGTGTGGAAGTGCCCTATGCTCTGTGGTTCTGTGTTTTACATGGTTTGGGAAAGAGGATACACTTGTGAAGATTGGCTGTTGGCCATTGACATCCCGCCCATCAGCTTAAAAAGGCTCCCTTGACTCCGTGGGCTGTCCTGCCTTTCTGGTTTTTAGACTTTTTTCGCCTGGCCCTTTTGCCCCGGGGGGGGGGCGAGAGATTTCTTTGTAGTGCTGATTTGCTCTCCCAGGTTGCTTGGTTGGCCAAAAAGGGCGTATGCGTTTTTTCCTGAATATATTCAGGAAAAAACGCATACGCCCTTTTTGGCCAACCGCATCATTGTCCACGTTCTGGCGCTTTTCATGTGCTATCGGGGCCATTCCGATGTACCCGTTGACATCCGTTTCCTGCAGTTCTGCCTTGCGTTCAGCGCCTCTTCGTAGCCTGACCTCAATATATTTTGGGGCGATAGTTATCGTTTAGAACTCTGCAGGTTTGGGAAGTGCAGTGCCCCTGAGCTCCATTTCCCAAGTCGCTTTTTTGTGAGTGGGACGCAACACGGCTGGATGGCTTCACGCCCTATTGTCGATCCGGGGTGGCAGGCTGAACCGCTGGTGAATTCTTCTTCGTGATGGGAAATGAGAGTGACATGTGCCCGACCAAACACCTCCAGCGAGTCTCTCATTGGTTCCCCCTCTTGCAGTTCATCCTGCGGACAAATTGCAGACGGTACGAAAGAGGCATGGAAAGGCGCCGAGTCTCCAAGTGGGGAGATTGTTAGTAAGGGGGCCTGAATGGAGAACACGAGCACCAGGAGATGAAAACTGAGGTGAGTTTCAGAAAGCTTTCCCGATCCCACGGTGTAGCAACAGCTGGGTTTCCAATGAGTGCTTTCGCTGTCGGAAGATTGCGTTGAACCTGGAGAGTTGGGACCCATGGAATGGGGAGCACGCAGGATTCCTTTCAAGGGTCTGCATTTGCTTTCCCAACCTCACCAATCGTCTCAGCCCCAAGAGTGTCCAGCCTTATGTCTTCTGCCGCTGGGGCTGTAGATGTGGTCAATCCTGGTTGCATGCCAGTCCCTGAACGCATTTTGGAAGAATTTCTCTCTGTTTTGCCCTGCTTGTTTCTTCTTTATGTTGGAAATGTATCCTCAGAATGGGTCTGAGCTGATTTTCCCTGCTGGTTTTAGGCCGCTTTACACACACTTGATGCACTTACACAGAGATATCAAGACTTAGCTTTTAAGATGCTTACTAGTCGGATAGATACTTGTGCGATGAACAGGGTCTGGTGAGTCCAGTTGATTGAGCAAGGAGTAGGTCGTGTCCATTCCATATTCGGTTTTCGGAAGGGTATCTGTGCTCATTTCAAACTCGAGTTTTATGCGTCACCCCACCTCACCTTTCCCCTGAAGCAGGCATAAGTGTGTTTTCTAAAAGCGTGACTCTGTTCTGTTTGGGGATTCAGTGCATGGGGAGCGATTTTTACATTCCCTCGATAAGTGATATCATAAGTTTCTTTTTTTGTGGGACTTATTTCACTGAGGATGATCGTACCTAAATCCACTCAGGATGCTGCTACCAGCCTCATGACGTGGATTTCATGGCTGAGTGACACTCCATTGGACCTACGTAGCACCACTTGTCCACTTGTCCACTTGTCTTTGTCCACTTGTCCACTCGTCTTTGTCCACTTGGCTCTTTCCTGGGATATGAAACGTGTATCGGAGTGGAGGTTCTTGTCAAGACAGCAGCCCTCAACTTTGGGGTCCCTGTGTCTGGTTGATTTTTTCATTTTCCCAAGGTCAACGCCCATGTGTGGAAGTGCCCTATGCTCTGTGGTTCTGTGTTTTACATGGTTTGGGAAAGAGGATACACTTGTGAAGATTGGCTGTTGGCCATTGACATCCCGCCCATCAGCTTAACAAGGCTCCCTTGACTCCGTGGGCTGTCCTGCCTTTCTGGTTTTTAGACTTTTTTCGCCTGGCCCTTTTGCCCCGGGGGGGGGGGGCGAGAGATTTCTTTGTAGTGCTGATTTGCTCTCCCAGGTTGCTTGGTTGGCCAAAAAGGGCGTATGCGTTTTTTCCTGAATATATTCAGGAAAAAACGCATACGCCCTTTTTGGCCAACCGCATCATTGTCCACGTTCTGGCGCTTTTCATGTGCTATCGGGGCCATTCCAATGTACCCGTTGACATCCGTTTCCTGCAGTTCTGCCTTGCGTTCAGCGCCTCTTCGTAGCCTGCGCTCAATATATTTTGGGGCGAAAGTTATCGTTTAGAACTCTGCAGGTTTGGGAAGTGCAGTGCCCCTGAGCTCCATTTCCCAAGTCGCTTTTTTGTGAGTGGGACGCAACACGGCTGGATGGCTTCACGCCCTATTGTCGATCCGGGGTGGCAGGCTGAACCGCTGGTGAATTCTTCTTCGTGATGGGAAATGAGAGTGACATGTGCCCGACCAAACACCTCCAGCGAGTCTCTCATTGGTTCCCCCTCTTGCAGTTCATCCTGCGGACAAATTGCAGACGGTACGAAAGAGGCATGGAAAGGCGCCGAGTCTCCAAGTGGGGAGATTGTTAGTAAGGGGGCCTGAATGGAGAACACGAGCACCAGGAGATGAAAACTGAGGTGAGTTTCAGAAAGCTTTCCCGATCCCACGGTGTAGCAACCGCTGGGTTTCCAATGAGTGCTTTCGCTGTCGGAAGATTGCGTTGAACCTGGAGAGTTGGGAGCCATGGAATGGGGAGCACGCAGGATTCCTTTCAAGGGTCTGCATTTGCTTTCCCAACCTCACCAATCGTCTCAGCCCCAAGAGTGTCCAGCCTTATGTCTTCTGCCGCTGGGGCTGTAGATGTGGTCAATCCTGGTTGCATGCCAGTCCCTGAACGCATTTTGGAAGAATTTCTCTCTGTTTTGCCCTGCTTGTTTCTTCTTTATGTTGGAAATGTATCCTCAGAATGGGTCTGAGCTGATTTTCCCTGCTGGTTTTAGGCCGCTTTACACACACTTGATGCACTTACACAGAGATATCAAGACTTAGCTTTTAAGATGCTTACTAGTCGGATAGATACTTGTGCGATGAACAGGGTCTGGTGAGTCCAGTTGATTGAGCAAGGAGTAGGTCGTGTCCATTCCATATTCGGTTTTCGGAAGGGTATCTGTGCTCATTTCAAACTCGAGTTTTATGCGTCACCCCACCTCACCTTTCCCCTGAAGCAGGCATAAGTGTGTTTTCTAAAAGCGTGACTCTGTTCTGTTTGGGGATTCAGTGCATGGGGAGCGATTTTTACATTCCCTCGATAAGTGATATCATAAGTTTCTTTTTTTGTGGGACTTATTTCACTGAGGATGATCGTACCTAAATCCACTCAGGATGCTGCTACCAGCCTCATGACGTGGATTTCATGGCTGAGTGACACTCCATTGGACCTATGTAGCACCACTTGTCCACTTGTCCACTTGTCTTTGTCCACTTGTCCACTCGTCTTTGTCCACTTGGCTCTTTCCTGGGATATGAAACGTGTATCGGAGTGGAGGTTCCTGTCAAGACAGCAGCCCTCAACTTTGGGGTCCCTGTGTCTGGTTGATTTTTTCATTTTCCCAAGGTCAACGCCCATGTGTGGAAGTGCCCTATGCTCTGTGGTTCTGTGTTTTACATGGTTTGGGAAAGAGGATACACTTGTGAAGATTGGCTGTTGGCCATTGACATCCCGCCCATCAGCTTAACAAGGCTCCCTTGACTCCGTGGGCTGTCCTGCCTTTCTGGTTTTTAGACTTTTTTCGCCTGGCCCTTTTGCCCCGGGGGGGGGGGCGAGAGATTTCTTTGTAGTGCTGATTTGCTCTCCCAGGTTGCTTGGTTGGCCAAAAAGGGCGTATGCGTTTTTTCCTGAATATATTCAGGAAAAAACGCATACGCCCTTTTTGGCCAACCGCATCATTGTCCACGTTCTGGCGCTTTTCATGTGCTATCGGGGCCATTCCGATGTACCCGTTGACATCCGTTTCCTGCAGTTCTGCCTTGCGTTCAGCGCCTCTTCGTAGCCTGCGCTCAATATATTTTGGGGCGAAAGTTATCGTTTAGAACTCTGCAGGTTTGGGAAGTGCAGTGCCCCTGAGCTCCATTTCCCAAGTCGCTTTTTTGTGAGTGGGACGCAACACGGCTGGATGGCTTCACGCCCTATTGTCGATCCGGGGTGGCAGGCTGAACCGCTGGTGAATTCTTCTTCGTGATGGGAAATGAGAGTGACATGTGCCCGACCAAACACCTCCAGCGAGTCTCTCATTGGTTCCCCCTCTTGCAGTTCATCCTGCGGACAAATTGCAGACGGTACGAAAGAGGCATGGAAAGGCGCCGAGTCTCCAAGTGGGGAGATTGTTAGTAAGGGGGCCTGAATGGAGAACACGAGCACCAGGAGATGAAAACTGAGGTGAGTTTCAGAAAGCTTTCCCGATCCCACGGTGTAGCAACCGCTGGGTTTCCAATGAGTGCTTTCGCTGTCGGAAGATTGCGTTGAACCTGGAGAGTTGGGACCCATGGAATGGGGAGCACGCAGGATTCCTTTCAAGGGTCTGCATTTGCTTTCCCAACCTCACCAATCGTCTCAGCCCCAAGAGTGTCCAGCCTTATGTCTTCTGCCACTGGGGCTGTAGATGTGGTCAATCCTGGTTGCATGCCAGTCCCTGAACGCATTTTGGAAGAATTTCTCTCTGTTTTGCCCTGCTTGTTTCTTCTTTATGTTGGAAATGTATCCTCAGAATGGGTCTGAGCTGATTTTCCCTGCTGGTTTTAGGCCGCTTTACACACACTTGATGCACTTACACAGAGATATCAAGACTTAGCTTTTAAGATGCTTACTAGTCGGATAGATACTTGTGCGATGAACAGGGTCTGGTGAGTCCAGTTGATTGAGCAAGGAGTAGGTCGTGTCCATTCCATATTCGGTTTTCGGAAGGGTATCTGTGCTCATTTCAAACTCGAGTTTTATGCGTCACCCCACCTCACCTTTCCCCTGAAGCAGGCATAAGTGTGTTTTCTAAAAGCGTGACTCTGTTCTGTTTGGGGATTCAGTGCATGGGGAGTGATTTTTACATTCCCTCGATAAGTGATATCATAAGTTTCTTTTTTTGTGGGACTTATTTCACTGAGGATGATCGTACCTAAATCCACTCAGGATGCTGCTACCAGCCTCATGACGTGGATTTCATGGCTGAGTGACACTCCATTGGACCTACGTAGCACCACTTGTCCACTTGTCCACTTGTCTTTGTCCACTTGTCCACTCGTCTTTGTCCACTTGGCTCTTTCCTGGGATATGAAACGTGTACCGGAGTGGAGGTTCTTGTCAAGACAGCAGCCCTCAACTTTGGGGTCCCTGTGTCTGGTTGATTTTTTCATTTTCCCAAGGTCAACGCCCATGTGTGGAAGTGCCCTATGCTCTGTGGTTCTGTGTTTTACATGGTTTGGGAAAGAGGATACACTTGTGAAGATTGGCTGTTGGCCATTGACATCCCGCCCATCAGCTTAACAAGGCTCCCTTGACTCCGTGGGCTGTCCTGCCTTTCTGGTTTTTAGACTTTTTTCGCCTGGCCCTTTTGCCCCGGGGGGGGGGCGAGAGATTTCTTTGTAGTGCTGATTTGCTCTCCCAGGTTGCTTGGTTGGCCAAAAAGGGCGTATGCGTTTTTTCCTGAATATATTCAGGAAAAAACGCATACGCCCTTTTTGGCCAACCGCATCATTGTCCACGTTCTGGCGCTTTTCATGTGCTATCGGGGCCATTCCGATGTACCCGTTGACATCCGTTTCCTGCAGTTCTGCCTTGCGTTCAGCGCCTCTTCGTAGCCTGACCTCAATATATTTTGGGGCGATAGTTATCGTTTAGAACTCTGCAGGTTTGGGAAGTGCAGTGCCCCTGAGCTCCATTTCCCAAGTCGCTTTTTTGTGAGTGGGACGCAACACGGCTGGATGGCTTCACGCCCTATTGTCGATCCGGGGTGGCAGGCTGAACCGCTGGTGAATTCTTCTTCGTGATGGGAAATGAGAGTGACATGTGCCCGACCAAACACCTCCAGCGAGTCTCTCATTGGTTCCCCCTCTTGCAGTTCATCCTGCGGACAAATTGCAGACGGTACGAAAGAGGCATGGAAAGGCGCCGAGTCTCCAAGTGGGGAGATTGTTAGTAAGGGGGCCTGAATGGAGAACACGAGCACCAGGAGATGAAAACTGAGGTGAGTTTCAGAAAGCTTTCCCGATCCCACGGTGTAGCAACCGCTGGGTTTCCAATGAGTGCTTTCGCTGTCGGAAGATTGCGTTGAACCTGGAGAGTTGGGACCCATGGAATGGGGAGCACGCAGGATTCCTTTCAAGGGTCTGCATTTGCTTTCCCAACCTCACCAATCGTCTCAGCCCCAAGAGTGTCCAGCCTTATGTCTTCTGCCGCTGGGGCTGTAGATGTGGTCAATCCTGGTTGCATGCCAGTCCCTGAACGCATTTTGGAAGAATTTCTCTCTGTTTTGCCCTGCTTGTTTCTTCTTTATGTTGGAAATGTATCCTCAGAATGGGTCTGAGCTGATTTTCCCTGCTGGTTTTAGGCCGCTTTACACACACTTGATGCACTTACACAGAGATATCAAGACTTAGCTTTTAAGATGCTTACTAGTCGGATAGATACTTGTGCGATGAACAGGGTCTGGTGAGTCCAGTTGATTGAGCAAGGAGTAGGTCGTGTCCATTCCATATTCGGTTTTCGGAAGGGTATCTGTGCTCATTTCAAACTCGAGTTTTATGCGTCACCGCACCTCACCTTTCCCCTGAAGCAGGCATAAGTGTGTTTTCTAAAAGCGTGACTCTGTTCTGTTTGGGGATTCAGTGCATGGGGAGTGATTTTTACATTCCCTCGATAAGTGATATCATAAGTTTCTTTTTTTGTGGGACTTATTTCACTGAGGATGATCGTACCTAAATCCACTCAGGATGCTGCTACCAGCCTCATGACGTGGATTTCATGGCTGAGTGACACTCCATTGGACCTACGTAGCACCACTTGTCCACTTGTCCACTTGTCTTTGTCCACTTGTCCACTCGTCTTTGTCCACTTGGCTCTTTCCTGGGATATGAAACGTGTACCGGAGTGGAGGTTCTTGTCAAGACAGCAGCCCTCAACTTTGGGGTCCCTGTGTCTGGTTGATTTTTTGATTTTCCCAAGGTCAACGCCCATGTGTGGAAGTGCCCTATGCTCTGTGGTTCTGTGTTTTACATGGTTTGGGAAAGAGGATACACTTGTGAAGATTGGCTGTTGGCCATTGACATCCCGCCCATCAGCTTAACAAGGCTCCCTTGACTCCGTGGGCTGTCCTGCCTTTCTGGTTTTTAGACTTTTTTCGCCTGGCCCTTTTGCCCCGGGGGGGGGGCGAGAGATTTCTTTGTAGTGCTGATTTGCTCTCCCAGGTTGCTTGGTTGGCCAAAAAGGGCGTATGCGTTTTTTCCTGAATATATTCAGGAAAAAACGCATACGCCCTTTTTGGCCAACCGCATCATTGTCCACGTTCTGGCGCTTTTCATGTGCTATCGGGGCCATTCCGATGTACCCGTTGACATCCGTTTCCTGCAGTTCTGCCTTGCGTTCAGCGCCTCTTCGTAGCCTGACCTCAATATATTTTGGGGCGATAGTTATCGTTTAGAACTCTGCAGGTTTGGGAAGTGCAGTGCCCCTGAGCTCCATTTCCCAAGTCGCTTTTTTGTGAGTGGGACGCAACACGGCTGGATGGCTTCACGCCCTATTGTCGATCCGGGGTGGCAGGCTGAACCGCTGGTGAATTCTTCTTCGTGATGGGAAATGAGAGTGACATGTGCCCGACCAAACACCTCCAGCGAGTCTCTCATTGGTTCCCCCTCTTGCAGTTCATCCTGCGGACAAATTGCAGACGGTACGAAAGAGGCATGGAAAGGCGCCGAGTCTCCAAGTGGGGAGATTGTTAGTAAGGGGGCCTGAATGGAGAACACGAGCACCAGGAGATGAAAACTGAGGTGAGTTTCAGAAAGCTTTCCCGATCCCACGGTGTAGCATCCGCTGGGTTTCCAATGAGTGCTTTCGCTGTCGGAAGATTGCGTTGAACCTGGAGAGTTGGGACCCATGGAATGGGGAGCACGCAGGATTCCTTTCAAGGG
This sequence comes from Kogia breviceps, assembly GCF_026419965.1. Lineage (NCBI taxonomy): Eukaryota > Metazoa > Chordata > Mammalia > Artiodactyla > Physeteridae > Kogia > Kogia breviceps. Next base: position 79,688 of record NW_026711583.1, read on the forward strand.
TCTGCATTTGCTTTCCCAACCTCACCAATCGTCTCAGCCCCAAGAGTGTCCAGCCTTATGTCTTCTGCCGCTGGGGCTGTAGATGTGGTCAATCCTGGTTGCATGCCAGTCCCTGAACGCATTTTGGAAGAATTTCTCTCTGTTTTGCCCTGCTTGTTTCTTCTTTATGTTGGAAATGTATCCTCAGAATGGGTCTGAGCTGATTGTCCCTGCTGGTTTTAGGCCGCTTTACACACACTTGATGCACTTACACAGAGATATCAAGACTTAGCTTTTAAGATGCTTACTAGTCGGATAGATACTTGTGTGATGAACAGGGTCTGGTGAGTCCAGTTGATTGAGCAAGGAGTAGGTCGTGTCCATTCCATATTCGGTTTTCGGAAGGGTATCTGTGCTCATTTCAAACTCGAGTTTTATGCGTCACCCCACCTCACCTTTCCCCTGAAGCAGGCATAAGTGTGTTTTCTAAAAGCGTGACTCTGTTCTGTTTGGGGATTCAGTGCATGGGGAGTGATTTTTACATTCCCTCGATAAGTGATATCATAAGTTTCTTTTTTTGTGGGACTTATTTCACTGAGGATGATCGTACCTAAATCCACTCAGGATGCTGCTACCAGCCTCATGACGTGGATTTCATGGCTGAGTGACACTCCATTGGACCTACGTAGCACCACTTCTGCACTTGTCCACTTGTCCACTCGTCTTTGTCCACTTGGCTCTTTCCTGGGATATGAAACGTGTACCGGAGTGGAGGTTCTTGTCAAGACAGCAGCCCTCAACTTTGGGGTCCCTGTGTCTGGTTGATTTTTTCATTTTCCCAAGGTCAACGCCCATGTGTGGAAGTGCCCTATGCTCTGTGGTTCTGTGTTTTACATGGTTTGGGAAAGAGGATACACTTGTGAAGATTGGCTGTTGGCCATTGACATCCCGCCCATCAGCTTAACAAGGCTCCCTTGATTCCGTGGGCTGTCCTGCCTTTCTGGTTTTTAGACTTTTTTCGCCTGGCCCTTTTGCCCCGGGGGGGGGGGGGCGAGAGATTTCTTTGTAGTGCTGATTTGCTCTCCCAGGTTGCTTGGTTGGCCAAAAAGGGCGTATGCGTTTTTTCCTGAATATATTCAGGAAAAAACGCATACGCCCTTTTTGGCCAACCGCATCATTGTCCACGTTCTGGCGCTTTTCATGTGCTATCGGGGCCATTCCGATGTACCCGTTGACATCCGTTTCCTGCAGTTCTGCCTTGCGTTCAGCGCCTCTTCGTAGCCTGACCTCAATATATTTTGGGGCGATAGTTATCGTTTAGAACTCTGCAGGTTTGGGAAGTGCAGTGCCCCTGAGCTCCATTTCCCAAGTCGCTTTTTTGTGAGTGGGACGCAACACGGCTGGATGGCTTCACGCCCTATTGTCGATCCGGGGTGGCAGGCTGAACCGCTGGTGAATTCTTCTTCGTGATGGGAAATGAGAGTGACATGTGCCCGACCAAACACCTCCAGCGAGTCTCTCATTGGTTCCCCCTCTTGCAGTTCATCCTGCGGACAAATTGCAGACGGTACGAAAGAGGCATGGAAAGGCGCCGAGTCTCCAAGTGGGGAGATTGTTAGTAAGGGGGCCTGAATGGAGAACACGAGCCAGGAGATGAAAACTGAGGTGAGTTTCAGAAAGCTTTCCCGATCCCACGGTGTAGCAACCGCTGGGTTTCCAATGAGTGCTTTCGCTGTCGGAAGATTGCGTTGAACCTGGAGAGTTGGGACCCATGGAATGGGGAGCACGCAGGATTCCTTTCAAGGGTCTGCATTTGCTTTCCCAACCTCACCAATCGTCTCAGCCCCAAGAGTGTCCAGCCTTATGTCTTCTGCCGCTGGGGCTGTAGATGTGGTCAATCCTGGTTGCATGCCAGTCCCTGAACGCATTTTGGAAGAATTTCTCTCTGTTTTGCCCTGCTTGTTTCTTCTTTATGTTGGAAATGTATCCTCAGAATGGGTCTGAGCTGATTTTCCCTGCTGGTTTTAGGCCGCTTTACACACCCTTGATGCACTTACACAGAGATATCAAGACTTAGCTTTTAAGATGCTTATTAGTCGGATAGATACTTGTGCGATGAACAGGGTCTGGTGAGTCCAGTTGATTGAGCAAGGAGTAGGTCGTGTCCATTCCATATTCGGTTTTCGGAAGGGTATCTGTGCTCATTTCAAACTCGAGTTTTATGCGTCACCCCACCTCACCTTTCCCCTGAAGCAGGCATAAGTGTGTTTTCTAAAAGCGTGACTCTGTTCTGTTTGGGGATTCCGTTCATGGGGAGCGATTTTTACATTCCCTCGATAAGTGATATCATAAGTTTCTTTTTTTGTGGGACTTATTTCACTGAGGATGATCGTACCTAAATCCACTCAGGATGCTGCTACCAGCCTCATGACGTGGATTTCATGGCTGAGTGACACTCCATTGGACCTACGTAGCACCACTTCTGCACTTGTCCACTTGTCCACTCGTCTTTGTCCACTTGGCTCTTTCCTGGGATATGAAACGTGTACCGGAGTGGAGGTTCTTGTCAAGACAGCAGCCCTCAACTTTGGGGTCCCTGTGTCTGGTTGATTTTTTCATTTTCCCAAGGTCAACGCCCATGTGTGGAAATGCCCTATGCTCTGTGGTTCTGTGTTTTACATGGTTTGGGAAAGAGGATACACTTGTGAAGATTGGCTGTTGGCCATTGACATCCCGCCCATCAGCTTAACAAGGCTCCCTTGACTCCGTGGGCTGTCCTGCCTTTCTGGTTTTTAGACTTTTTTCGCCTGGCCCTTTTGCCCCGGGGGGGGGGGGCGAGAGATTTCTTTGTAGTGCTGATTTGCTCTCCCAGGTTGCTTGGTTGGCCAAAAAGGGCGTATTCGTTTTTTCCTGAATATATTCAGGAAAAAACGCATACGCCCTTTTTGGCCAACCGCATCATTGTCCACGTTCTGGCGCTTTTCATGTGCTATCGGGGCCATTCCGATGTACCCGTTGACATCCGTTTCCTGCAGTTCTGCCTTGCGTTCAGCGCCTCTTCGTAGCCTGACCTCAATATATTTTGGGGCGATAGTTATCGTTTAGAACTCTGCAGGTTTGGGAAGTGCAGGGCCCCTGAGCTCCATTTCCCAAGTCGCTTTTTTGTGAGTGGGACGCAACACGGCTGGATGGCTTCACGCCCTATTGTCGATCCGGGGTGGCAGGCTGAACCGCTGGTGAATTCTTCTTCGTGATGGGAAATGAGAGTGACATGTGCCCGACCAAACACCTCCAGCGAGTCTCTCATTGGTTCCCCCTCTTACAGTTCATCCTGCGGACAAATTGCAGACGGTACGAAAGAGGCATGGAAAGGCGCCGAGTCTCCAAGTGGGGAGATTGTTAGTAAGGGGGCCTGAATGGAGAACACGAGCACCAGGAGATGAAAACTGAGGTGAGTTTCAGAAAGCTTTCCCGATCCCACGGTGTAGCATCCGCTGGGTTTCCAATGAGTGCTTTCGCTGTCGGAAGATTGCGTTGAACCTGGAGAGTTGGGACCCATGGAATGGGGAGCACGCAGGATTCCTTTCAAGGGTCTGCATTTGCTTTCCCAACCTCACCAATCGTCTCAGCCCCAAGAGTGTCCAGCCTTATGTCTTCTGCCGCTGGGGCTGTAGATGTGGTCAATCCTGGTTGCATGCCAGTCCCTGAACGCATTTTGGAAGAATTTCTCTCTGTTTTGCCCTGCTTGTTTCTTCTTTATGTTGGAAATGTATCCTCAGAATGGGTCTGAGCTGATTTTCCCTGCTGGTTTTAGGCCGCTTTACACACACTTGATGCACTTACACAGAGATATCAAGACTTAGCTTTTAAGATGCTTACTAGTCGGATAGATACTTGTGTGATGAACAGGGTCTGGTGAGTCCAGTTGATTGAGCAAGGAGTAGGTCGTGTCCATTCCATATTCGGTTTTCGGAAGGGTATCTGTGCTCATTTCAAACTCGAGTTTTATGCGTCACCCCACCTCACCTTTCCCCTGAAGCAGGCATAAGTGTGTTTTCTAAAAGCGTGACTCTGTTCTGTTTGGGGATTCAGTGCATGGGGAGTGATTTTTACATTCCCTCGATAAGTGATATCATAAGTTTCTTTTTTTGTGGGACTTATTTCACTGAGGATGATCGTACCTAAATCCACTCAGGATGCTGCTACCAGCCTCATGACGTGGATTTCATGGCTGAGTGACACTCCATTGGACCTACGTAGCACCACTTGTCCACTTGTCCACTTGTCTTTGTCCACTTGTCCACTCGTCTTTGTCCACTTGGCTCTTTCCTGGGATATGAAACGTGTACCGGAGTGGAGGTTCTTGTCAAGACAGCAGCCCTCAACTTTGGGGTCCCTGTGTCTGGTTGATTTTTTCATTTTCCCAAGGTCAACGCCCATGTGTGGAAGTGCCCTATGCTCTGTGGTTCTGTGTTTTACATGGTTTGGGAAAGAGGATACACTTGTGAAGATTGGCTGTTGGCCATTGACATCCCGCCCATCAGCTTAACAAGGCTCCCTTGACTCCGTGGGCTGTCCTGCCTTTCTGGTTTTTAGACTTTTTTCGCCTGGCCCTTTTGCCCCGGGGGGGGGGGCGAGAGATTTCTTTGTAGTGCTGATTTGCTCTCCCAGGTTGCTTGGTTGGCCAAAAAGGGCGTATGCGTTTTTTCCTGAATATATTCAGGAAAAAACGCATACGCCCTTTTTGGCCAACCGCATCATTGTCCACGTTCTGGCGCTTTTCATGTGCTATCGGGGCCATTCCGATGTACCCGTTGACATCCGTTTCCTGCAGTTCTGCCTTGCGTTCAGCGCCTCTTCGTAGCCTGACCTCAATATATTTTGGGGCGATAGTTATCGTTTAGAACTCTGCAGGTTTGGGAAGTGCAGTGCCCCTGAGCTCCATTTCCCAAGTCGCTTTTTTGTGAGTGGGACGCAACACGGCTGGATGGCTTCACGCCCTATTGTCGATCCGGGGTGGCAGGCTGAACCGCTGGTGAATTCTTCTTCGTGATGGGAAATGAGAGTGACATGTGCCCGACCAAACACCTCCAGCGAGTCTCTCATTGGTTCCCCCTCTTGCAGTTCATCCTGCGGACAAATTGCAGACGGTACGAAAGAGGCATGGAAAGGCGCCGAGTCTCCAAGTGGGGAGATTGTTAGTAAGGGGGCCTGAATGGAGAACACGAGCACCAGGAGATGAAAACTGAGGTGAGTTTCAGAAAGCTTTCCCGATCCCACGGTGTAGCAACCGCTGGGTTTCCAATGAGTGCTTTCGCTGTCGGAAGATTGCGTTGAACCTGGAGAGTTGGGACCCATGGAATGGGGAGCACGCAGGATTCCTTTCAAGGGTCTGCATTTGCTTTCCCAACCTCACCAATCGTCTCAGCCCCAAGAGTGTCCAGCCTTATGTCTTCTGCCGCTGGGGCTGTAGATGTGGTCAATCCTGGTTGCATGCCAGTCCCTGAACGCATTTTGGAAGAATTTCTCTCTGTTTTGCCCTGCTTGTTTCTTCTTTATGTTGGAAATGTATCCTCAGAATGGGTCTGAGCTGATTTTCCCTGCTGGTTTTAGGCCGCTTTACACACACTTGATGCACTTACACAGAGATATCAAGACTTAGCTTTTAAGATGCTTACTAGTCGGATAGATACTTGTGCGATGAACAGGGTCTGGTGAGTCCAGTTGATTGAGCAAGGAGTAGGTCGTGTCCATTCCATATTCGGTTTTCGGAAGGGTATCTGTGCTCATTTGAAACTCGAGTTTTATGCGTCACCCCACCTCACCTTTCCCCTGAAGCAGGCATAAGTGTGTTTTCTAAAAGCGTGACTCTGTTCTGTTTGGGGATTCAGTGCATGGGGAGCGATTTTTACATTCCCTCGATAAGTGATATCATAAGTTTCTTTTTTTGTGGGACTTATTTCACTGAGGATGATCGTACCTAAATCCACTCAGGATGCTGCTACCAGCCTCATGACGTGGATTTCATGGCTGAGTGACACTCCATTGGACCTACGTAGCACCACTTCTGCACTTGTCCACTTGTCCACTCGTCTTTGTCCACTTGGCTCTTTCCTGGGATATGAAACGTGTACCGGAGTGGAGGTTCTTGTCAAGACAGCAGCCCTCAACTTTGGGGTCCCTGTGTCTGGTTGATTTTTTCATTTTCCCAAGGTCAACGCCCATGTGTGGAAATGCCCTATGCTCTGTGGTTCTGTGTTTTACATGGTTTGGGAAAGAGGATACACTTGTGAAGATTGGCTGTTGGCCATTGACATCCCGCCCATCAGCTTAACAAGGCTCCCTTGACTCCGTGGGCTGTCCTGCCTTTCTGGTTTTTAGACTTTTTTCGCCTGGCCCTTTTGCCCCGGGGGGGGGGGCGAGAGATTTCTTTGTAGTGCTGATTTGCTCTCCCAGGTTGCTTGGTTGGCCAAAAAGGGCGTATGCGTTTTTTCCTGAATATATTCAGGAAAAAACGCATACGCCCTTTTTGGCCAACCGCATCATTGTCCACGTTCTGGCGCTTTTCATGTGCTATCGGGGCCATTCCGATGTACCCATTGACATCCGTTTCCTGCAGTTCTGCCTTGCGTTCAGCGCCTCTTCGTAGCCTGACCTCAATATATTTTGGGGCGATAGTTATCGTTTAGAACTCTGCAGGTTTGGGAAGTGCAGTGCCCCTGAGCTCCATTTCCCAAGTCGCTTTTTTGTGAGTGGGACGCAACACGGCTGGATGGCTTCACGCCCTATTGTCGATCCGGGGTGGCAGGCTGAACCGCTGGTGAATTCTTCTTCGTGATGGGAAATGAGAGTGACATGTGCCCGACCAAACACCTCCAGCGAGTCTCTCATTGGTTCCCCCTCTTGCAGTTCATCCTGCGGACAAATTGCAGACGGTACGAAAGAGGCATGGAAAGGCGCCGAGTCTCCAAGTGGGGAGATTGTTAGTAAGGGGGCCTGAATGGAGAACACGAGCACCAGGAGATGAAAACTGAGGTGAGTTTCAGAAAGCTTTCCCGATCCCACGGTGTAGCATCCGCTGGGTTTCCAATGAGTGCTTTCGCTGTCGGAAGATTGCGTTGAACCTGGAGAGTTGGGAGCCATGGAATGGGGAGCACGCAGGATTCCTTTCAAGGGTCTGCATTTGCTTTCCCAACCTCACCAATCGTCTCAGCCCCAAGAGTGTCCAGCCTTATGTCTTCTGCCGCTGGGGCTGTAGATGTGGTCAATCCTGGTTGCATGCCAGTCCCTGAACGCATTTTGGAAGAATTTCTCTCTGTTTTGCCCTGCTTGTTTCTTCTTTATGTTGGAAATGTATCCTCAGAATGGGTCTGAGCTGATTTTCCCTGCTGGTTTTAGGCCGCTTTACACACACTTGATGCACTTACACAGAGATATCAAGACTTAGCTTTTAAGATGCTTACTAGTCGGATAGATACTTGTGCGATGAACAGGGTCTGGTGAGTCCAGTTGATTGAGCAAGGAGTAGGTCGTGTCCATTCCATATTCGGTTTTCGGAAGGGTATCTGTGCTCATTTCAAACTCGAGTTTTATGCGTCACCCCACCTCACCTTTCCCCTGAAGCAGGCATAAGTGTGTTTTCTAAAAGCGTGACTCTGTTCTGTTTGGGGATTCAGTGTATGGGGAGCGATTTTTACATTCCCTCGATAAGTGATATCATAAGTTTCTTTTTTTGTGGGACTTATTTCACTGAGGATGATCGTACCTAAATCCACTCAGGATGCTGCTACCAGCCTCATGACGTGGATTTCATGGCTGAGTGACACTCCATTGGACCTACGTAGCACCACTTGTCCACTTGTCCACTTGTCTTTGTCCACTTGTCCACTCGTCTTTGTCCACTTGGCTCTTTCCTGGGATATGAAACGTGTACCGGAGTGGAGGTTCTTGTCAAGACAGCAGCCCTCAACTTTGGGGTCCCTGTGTCTGGTTGATTTTTTCATTTTCCCAAGGTCAACGCCCATGTGTGGAAGTGCCCTATGCTCTGTGGTTCTGTGTTTTACATGGTTTGGGAAAGAGGATACACTTGTGAAGATTGGCTGTTGGCCATTGACATCCCGCCCATCAGCTTAACAAGGCTCCCTTGACTCCGTGGGCTGTCCTGCCTTTCTGGTTTTTAGACTTTTTTCGCCTGGCCCTTTTGCCCCGGGGGGGGGGGCGAGAGATTTCTTTGTAGTGCTGATTTGCTCTCCCAGGTTGCTTGGTTGGCCAAAAAGGGCGTATGCGTTTTTTCCTGAATATATTCAGGAAAAAACGCATACGCCCTTTTTGGCCAACCGCATCATTGTCCACGTTCTGGCGCTTTTCATGTGCTATCGGGGCCATTCCGATGTACCCGTTGACATCCGTTTCCTGCAGTTCTGCCTTGCGTTCAGCGCCTCTTCGTAGCCTGCGCTCAATATATTTTGGGGCGAAAGTTATCGTTTAGAACTCTGCAGGTTTGGGAAGTGCAGTGCCCCTGAGCTCCATTTCCCAAGTCGCTTTTTTGTGAGTGGGACGCAACACGGCTGGATGGCTTCACGCCCTATTGTCGATCCGGGGTGGCAGGCTGAACCGCTGGTGAATTCTTCTTCGTGATGGGAAATGAGAGTGACATGTGCCCGACCAAACACCTCCAGCGAGTCTCTCATTGGTTCCCCCTCTTGCAGTTCATCCTGCGGACAAATTGCAGACGGTACGAAAGAGGCATGGAAAGGCGCCGAGTCTCCAAGTGGGGAGATTGTTAGTAAGGGGGCCTGAATGGAGAACACGAGCACCAGGAGATGAAAACTGAGGTGAGTTTCAGAAAGCTTTCCCGATCCCACGGTGTAGCAACCGCTGGGTTTCCAATGAGTGCTTTCGCTGTCGGAAGATTGCGTTGAACCTGGAGAGTTGGGACCCATGGAATGGGGAGCACGCAGGATTCCTTTCAAGGGTCTGCATTTGCTTTCCCAACCTCACCAATCGTCTCAGCCCCAAGAGTGTCCAGCCTTATGTCTTCTGCCGCTGGGGCTGTAGATGTGGTCAATCCTGGTTGCATGCCAGTCCCTGAACGCATTTTGGAAGAATTTCTCTCTGTTTTGCCCTGCTTGTTTCTTCTTTATGTTGGAAATGTATCCTCAGAATGGGTCTGAGCTGATTTTCCCTGCTGGTTTTAGGCCGCTATACACACACTTGATGCACTTACACAGAGATATCAAGACTTAGCTTTTAAGATGCTTACTAGTCGGATAGATACTTGTGCGATGAACCGGGTCTGGTGAGTCCAGTTGATTGAGCAAGGAGTAGGTCGTGTCCATTCCATATTCGGTTTTCGGAAGGGTATCTGTGCTCATTTCAAACTCGAGTTTTATGCGTCACCCCACCTCACCTTTCCCCTGAAGCAGGCATAAGTGTGTTTTCTAAAAGCGTGACTCTGTTCTGTTTGGGGATTCAGTGCATGGGGAGCGATTTTTACATTCCCTCGATAAGTGATATCATAAGTTTCTTTTTTTGTGGGACTTATTTCACTGAGGATGATCGTACCTAAATCCACTCAGGATGCTGCTACCAGCCTCATGATGTGGATTTCATGGCTGAGTGACACTCCATTGGACCTACGTAGCACCACTTGTCCACTTGTCCACTTGTCTTTGTCCACTTGTCCACTCGTCTTTGTCCACTTGGCTCTTTCCTGGGATATGAAACGTGTACCGGAGTGGAGGTTCTTGTCAAGACAGCAGCCCTCAACTTTGGGGTCCCTGTGTCTGGTTGATTTTTTCATTTTCCCAAGGTCAACGCCCATGTGTGGAAGTGCCCTATGCTCTGTGGTTCTGTGTTTTACATGGTTTGGGAAAGAGGATACACTTGTGAAGATTGGCTGTTGGCCATTGACATCCCGCCCATCAGCTTAACAAGGCTCCCTTGACTCCGTGGGCTGTCCTGCCTTTCTGGTTTTTAGACTTTTTTCGCCTGGCCCTTTTGCCCCGGGGGGGGGGGGGCGAGAGATTTCTTTGTAGTGCTGATTTGCTCTCCCAGGTTGCTTGGTTGGCCAAAAAGGGCGTATGCGTTTTTTCCTGAATATATTCAGGAAAAAACGCATACGCCCTTTTTGGCCAACCGCATCATTGTCCACGTTCTGGCGCTTTTCATGTGCTATCGGGGCCATTCCGATGTACCCGTTGACATCCGTTTCCTGCAGTTCTGCCTTGCGTTCAGCGCCTCTTCGTAGCCTGACCTCAATATATTTTGGGGCGATAGTTATCGTTTAGAACTCTGCAGGTTTGGGAAGTGCAGTGCCCCTGAGCTCCATTTCCCAAGTCGCTTTTTTGTGAGTGGGACGCAACACGGCTGGATGGCTTCACGCCCTATTGTCGATCCGGGGTGGCAGGCTGAACCGCTGGTGAATTCTTCTTCGTGATGGGAAATGAGAGTGACATGTGCCCGACCAAACACCTCCAGCGAGTCTCTCATTGGTTCCCCCTCTTGCAGTTCATCCTGCGGACAAATTGCAGACGGTACGAAAGAGGCATGGAAAGGCGCCGAGTCTCCAAGTGGGGAGATTGTTAGTAAGGGGGCCTGAATGGAGAACACGAGCACCAGGAGATGAAAACTGAGGTGAGTTTCAGAAAGCTTTCCCGATCCCACGGTGTAGCAACCGCTGGGTTTCCAATGAGTGCTTTCGCTGTCGGAAGATTGCGTTGAACCTGGAGAGTTGGGACCCATGGAATGGGGAGCACGCAGGATTCCTTTCAAGGGTCTGCATTTGCTTTCCCAACCTCACCAATCGTCTCAGCCCCAAGAGTGTCCAGCCTTATGTCTTCTGCCGCTGGGGCTGTAGATGTGGTCAATCCTGGTTGCATGCCAGTCCCTGAACGCATTTTGGAAGAATTTCTCTCTGTTTTGCCCTGCTTGTTTCTTCTTTATGTTGGAAATGTATCCTCAGAATGGGTCTGAGCTGATTTTCCCTGCTGGTTTTAGGCCGCTTTACACACACTTGATGCACTTACACAGAGATATCAAGACTTAGCTTTTAAGATGCTTACTAGTCGGATAGATACTTGTGCGATGAACAGGGTCTGGTGAGTCCAGTTGATTGAGCAAGGAGTAGGTCGTGTCCATTCCATATTCGGTTTTCGGAAGGGTATCTGTGCTCATTTCAAACTCGAGTTTTATGCGTCACCCCACCTCACCTTTCCCCTGAAGCAGGCATAAGTGTGTTTTCTAAAAGCGTGACTCTGTTCTGTTTGGGGATTCAGTGCATGGGGAGCGATTTTTACATTCCCTCGATAAGTGATATCATAAGTTTCTTTTTTTGTGGGACTTATTTCACTGAGGATGATCGTACCTAAATCCACTCAGGATGCTGCTACCAGCCTCATGACGTGGATTTCATGGCTGAGTGACACTCCATTGGACCTACGTAGCACCACTTCTGCACTTGTCCACTTGTCCACTCGTCTTTGTCCACTTGGCTCTTTCCTGGGATATGAAACGTGTACCGGAGTGGAGGTTCTTGTCAAGACAGCAGCCCTCAACTTTGGGGTCCCTGTGTCTGGTTGATTTTTTCATTTTCCCAAGGTCAACGCCCATGTGTGGAAATGCCCTATGCTCTGTGGTTCTGTGTTTTACATGGTTTGGGAAAGAGGATACACTTGTGAAGATTGGCTGTTGGCCATTGACATCCCGCCCATCAGCTTAACAAGGCTCCCTTGACTCCGTGGGCTGTCCTGCCTTTCTGGTTTTTAGACTTTTTTCGCCTGGCCCTTTTGCCCCGGGGGGGGGGGGCGAGAGATTTCTTTGTAGTGCTGATTTGCTCTCCCAGGTTGCTTGGTTGGCCAAAAAGGGCGTATGCGTTTTTTCCTGAATATATTCAGGAAAAAACGCATACGCCCTTTTTGGCCAACCGCATCATTGTCCACGTTCTGGCGCTTTTCATGTGCTATCGGGGCCATTCCGATGTACCCGTTGACATCCGTTTCCTGCAGTTCTGCCTTGCGTTCAGCGCCTCTTCGTAGCCTGACCTCAATATATTTTGGGGCGATAGTTATCGTTTAGAACTCTGCAGGTTTGGGAAGTGCAGTGCCCCTGAGCTCCATTTCCCAAGTCGCTTTTTTGTGAGTGGGACGCAACACGGCTGGATGGCTTCACGCCCTATTGTCGATCCGGGGTGGCAGGCTGAACCGCTGGTGAATTCTTCTTCGTGATGGGAAATGAGAGTGACATGTGCCCGACCAAACACCTCCAGCGAGTCTCTCATTGGTTCCCCCTCTTGCAGTTCATCCTGCGGACAAATTGCAGACGGTACGAAAGAGGCATGGAAAGGCGCCGAGTCTCCAAGTGGGGAGATTGTTAGTAAGGGGGCCTGAATGGAGAACACGAGCACCAGGAGATGAAAACTGAGGTTAGTTTCAGAAAGCTTTCCCGATCCCACGGTGTAGCATCCGCTGGGTTTCCAATGAGTGCTTTCGCTGTCGGAAGATTGCGTTGAACCTGGAGAGTTGGGACCCATGGAATGGGGAGCACGCAGGATTCCTTTCAAGGGTCTGCATTTGCTTTCCCAACCTCACCAATCGTCTCAGCCCCAAGAGTGTCCAGCCTTATGTCTTCTGCCGCTGGGGCTGTAGATGTGGTCAATCCTGGTTGCATGCCAGTCCCTGAACGCATTTTGGAAGAATTTCTCTCTGTTTTGCCCTGCTTGTTTCTTCTTTATGTTGGAAATGTATCCTCAGAATGGGTCTGAGCTGATTTTCCCTGCTGGTTTTAGGCCGCTTTACACACACTTGATGCACTTACACAGAGATATCAAGACTTAGCTTTTAAGATGCTTACTAGTCGGATAGATACTTGTGCGATGAACAGGGTCTGGTGAGTCCAGTTGATTGAGCAAGGAGTAGGTCGTGTCCATTCCATATTCGGTTTTCGGAAGGGTATCTGTGCTCATTTCAAACTCGAGTTTTATGCGTCACCCCACCTCACCTTTCCCCTGAAGCAGGCATAAGTGTGTTTTCTAAAAGCGTGACTCTGTTCTGTTTGGGGATTCAGTGTATGGGGAGCGATTTTTACATTCCCTCGATAAGTGATATCATAAGTTTCTTTTTTTGTGGGACTTATTTCACTGAGGATGATCGTACCTAAATCCACTCAGGATGCTGCTACCAGCCTCATGACGTGGATTTCATGGCTGAGTGACACTCCATTGGACCTACGTAGCACCACTTGTCCACTTGTCCACTTGTCTTTGTCCACTTGTCCACTCGTCTTTGTCCACTTGGCTCTTTCCTGGGATATGAAACGTGTACCGGAGTGGAGGTTCTTGTCAAGACAGCAGCCCTCAACTTTGGGGTCCCTGTGTCTGGTTGATTTTTTCATTTTCCCAAGGTCAACGCCCATGTGTGGAAGTGCCCTATGCTCTGTGGTTCTGTGTTTTACATGGTTTGGGAAAGAGGATACACTTGTGAAGATTGGCTGTTGGCCATTGACATCCCGCCCATCAGCTTAACAAGGCTCCCTTGACTCCGTGGGCTGTCCTGCCTTTCTGGTTTTTAGACTTTTTTCGCCTGGCCCTTTTGCCCCGGGGGGGGGGGGGGCGAGAGATTTCTTTGTAGTGCTGATTTGCTCTCCCAGGTTGCTTGGTTGGCCAAAAAGGGCGTATGCGTTTTTTCCTGAATATATTCAGGAAAAAACGCATACGCCCTTTTTGGCCAACCGCATCATTGTCCACGTTCTGGCGCTTTTCATGTGCTATCGGGGCCATTCCGATGTACCCGTTGACATCCGTTTCCTGCAGTTCTGCCTTGCGTTCAGCGCCTCTTCGTAGCCTGCGCTCAATATATTTTCGGGCGAAAGTTATCGTTTAGAACTCTGCAGGTTTGGGAAGTGCAGTGCCCCTGAGCTCCATTTCCCAAGTCGCTTTTTTGTGAGTGGGACGCAACACGGCTGGATGGCTTCACGCCCTATTGTCGATCCGGGGTGGCAGGCTGAACCGCTGGTGAATTCTTCTTCGTGATGGGAAATGAGAGTGACATGTGCCCGACCAAACACCTCCAGCGAGTCTCTCATTGGTTCCCCCTCTTGCAGTTCATCCTGCGGACAAATTGCAGACGGTACGAAAGAGGCATGGAAAGGCGCCGAGTCTCCAAGTGGGGAGATTGTTAGTAAGGGGGCCTGAATGGAGAACACGAGCACCAGGAGATGAAAACTGAGGTGAGTTTCAGAAAGCTTTCCCGATCCCACGGTGTAGCAACCGCTGGGTTTCCAATGAGTGCTTTCGCTGTCGGAAGATTGCGTTGAACCTGGAGAGTTGGGACCCATGGAATGGGGAGCACGCAGGATTCCTTTCAAGGGTCTGCATTTGCTTTCCCAACCTCACCAATCGTCTCAGCCCCAAGAGTGTCCAGCCTTATGTCTTCTGCCGCTGGGGCTGTAGATGTGGTCAATCCTGGTTGCATGCCAGTCCCTGAACGCATTTTGGAAGAATTTCTCTCTGTTTTGCCCTGCTTGTTTCTTCTTTATGTTGGAAATGTATCCTCAGAATGGGTCTGAGCTGATTTTCCCTGCTGGTTTTAGGCCGCTTTACACACACTTGATGCACTTACACAGAGATATCAAGACTTAGCTTTTAAGATGCTTACTAGTCGGATAGATACTTGTGCGATGAACAGGGTCTGGTGAGTCCAGTTGATTGAGCAAGGAGTAGGTCGTGTCCATTCCATATTCGGTTTTCGGAAGGGTATCTGTGCTCATTTCAAACTCGAGTTTTATGCGTCACCCCACCTCACCTTTCCCCTGAAGCAGGCATAAGTGTGTTTTCTAAAAGCGTGACTCTGTTCTGTTTGGGGATTCAGTGCATGGGGAGCGATTTTTACATTCCCTCGATAAGTGATATCATAAGTTTCTTTTTTTGTGGGACTTATTTCACTGAGGATGATCGTACCTAAATCCACTCAGGATGCTGCTACCAGCCTCATGACGTGGATTTCATGGCTGAGTGACACTCCATTGGACCTACGTAGCACCACTTGTCCACTTGTCCACTTGTCTTTGTCCACTTGTCCACTCGTCTTTGTCCACTTGGCTCTTTCCTGGGATATGAAACGTGTACCGGAGTGGAGGTTCTTGTCAAGACAGCAGCCCTCAACTTTGGGGTCCCTGTGTCTGGTTGATTTTTTCATTTTCCCAAGGTCAACGCCCATGTGTGGAAGTGCCCTATGCTCTGTGGTTCTGTGTTTTACATGGTTTGGGAAAGAGGATACACTTGTGAAGATTGGCTGTTGGCCATTGACATCCCGCCCATCAGCTTAACAAGGCTCCCTTGACTCCGTGGGCTGTCCTGCCTTTCTGGTTTTTAGACTTTTTTCGCCTGGCCCTTTTGCCCCGTGGGGGGGGGGGCGAGAGATTTCTTTGTAGTGCTGATTTGCTCTCCCAGGTTGCTTGGTTGGCCAAAAAGGGCGTATGCGTTTTTTCCTGAATATATTCAGGAAAAAACGCATACGCCCTTTTTGGCCAACCGCATCATTGTCCACGTTCTGGCGCTTTTCATGTGCTATCGGGGCCATTCCGATGTACCCGTTGACATCCGTTTCCTGCAGTTCTGCCTTGCGTTCAGCGCCTCTTCGTAGCCTGACCTCAATATATTTTGGGGCGATAGTTATCGTTTAGAACTCTGCAGGTTTGGGAAGTGCAGTGCCCCTGAGCTCCATTTCCCAAGTCGCTTTTTTGTGAGTGGGACGCAACACGGCTGGATGGCTTCACGCCCTATTGTCGATCCGGGGTGGCAGGCTGAACCGCTGGTGAATTCTTCTTCGTGATGGGAAATGAGAGTGACATGTGCCCGACCAAACACCTCCAGCGAGTCTCTCATTGGTTCCCCCTCTTGCAGTTCATCCTGCGGACAAATTGCAGACGGTACGAAAGAGGCATGGAAAGGCGCCGAGTCTCCAAGTGGGGAGATTGTTAGTAAGGGGGCCTGAATGGAGAACACGAGCACCAGGAGATGAAAACTGAGGTGAGTTTCAGAAAGCTTTCCCGATCCCACGGTGTAGCAACCGCTGGGTTTCCAATGAGTGCTTTCGCTGTCGGAAGATTGCGTTGAACCTGGAGAGTTGGGACCCATGGAATGGGGAGCACGCAGGATTCCTTTCAAGGGTCTGCATTTGCTTTCCCAACCTCACCAATCGTCTCAGCCCCAAGAGTGTCCAGCCTTATGTCTTCTGCCGCGGGGGCTGTAGATGTGGTCAATCCTGGTTGCATGCCAGTCCCTGAACGCATTTTGGAAGAATTTCTCTCTGTTTTGCCCTGCTTGTTTCTTCTTTATGTTGGAAATGTATCCTCAGAATGGGTCTGAGCTGATTTTCCCTGCTGGTTTTAGGCCGCTTTACACACACTTGATGCACTTACACAGAGATATCAAGACTTAGCTTTTAAGATGCTTACTAGTCGGATAGATACTTGTGCGATGAACAGGGTCTGGTGAGTCCAGTTGATTGAGCAAGGAGTAGGTCGTGTCCATTCCATATTCGGTTTTCGGAAGGGTATCTGTGCTCATTTCAAACTCGAGTTTTATGCGTCACCCCACCTCACCTTTCCCCTGAAGCAGGCATAAGTGTGTTTTCTAAAAGCGTGACTCTGTTCTGTTTGGGGATTCAGTGCATGGGGAGTGATTTTTACATTCCCTCGATAAGTGATATCATAAGTTTCTTTTTTTGTGGGACTTATTTCACTGAGGATGATCGTACCTAAATCCACTCAGGATGCTGCTACCAGCCTCATGACGTGGATTTCATGGCTGAGTGACACTCCATTGGACCTACGTAGCACCACTTGTCCACTTGTCCACTTGTCTTTGTCCACTTGTCCACTCGTCTTTGTCCACTTGGCTCTTTCCTGGGATATGAAACGTGTACCGGAGTGGAGGTTCTTGTCAAGACAGCAGCCCTCAACTTTGGGGTCCCTGTGTCTGGTTGATTTTTTCATTTTCCCAAGGTCAACGCCCATGTGTGGAAGTGCCCTATGCTCTGTGGTTCTGTGTTTTACATGGTTTGGGAAAGAGGATACACTTGTGAAGATTGGCTGTTGGCCATTGACATCCCGCCCATCAGCTTAACAAGGCTCCCTTGACTCCGTGGGCTGTCCTGCCTTTCTGGTTTTTAGACTTTTTTCGCCTGGCCCTTTTGCCCCGGGGGGGGGTGGGCGAGAGATTTCTTTGTAGTGCTGATTTGCTCTCCCAGGTTGCTTGGTTGGCCAAAAAGGGCGTATGCGTTTTTTCCTGAATATATTCAGGAAAAAACGCATACGCCCTTTTTGGCCAACCGCATCATTGTCCACGTTCTGGCGCTTTTCATGTGCTATCGGGGCCATTCCGATGTACCCGTTGACATCCGTTTCCTGCAGTTCTGCCTTGCGTTCAGCGCCTCTTCGTAGCCTGACCTCAATATATTTTGGGGCGATAGTTATCGTTTAGAACTCTGCAGGTTTGGGAAGTGCAGTGCCCCTGAGCTCCATTTCCCAAGTCGCTTTTTTGTGAGTGGGACGCAACACGGCTGGATGGCTTCACGCCCTATTGTCGATCCGGGGTGGCAGGCTGAACCGCTGGTGAATTCTTCTTCGTGATGGGAAATGAGAGTGACATGTGCCCGACCAAACACCTCCAGCGAGTCTCTCATTGGTTCCCCCTCTTGCAGTTCATCCTGCGGACAAATTGCAGACGGTACGAAAGAGGCATGGAAAGGCGCCGAGTCTCCAAGTGGGGAGATTGTTAGTAAGGGGGCCTGAATGGAGAACACGAGCACCAGGAGATGAAAACTGAGGTGAGTTTCAGAAAGCTTTCCCGATCCCACGGTGTAGCAACCGCTGGGTTTCCAATGAGTGCTTTCGCTGTCGGAAGATTGCGTTGAACCTGGAGAGTTGGGACCCATGGAATGGGGAGCACGCAGGATTCCTTTCAAGGGTCTGCATTTGCTTTCCCAACCTCACCAATCGTCTCAGCCCCAAGAGTGTCCAGCCTTATGTCTTCTGCCGCTGGGGCTGTAGATGTGGTCAATCCTGGTTGCATGCCAGTCCCTGAACGCATTTTGGAAGAATTTCTCTCTGTTTTGCCCTGCTTGTTTCTTCTTTATGTTGGAAATGTATCCTCAGAATGGGTCTGAGCTGATTTTCCCTGCTGGTTTTAGGCCGCTTTACACACACTTGATGCACTTACACAGAGATATCAAGACTTAGCTTTTAAGATGCTTACTAGTCGGATAGATACTTGTGCGATGAACAGGGTCTGGTGAGTCCAGTTGATTGAGCAAGGAGTAGGTCGTGTCCATTCCATATTCGGTTTTCGGAAGGGTATCTGTGCTCATTTGAAACTCGAGTTTTATGCGTCACCCCACCTCACCTTTCCCCTGAAGCAGGCATAAGTGTGTTTTCTAAAAGCGTGACTCTGTTCTGTTTGGGGATTCAGTGCATGGGGAGCGATTTTTACATTCCCTCGATAAGTGATATCATAAGTTTCTTTTTTTGTGGGACTTATTTCACTGAGGATGATCGTACCTAAATCCACTCAGGATGCTGCTACCAGCCTCATGACGTGGATTTCATGGCTGAGTGACACTCCATTGGACCTACGTAGCACCACTTCTGCACTTGTCCACTTGTCCACTCGTCTTTGTCCACTTGGCTCTTTCCTGGGATATGAAACGTGTACCGGAGTGGAGGTTCTTGTCAAGACAGCAGCCCTCAACTTTGGGGTCCCTGTGTCTGGTTGATTTTTTCATTTTCCCAAGGTCAACGCCCATGTGTGGAAGTGCCCTATGCTCTGTGGTTCTGTGTTTTACATGGTTTGGGAAAGAGGATACACTTGTGAAGATTGGCTGTTGGCCATTGACATCCCGCCCATCAGCTTAACAAGGCTCCCTTGACTCCGTGGGCTGTCCTGCCTTTCTGGTTTTTAGACTTTTTTCGCCTGGCCCTTTTGCCCCGGGGGGGGGGGCGAGAGATTTCTTTGTAGTGCTGATTTGCTCTCCCAGGTTGCTTGGTTGGCCAAAAAGGGCGTATGCGTTTTTTCCTGAATATATTCAGGAAAAAACGCATACGCCCTTTTTGGCCAACCGCATCATTGTCCACGTTCTGGCGCTTTTCATGTGCTATCGGGGCCATTCCGATGTACCCGTTGACATCCGTTTCCTGCAGTTCTGCCTTGCGTTCAGCGCCTCTTCGTAGCCTGCGCTCAATATATTTTGGGGCGAAAGTTATCATTTAGAACTCTGCAGGTTTGGGAAGTGCAGTGCCCCTGAGCTCCATTTCCCAAGTCGCTTTTTTGTGAGTGGGACGCAACACGGCTGGATGGCTTCACGCCCTATTGTCGATCCGGGGTGGCAGGCTGAACCGCTGGTGAATTCTTCTTCGTGATGGGAAATGAGAGTGACATGTGCCCGACCAAACACCTCCAGCGAGTCTCTCATTGGTTCCCCCTCTTGCAGTTCATCCTGCGGACAAATTGCAGACGGTACGAAAGAGGCATGGAAAGGCGCCGAGTCTCCAAGTGGGGAGATTGTTAGTAAGGGGGCCTGAATGGAGAACACGAGCACCAGGAGATGAAAACTGAGGTGAGTTTCAGAAAGCTTTCCCGATCCCACGGTGTAGCAACCGCTGGGTTTCCAATGAGTGCTTTCGCTGTCGGAAGATTGCGTTGAACCTGGAGAGTTGGGACCCATGGAATGGGGAGCACGCAGGATTCCTTTCAAGGGTCTGCATTTGCTTTCCCAACCTCACCAATCGTCTCAGCCCCAAGAGTGTCCAGCCTTATGTCTTCTGCCGCTGGGGCTGTAGATGTGGTCAATCCTGGTTGCATGCCAGTCCCTGAACGCATTTTGGAAGAATTTCTCTCTGTTTTGCCCTGCTTGTTTCTTCTTTATGTTGGAAATGTATCCTCAGAATGGGTCTGAGCTGATTTTCCCTGCTGGTTTTAGGCCGCTTTACACACACTTGATGCACTTACACAGAGATATCAAGACTTAGCTTTTAAGATGCTTACTAGTCGGATAGATACTTGTGCGATGAACAGGGTCTGGTGAGTCCAGTTGATTGAGCAAGGAGTAGGTCGTGTCCATTCCATATTCGGTTTTCGGAAGGGTATCTGTGCTCATTTCAAACTCGAGTTTTATGCGTCACCCCACCTCACCTTTCCCCTGAAGCAGGCATAAGTGTGTTTTCTAAAAGCGTGACTCTGTTCTGTTTGGGGATTCAGTGCATGGGGAGCGATTTTTACATTCCCTCGATAAGTGATATCATAAGTTTCTTTTTTTGTGGGACTTATTTCACTGAGGATGATCGTACCTAAATCCACTCAGGATGCTGCTACCAGCCTCATGACGTGGATTTCATGGCTGAGTGACACTCCATTGGACCTACGTAGCACCACTTGTCCACTTGTCCACTTGTCTTTGTCCACTTGTCCACTCGTCTTTGTCCACTTGGCTCTTTCCTGGGATATGAAACGTGTACCGGAGTGGAGGTTCTTGTCAAGACAGCAGCCCTCAACTTTGGGGTCCCTGTGTCTGGTTGATTTTTTCATTTTCCCAAGGTCAACGCCCATGTGTGGAAGTGCCCTATGCTCTGTGGTTCTGTGTTTTACATGGTTTGGGAAAGAGGATACACTTGTGAAGATTGGCTGTTGGCCATTGACATCCCGCCCATCAGCTTAACAAGGCTCCCTTGACTCCGTGGGCTGTCCTGCCTTTCTGGTTTTTAGACTTTTTTCGCCTGGCCCTTTTGCCCCGGGGGGGGGGGGGCGAGAGATTTCTTTGTAGTGCTGATTTGCTCTCCCAGGTTGCTTGGTTGGCCAAAAAGGGCGTATGCGTTTTTTCCTGAATATATTCAGGAAAAAACGCATACGCCCTTTTTGGCCAACCGCATCATTGTCCACGTTCTGGCGCTTTTCATGTGCTATCGGGGCCATTCCGATGTACCCGTTGACATCCGTTTCCTGCAGTTCTGCCTTGCGTTCAGCGCCTCTTCGTAGCCTGACCTCAATATATTTTGGGGCGATAGTTATCGTTTAGAACTCTGCAGGTTTGGGAAGTGCAGTGCCCCTGAGCTCCATTTCCCAAGTCGCTTTTTTGTGAGTGGGACGCAACACGGCTGGATGGCTTCACGCCCTATTGTCGATCCGGGGTGGCAGGCTGAACCGCTGGTGAATTCTTCTTCGTGATGGGAAATGAGAGTGACATGTGCCCGACCAAACACCTCCAGCGAGTCTCTCATTGGTTCCCCCTCTTGCAGTTCATCCTGCGGACAAATTGCAGACGGTACGAAAGAGGCATGGAAAGGCGCCGAGTCTCCAAGTGGGGAGATTGTTAGTAAGGGGGCCTGAATGGAGAACACGAGCACCAGGAGATGAAAACTGAGGTGAGTTTCAGAAAGCTTTCCCGATCCCACGGTGTAGCAACCGCTGGGTTTCCAATGAGTGCTTTCGCTGTCGGAAGATTGCGTTGAACCTGGAGAGTTGGGACCCATGGAATGGGGAGCACGCAGGATTCCTTTCAAGGGTCTGCATTTGCTTTCCCAACCTCACCAATCGTCTCAGCCCCAAGAGTGTCCAGCCTTATGTCTTCTGCCGCTGGGGCTGTAGATGTGGTCAATCCTGGTTGCATGCCAGTCCCTGAACGCATTTTGGAAGAATTTCTCTCTGTTTTGCCCTGCTTGTTTCTTCTTTATGTTGGAAATGTATCCTCAGAATGGGTCTGAGCTGATTTTCCCTGCTGGTTTTAGGCCGCTTTACACACACTTGATGCACTTACACAGAGATATCAAGACTTAGCTTTTAAGATGCTTACTAGTCGGATAGATACTTGTGCGATGAACAGGGTCTGGTGAGTCCAGTTGATTGAGCAAGGAGTAGGTCGTGTCCATTCCATATTCGGTTTTCGGAAGGGTATCTGTGCTCATTTCAAACTCGAGTTTTATGCGTCACCCCACCTCACCTTTCCCCTGAAGCAGGCATAAGTGTGTTTTCTAAAAGCGTGACTCTGTTCTGTTTGGGGATTCAGTGCATGGGGAGCGATTTTTACATTCCCTCGATAAGTGATATCATAAGTTTCTTTTTTTGTGGGACTTATTTCACTGAGGATGATCGTACCTAAATCCACTCAGGATGCTGCTACCAGCCTCATGACGTGGATTTCATGGCTGAGTGACACTCCATTGGACCTACGTAGCACCACTTGTCCACTTGTCCACTTGTCTTTGTCCACTTGTCCACTCGTCTTTGTCCACTTGGCTCTTTCCTGGGATATGAAACGTGTACCGGAGTGGAGGTTCTTGTCAAGACAGCAGCCCTCAACTTTGGGGTCCCTGTGTCTGGTTGATTTTTTCATTTTCCCAAGGTCAACGCCCATGTGTGGAAGTGCCCTATGCTCTGTGGTTCTGTGTTTTACATGGTTTGGGAAAGAGGATACACTTGTGAAGATTGGCTGTTGGCCATTGACATCCCGCCCATCAGCTTAACAAGGCTCCCTTGACTCCGTGGGCTGTCCTGCCTTTCTGGTTTTTAGACTTTTTTCGCCTGGCCCTTTTGCCCCGGGGGGGGGGGCGAGAGATTTCTTTGTAGTGCTGATTTGCTCTCCCAGGTTGCTTGGTTGGCCAAAAAGGGCGTATGCGTTTTTTCCTGAATATATTCAGGAAAAAACGCATACGCCCTTTTTGGCCAACCGCATCATTGTCCACGTTCTGGCGCTTTTCATGTGCTATCGGGGCCATTCCGATGTACCCGTTGACATCCGTTTCCTGCAGTTCTGCCTTGCGTTCAGCGCCTCTTCGTAGCCTGACCTCAATATATTTTGGGGCGATAGTTATCGTTTAGAACTCTGCAGGTTTGGGAAGTGCAGTGCCCCTGAGCTCCATTTCCCAAGTCGCTTTTTTGTGAGTGGGACGCAACACGGCTGGATGGCTTCACGCCCTATTGTCGATCCGGGGTGGCAGGCTGAACCGCTGGTGAATTCTTCTTCGTGATGGGAAATGAGAGTGACATGTGCCCGACCAAACACCTCCAGCGAGTCTCTCATTGGTTCCCCCTCTTGCAGTTCATCCTGCGGACAAATTGCAGACGGTACGAAAGAGGCATGGAAAGGCGCCGAGTCTCCAAGTGGGGAGATTGTTAGTAAGGGGGCCTGAATGGAGAACACGAGCACCAGGAGATGAAAACTGAGGTGAGTTTCAGAAAGCTTTCCCGATCCCACGGTGTAGCATCCGCTGGGTTTCCAATGAGTGCTTTCGCTGTCGGAAGATTGCGTTGAACCTGGAGAGTTGGGACCCATGGAATGGGGAGCACGCAGGATTCCTTTCAAGGGTCTGCATTTGCTTTCCCAACCTCACCAATCGTCTCAGCCCCAAGAGTGTCCAGCCTTATGTCTTCTGCCGCTGGGGCTGTAGATGTGGTCAATCCTGGTTGCATGCCAGTCCCTGAACGCATTTTGGAAGAATTTCTCTCTGTTTTGCCCTGCTTGTTTCTTCTTTATGTTGGAAATGTATCCTCAGAATGGGTCTGAGCTGATTTTCCCTGCTGGTTTTAGGCCGCTTTACACACACTTGATGCACTTACACAGAGATATCAAGACTTAGCTTTTAAGATGCTTACTAGTCGGATAGATACTTGTGCGATGAACAGGGTCTGGTGAGTCCAGTTGATTGAGCAAGGAGTAGGTCGTGTCCATTCCATATTCGGTTTTCGGAAGGGTATCTGTGCTCATTTCAAACTCGAGTTTTATGCGTCACCCCACCTCACCTTTCCCCTGAAGCAGGCATAAGTGTGTTTTCTAAAAGCGTGACTCTGTTCTGTTTGGGGATTCAGTGCATGGGGAGCGATTTTTACATTCCCTCGATAAGTGATATCATAAGTTTCTTTTTTTGTGGGACTTATTTCACTGAGGATGATCGTACCTAAATCCACTCAGGATGCTGCTACCAGCCTCATGACGTGGATTTCATGGCTGAGTGACACTCCATTGGACCTACGTAGCACCACTTCTGCACTTGTCCACTTGTCCACTCGTCTTTGTCCACTTGGCTCTTTCCTGGGATATGAAACGTGTACCGGAGTGGAGGTTCTTGTCAAGACAGCAGCCCTCAACTTTGGGGTCCCTGTGTCTGGTTGATTTTTTCATTTTCCCAAGGTCAACGCCCATGTGTGGAAGTGCCCTATGCTCTGTGGTTCTGTGTTTTACATGGTTTGGGAAAGAGGATACACTTGTGAAGATTGGCTGTTGGCCATTGACATCCCGCCCATCAGCTTAACAAGGCTCCCTTGACTCCGTGGGCTGTCCTGCCTTTCTGGTTTTTAGACTTTTTTCGCCTGGCCCTTTTGCCCCGGGGGGGGGGGCGAGAGATTTCTTTGTAGTGCTGATTTGCTCTCCCAGGTTGCTTGGTTGGCCAAAAAGGGCGTATGCGTTTTTTCCTGAATATATTCAGGAAAAAACGCATACGCCCTTTTTGGCCAACCGCATCATTGTCCACGTTCTGGCGCTTTTCATGTGCTATCGGGGCCATTCCGATGTACCCGTTGACATCCGTTTCCTGCAGTTCTGCCTTGCGTTCAGCGCCTCTTCGTAGCCTGACCTCAATATATTTTGGGGCGATAGTTATCGTTTAGAACTCTGCAGGTTTGGGAAGTGCAGTGCCCCTGAGCTCCATTTCCCAAGTCGCTTTTTTGTGAGTGGGACGCAACACGGCTGGATGGCTTCACGCCCTATTGTCGATCCGGGGTGGCAGGCTGAACCGCTGGTGAATTCTTCTTCGTGATGGGAAATGAGAGTGACATGTGCCCGACCAAACACCTCCAGCGAGTCTCTCATTGGTTCCCCCTCTTGCAGTTCATCCTGCGGACAAATTGCAGACGGTACGAAAGAGGCATGGAAAGGCGCCGAGTCTCCAAGTGGGGAGATTGTTAGTAAGGGGGCCTGAATGGAGAACACGAGCACCAGGAGATGAAAACTGAGGTGAGTTTCAGAAAGCTTTCCCGATCCCACGGTGTAGCATCCGCTGGGTTTCCAATGAGTGCTTTCGCTGTCGGAAGATTGCGTTGAACCTGGAGAGTTGGGACCCATGGAATGGGGAGCACGCAGGATTCCTTTCAAGGGTCTGCATTTGCTTTCCCAACCTCACCAATCGTCTCAGCCCCAAGAGTGTCCAGCCTTATGTCTTCTGCCGCTGGGGCTGTAGATGTGGTCAATCCTGGTTGCATGCCAGTCCCTGAACGCATTTTGGAAGAATTTCTCTCTGTTTTGCCCTGCTTGTTTCTTCTTTATGTTGGAAATGTATCCTCAGAATGGGTCTGAGCTGATTTTCCCTGCTGGTTTTAGGCCGCTTTACACACCCTTGATGCACTTACACAGAGATATCAAGACTTAGCTTTTAAGATGCTTACTAGTCGGATAGATACTTGTGCGATGAACAGGGTCTGGTGAGTCCAGTTGATTGAGCAAGGAGTAGGTCGTGTCCATTCCATATTCGGTTTTCGGAAGGGTATCTGTGCTCATTTCAAACTCGAGTTTTATGCGTCACCCCACCTCACCTTTCCCCTGAAGCAGGCATAAGTGTGTTTTCTAAAAGCGTGACTCTGTTCTGTTTGGGGATTCAGTGCATGGGGAGCGATTTTTACATTCCCTCGATAAGTGATATCATAAGTTTCTTTTTTTGTGGGACTTATTTCACTGAGGATGATCGTACCTAAATCCACTCAGGATGCTGCTACCAGCCTCATGACGTGGATTTCATGGCTGAGTGACACTCCATTGGACCTACGTAGCACCACTTGTCCACTTGTCCACTTGTCTTTGTCCACTTGTCCACTCGTCTTTGTCCACTTGGCTCTTTCCTGGGATATGAAACGTGTATCGGAGTGGAGGTTCTTGTCAAGACAGCAGCCCTCAACTTTGGGGTCCCTGTGTCTGGTTGATTTTTTCATTTTCCCAAGGTCAACGCCCATGTGTGGAAGTGCCCTATGCTCTGTGGTTCTGTGTTTTACATGGTTTGGGAAAGAGGATACACTTGTGAAGATTGGCTGTTGGCCATTGACATCCCGCCCATCAGCTTAACAAGGCTCCCTTGACTCCGTGGGCTGTCCTGCCTTTCTGGTTTTTAGACTTTTTTCGCCTGGCCCTTTTGCCCCGGGGGGGGGGGGGGGGCGAGAGATTTCTTTGTAGTGCTGATTTGCTCTCCCAGGTTGCTTGGTTGGCCAAAAAGGGCGTATGCGTTTTTTCCTGAATATATTCAGGAAAAAACGCATACGCCCTTTTTGGCCAACCGCATCATTGTCCACGTTCTGGCGCTTTTCATGTGCTATCGGGGCCATTCCGATGTACCCGTTGACATCCGTTTCCTGCAGTTCTGCCTTGCGTTCAGCGCCTCTTCGTAGCCTGCGCTCAATATATTTTGGGGCGAAAGTTATCGTTTAGAACTCTGCAGGTTTGGGAAGTGCAGTGCCCCTGAGCTCCATTTCCCAAGTCGCTTTTTTGTGAGTGGGACGCAACACGGCTGGATGGCTTCACGCCCTATTGTCGATCCGGGGTGGCAGGCTGAACCGCTGGTGAATTCTTCTTCGTGATGGGAAATGAGAGTGACATGTGCCCGACCAAACACCTCCAGCGCGTCTCTCATTGGTTCCCCCTCTTGCAGTTCATCCTGCGGACAAATTGCAGACGGTACGAAAGAGGCATGGAAAGGCGCCGAGTCTCCAAGTGGGGAGATTGTTAGTAAGGGGGCCTGAATGGAGAACACGAGCACCAGGAGATGAAAACTGAGGTGAGTTTCAGAAAGCTTTCCCGATCCCACGGTGTAGCATCCGCTGGGTTTCCAATGAGTGCTTTCGCTGTCGGAAGATTGCGTTGAACCTGGAGAGTTGGGACCCATGGAATGGGGAGCACGCAGGATTCCTTTCAAGGGTCTGCATTTGCTTTCCCAACCTCACCAATCGTCTCAGCCCCAAGAGTGTCCAGCCTTATGTCTTCTGCCGCTGGGGCTGTAGATGTGGTCAATCCTGGTTGCATGCCAGTCCCTGAACGCATTTTGGAAGAATTTCTCTCTGTTTTGCCCTGCTTGTTTCTTCTTTATGTTGGAAATGTATCCTCAGAATGGGTCTGAGCTGATTTTCCCTGCTGGTTTTAGGCCGCTTTACACACACTTGATGCACTTACACAGAGATATCAAGACTTAGCTTTTAAGATGCTTACTAGTCGGATAGATACTTGTGCGATGAACAGGGTCTGGTGAGTCCAGTTGATTGAGCAAGGAGTAGGTCGTGTCCATTCCATATTCGGTTTTCGGAAGGGTATCTGTGCTCATTTCAAACTCGAGTTTTATGCGTCATCCCACCTCACCTTTCCCCTGAAGCAGGCATAAGTGTGTTTTCTAAAAGCGTGACTCTGTTCTGTTTGGGGATTCAGTGCATGGGGAGCGATTTTTACATTCCCTCGATAAGTGATATCATAAGTTTCTTTTTTTGTGGGACTTATTTCACTGAGGATGATCGTACCTAAATCCACTCAGGATGCTGCTACCAGCCTCATGACGTGGATTTCATGGCTGAGTGACACTCCATTGGACCTACGTAGCACCACTTGTCCACTTGTCCACTTGTCTTTGTCCACTTGTCCACTCGTCTTTGTCCACTTGGCTCTTTCCTGGGATATGAAACGTGTACCGGAGTGGAGGTTCTTGTCAAGACAGCAGCCCTCAACTTTGGGGTCCCTGTGTCTGGTTGATTTTTTCATTTTCCCAAGGTCAACGCCCATGTGTGGAAGTGCCCTATGCTCTGTGGTTCTGTGTTTTACATGGTTTGGGAAAGAGGATACACTTGTGAAGATTGGCTGTTGGCCATTGACATCCCGCCCATCAGCTTAACAAGGCTCCCTTGACTCCGTGGGCTGTCCTGCCTTTCTGGTTTTTAGACTTTTTTCGCCTGGCCCTTTTGCCCCGGGGGGGGGGGCGAGAGATTTCTTTGTAGTGCTGATTTGCTCTCCCAGGTTGCTTGGTTGGCCAAAAAGGGCGTATGCGTTTTTTCCTGAATATATTCAGGAAAAAACGCATACGCCCTTTTTGGCCAACCGCATCATTGTCCACGTTCTGGCGCTTTTCATGTGCTATCGGGGCCATTCCGATGTACCCGTTGACATCCGTTTCCTGCAGTTCTGCCTTGCGTTCAGCGCCTCTTCGTAGCCTGACCTCAATATATTTTGGGGCGATAGTTATCGTTTAGAACTCTGCAGGTTTGGGAAGTGCAGTGCCCCTGAGCTCCATTTCCCAAGTCGCTTTTTTGTGAGTGGGACGCAACACGGCTGGATGGCTTCACGCCCTATTGTCGATCCGGGGTGGCAGGCTGAACCGCTGGTGAATTCTTCTTCGTGATGGGAAATGAGAGTGACATGTGCCCGACCAAACACCTCCAGCGAGTCTCTCATTGGTTCCCCCTCTTGCAGTTCATCCTGCGGACAAATTGCAGACGGTACGAAAGAGGCATGGAAAGGCGCCGAGTCTCCAAGTGGGGAGATTGTTAGTAAGGGGGCCTGAATGGAGAACACGAGCACCAGGAGATGAAAACTGAGGTGAGTTTCAGAAAGCTTTCCCGATCCCACGGTGTAGCATCCGCTGGGTTTCCAATGAGTGCTTTCGCTGTCGGAAGATTGCGTTGAACCTGGAGAGTTGGGACCCATGGAATGGGGAGCACGCAGGATTCCTTTCAAGGGTCTGCATTTGCTTTCCCAACCTCACCAATCGTCTCAGCCCCAAGAGTGTCCAGCCTTATGTCTTCTGCCGCTGGGGCTGTAGATGTGGTCAATCCTGGTTGCATGCCAGTCCCTGAACGCATTTTGGAAGAATTTCTCTCTGTTTTGCCCTGCTTGTTTCTTCTTTATGTTGGAAATGTATCCTCAGAATGGGTCTGAGCTGATTTTCCCTGCTGGTTTTAGGCCGCTTTACACACACTTGATGCACTTACACAGAGATATCAAGACTTAGCTTTTAAGATGCTTACTAGTCGGATAGATACTTGTGCGATGAACAGGGTCTGGTGAGTCCAGTTGATTGAGCAAGGAGTAGGTCGTGTCCATTCCATATTCGGTTTTCGGAAGGGTATCTGTGCTCATTTCAAACTCGAGTTTTATGCGTCACCCCACCTCACCTTTCCCCTGAAGCAGGCATAAGTGTGTTTTCTAAAAGCGTGACTCTGTTCTGTTTGGGGATTCAGTGCATGGGGAGCGATTTTTACATTCCCTCGATAAGTGATATCATAAGTTTCTTTTTTTGTGGGACTTATTTCACTGAGGATGATCGTACCTAAATCCACTCAGGATGCTGCTACCAGCCTCATGACGTGGATTTCATGGCTGAGTGACACTCCATTGGACCTACGTAGCACCACTTGTCCACTTGTCCACTTGTCTTTGTCCACGTGTCCACTCGTCTTTGTCCACTTGGCTCTTTCCTGGGATATGAAACGTGTACCGGAGTGGAGGTTCTTGTCAAGACAGCAGCCCTCAACTTTGGGGTCCCTGTGTCTGGTTGATTTTTTCATTTTCCCAAGGTCAACGCCCATGTGTGGAAGTGCCCTATGCTCTGTGGTTCTGTGTTTTACATGGTTTGGGAAAGAGGATACACTTGTGAAGATTGGCTGTTGGCCATTGACATCCCGCCCATCAGCTTAACAAGGCTCCCTTGACTCCGTGGGCTGTCCTGCCTTTCTGGTTTTTAGACTTTTTTCGCCTGGCCCTTTTGCCCCGGGGGGGGGGGGGCGAGAGATTTCTTTGTAGTGCTGATTTGCTCTCCCAGGTTGCTTGGTTGGCCAAAAAGGGCGTATGCGTTTTTTCCTGAATATATTCAGGAAAAAACGCATACGCCCTTTTTGGCCAACCGCATCATTGTCCACGTTCTGGCGCTTTTCATGTGCTATCGGGGCCATTCCGATGTACCCGTTGACATCCGTTTCCTGCAGTTCTGCCTTGCGTTCAGCGCCTCTTCGTAGCCTGCGCTCAATATATTTTGGGGCGAAAGTTATCATTTAGAACTCTGCAGGTTTGGGAAGTGCAGTGCCCCTGAGCTCCATTTCCCAAGTCGCTTTTTTGTGAGTGGGACGCAACACGGCTGGATGGCTTCACGCCCTATTGTCGATCCGGGGTGGCAGGCTGAACCGCTGGTGAATTCTTCTTCGTGATGGGAAATGAGAGTGACATGTGCCCGACCAAACACCTCCAGCGAGTCTCTCATTGGTTCCCCCTCTTGCAGTTCATCCTGCGGACAAATTGCAGACGGTACGAAAGAGGCATGGAAAGGCGCCGAGTCTCCAAGTGGGGAGATTGTTAGTAAGGGGGCCTGAATGGAGAACACGAGCACCAGGAGATGAAAACTGAGGTGAGTTTCAGAAAGCTTTCCCGATCCCACGGTGTAGCAACCGCTGGGTTTCCAATGAGTGCTTTCGCTGTCGGAAGATTGCGTTGAACCTGGAGAGTTGGGACCCATGGAATGGGGAGCACGCAGGATTCCTTTCAAGGGTCTGCATTTGCTTTCCCAACCTCACCAATCGTCTCAGCCCCAAGAGTGTCCAGCCTTATGTCTTCTGCCGCTGGGGCTGTAGATGTGGTCAATCCTGGTTGCATGCCAGTCCCTGAACGCATTTTGGAAGAATTTCTCTCTGTTTTGCCCTGCTTGTTTCTTCTTTATGTTGGAAATGTATCCTCAGAATGGGTCTGAGCTGATTTTCCCTGCTGGTTTTAGGCCGCTTTACACACACTTGATGCACTTACACAGAGATATCAAGACTTAGCTTTTAAGATGCTTACTAGTCGGATAGATACTTGTGCGATGAACAGGGTCTGGTGAGTCCAGTTGATTGAGCAAGGAGTAGGTCGTGTCCATTCCATATTCGGTTTTCGGAAGGGTATCTGTGCTCATTTCAAACTCGAGTTTTATGCGTCACCCCACCTCACCTTTCCCCTGAAGCAGGCATAAGTGTGTTTTCTAAAAGCGTGACTCTGTTCTGTTTGGGGATTCAGTGCATGGGGAGCGATTTTTACATTCCCTCGATAAGTGATATCATAAGTTTCTTTTTTTGTGGGACTTATTTCACTGAGGATGATCGTACCTAAATCCACTCAGGATGCTGCTACCAGCCTCATGACGTGGATTTCATGGCTGAGTGACACTCCATTGGACCTACGTAGCACCACTTGTCCACTTGTCCACTTGTCTTTGTCCACTTGTCCACTCGTCTTTGTCCACTTGGCTCTTTCCTGGGATATGAAACGTGTACCGGAGTGGAGGTTCTTGTCAAGACAGCAGCCCTCAACTTTGGGGTCCCTGTGTCTGGTTGATTTTTTCATTTTCCCAAGGTCAACGCCCATGTGTGGAAGTGCCCTATGCTCTGTGGTTCTGTGTTTTACATGGTTTGGGAAAGAGGATACACTTGTGAAGATTGGCTGTTGGCCATTGACATCCCGCCCATCAGCTTAACAAGGCTCCCTTGACTCCGTGGGCTGTCCTGCCTTTCTGGTTTTTAGACTTTTTTCGCCTGGCCCTTTTGCCCCGGGGGGGGGGGGGGCGAGAGATTTCTTTGTAGTGCTGATTTGCTCTCCCAGGTTGCTTGGTTGGCCAAAAAGGGCGTATGCGTTTTTTCCTGAATATATTCAGGAAAAAACGCATACGCCCTTTTTGGCCAACCGCATCATTGTCCACGTTCTGGCGCTTTTCATGTGCTATCGGGGCCATTCCGATGTACCCGTTGACATCCGTTTCCTGCAGTTCTGCCTTGCGTTCAGCGCCTCTTCGTAGCCTGACCTCAATATATTTTGGGGCGATAGTTATCGTTTAGAACTCTGCAGGTTTGGGAAGTGCAGTGCCCCTGAGCTCCATTTCCCAAGTCGCTTTTTTGTGAGTGGGACGCAACACGGCTGGATGGCTTCACGCCCTATTGTCGATCCGGGGTGGCAGGCTGAACCGCTGGTGAATTCTTCTTCGTGATGGGAAATGAGAGTGACATGTGCCCGACCAAACACCTCCAGCGAGTCTCTCATTGGTTCCCCCTCTTGCAGTTCATCCTGCGGACAAATTGCAGACGGTACGAAAGAGGCATGGAAAGGCGCCGAGTCTCCAAGTGGGGAGATTGTTAGTAAGGGGGCCTGAATGGAGAACACGAGCACCAGGAGATGAAAACTGAGGTGAGTTTCAGAAAGCTTTCCCGATCCCACGGTGTAGCAACCGCTGGGTTTCCAATGAGTGCTTTCGCTGTCGGAAGATTGCGTTGAACCTGGAGAGTTGGGACCCATGGAATGGGGAGCACGCAGGATTCCTTTCAAGGGTCTGCATTTGCTTTCCCAACCTCACCAATCGTCTCAGCCCCAAGAGTGTCCAGCCTTATGTCTTCTGCCGCTGGGGCTGTAGATGTGGTCAATCCTGGTTGCATGCCAGTCCCTGAACGCATTTTGGAAGAATTTCTCTCTGTTTTGCCCTGCTTGTTTCTTCTTTATGTTGGAAATGTATCCTCAGAATGGGTCTGAGCTGATTTTCCCTGCTGGTTTTAGGCCGCTTTACACACACTTGATGCACTTACACAGAGATATCAAGACTTAGCTTTTAAGATGCTTACTAGTCGGATAGATACTTGTGCGATGAACAGGGTCTGGTGAGTCCAGTTGATTGAGCAAGGAGTAGGTCGTGTCCATTCCATATTCGGTTTTCGGAAGGGTATCTGTGCTCATTTCAAACTCGAGTTTTATGCGTCACCCCACCTCACCTTTCCCCTGAAGCAGGCATAAGTGTGTTTTCTAAAAGCGTGACTCTGTTCTGTTTGGGGATTCAGTGCATGGGGAGCGATTTTTACATTCCCTCGATAAGTGATATCATAAGTTTCTTTTTTTGTGGGACTTATTTCACTGAGGATGATCGTACCTAAATCCACTCAGGATGCTGCTACCAGCCTCATGACGTGGATTTCATGGCTGAGTGACACTCCATTGGACCTACGTAGCACCACTTGTCCACTTGTCCACTTGTCTTTGTCCACTTGTCCACTCGTCTTTGTCCACTTGGCTCTTTCCTGGGATATGAAACGTGTACCGGAGTGGAGGTTCTTGTCAAGACAGCAGCCCTCAACTTTGGGGTCCCTGTGTCTGGTTGATTTTTTCATTTTCCCAAGGTCAACGCCCATGTGTGGAAGTGCCCTATGCTCTGTGGTTCTGTGTTTTACATGGTTTGGGAAAGAGGATACACTTGTGAAGATTGGCTGTTGGCCATTGACATCCCGCCCATCAGCTTAACAAGGCTCCCTTGACTCCGTGGCCTGTCCTGCCTTTCTGGTTTTTAGACTTTTTTCGCCTGGCCCTTTTGCCCCGGGGGGGGGGGGGGCGAGAGATTTCTTTGTAGTGCTGATTTGCTCTCCCAGGTTGCTTGGTTGGCCAAAAAGGGCGTATGCGTTTTTTCCTGAATATATTCAGGAAAAAACGCATACGCCCTTTTTGGCCAACCGCATCATTGTCCACGTTCTGGCGCTTTTCATGTGCTATCGGGGCCATTCCGATGTACCCGTTGACATCCGTTTCCTGCAGTTCTGCCTTGCGTTCAGCGCCTCTTCGTAGCCTGACCTCAATATATTTTGGGGCGATAGTTATCGTTTAGAACTCTGCAGGTTTGGGAAGTGCAGTGCCCCTGAGCTCCATTTCCCAAGTCGCTTTTTTGTGAGTGGGACGCAACACGGCTGGATGGCTTCACGCCCTATTGTCGATCCGGGGTGGCAGGCTGAACCGCTGGTGAATTCTTCTTCGTGATGGGAAATGAGAGTGACATGTACCCGACCAAACACCTCCAGCGAGTCTCTCATTGGTTCCCCCTCTTGCAGTTCATCCTGCGGACAAATTGCAGACGGTACGAAAGAGGCATGGAAAGGCGCCGAGTCTCCAAGTGGGGAGATTGTTAGTAAGGGGGCCTGAATGGAGAACACGAGCACCAGGAGATGAAAACTGAGGTGAGTTTCAGAAAGCTTTCCCGATCCCACGGTGTAGCATCCGCTGGGTTTCCAATGAGTGCTTTCGCTGTCGGAAGATTGCGTTGAACCTGGAGAGTTGGGACCCATGGAATGGGGAGCACGCAGGATTCCTTTCAAGGGTCTGCATTTGCTTTCCCAACCTCACCAATCGTCTCAGCCCCAAGAGTGTCCAGCCTTATGTCTTCTGCCGCTGGGGCTGTAGATGTGGTCAATCCTGGTTGCATGCCAGTCCCTGAACGCATTTTGGAAGAATTTCTCTCTGTTTTGCCCTGCTTGTTTCTTCTTTATGTTGGAAATGTATCCTCAGAATGGGTCTGAGCTGATTTTCCCTGCTGGTTTTAGGCCGCTTTACACACACTTGATGCACTTACACAGAGATATCAAGACTTAGCTTTTAAGATGCTTACTAGTCGGATAGATACTTGTGCGATGAACAGGGTCTGGTGAGTCCAGTTGATTGAGCAAGGAGTAGGTCGTGTCCATTCCATATTCGGTTTTCGGAAGGGTATCTGTGCTCATTTCAAACTCGAGTTTTATGCGTCACCCCACCTCACCTTTCCCCTGAAGCAGGCATAAGTGTGTTTTCTAAAAGCGTGACTCTGTTCTGTTTGGGGATTCAGTGCATGGGGAGCGATTTTTACATTCCCTCGATAAGTGATATCATAAGTTTCTTTTTTTGTGGGACTTATTTCACTGAGGATGATCGTACCTAAATCCACTCAGGATGCTGCTACCAGCCTCATGACGTGGATTTCATGGCTGAGTGACACTCCATTGGACCTACGTAGCACCACTTCTGCACTTGTCCACTTGTCCACTCGTCTTTGTCCACTTGGCTCTTTCCTGGGATATGAAACGTGTACCGGAGTGGAGGTTCTTGTCAAGACAGCAGCCCTCAACTTTGGGGTCCCTGTGTCTGGTTGATTTTTTCATTTTCCCAAGGTCAACGCCCATGTGTGGAAGTGCCCTATGCTCTGTGGTTCTGTGTTTTACATGGTTTGGGAAAGAGGATACACTTGTGAAGATTGGCTGTTGGCCATTGACATCCCGCCCATCAGCTTAACAAGGCTCCCTTGACTCCGTGGGCTGTCCTGCCTTTCTGGTTTTTAGACTTTTTTCGCCTGGCCCTTTTGCCCCGGGGGGGGGGGGGCGAGAGATTTCTTTGTAGTGCTGATTTGCTCTCCCAGGTTGCTTGGTTGGCCAAAAAGGGCGTATGCGTTTTTTCCTGAATATATTCAGGAAAAAACGCATACGCCCTTTTTGGCCAACCGCATCATTGTCCACGTTCTGGCGCTTTTCATGTGCTATCGGGGCCATTCCGATGTACCCGTTGACATCCGTTTCCTGCAGTTCTGCCTTGCGTTCAGCGCCTCTTCGTAGCCTGCGCTCAATATATTTTGGGGCGAAAGTTATCGTTTAGAACTCTGCAGGTTTGGGAAGTGCAGTGCCCCTGAGCTCCATTTCCCAAGTCGCTTTTTTGTGAGTGGGACGCAACACGGCTGGATGGCTTCACGCCCTATTGTCGATCCGGGGTGGCAGGCTGAACCGCTGGTGAATTCTTCTTCGTGATGGGAAATGAGAGTGACATGTGCCCGACCAAACACCTCCAGCGAGTCTCTCATTGGTTCCCCCTCTTGCAGTTCATCCTGCGGACAAATTGCAGACGGTACGAAAGAGGCATGGAAAGGCGCCGAGTCTCCAAGTGGGGAGATTGTTAGTAAGGGGGCCTGAATGGAGAACACGAGCACCAGGAGATGAAAACTGAGGTGAGTTTCAGAAAGCTTTCCCGATCCCACGGTGTAGCAACCGCTGGGTTTCCAATGAGTGCTTTCGCTGTCGGAAGATTGCGTTGAACCTGGAGAGTTGGGACCCATGGAATGGGGAGCACGCAGGATTCCTTTCAAGGGTCTGCATTTGCTTTCCCAACCTCACCAATCGTCTCAGCCCCAAGAGTGTCCAGCCTTATGTCTTCTGCCGCTGGGGCTGTAGATGTGGTCAATCCTGGTTGCATGCCAGTCCCTGAACGCATTTTGGAAGAATTTCTCTCTGTTTTGCCCTGCTTGTTTCTTCTTTATGTTGGAAATGTATCCTCAGAATGGGTCTGAGCTGATTTTCCCTGCTGGTTTTAGGCCGCTTTACACACACTTGATGCACTTACACAGAGATATCAAGACTTAGCTTTTAAGATGCTTACTAGTCGGATAGATACTTGTGCGATGAACAGGGTCTGGTGAGTCCAGTTGATTGAGCAAGGAGTAGGTCGTGTCCATTCCATATTCGGTTTTCGGAAGGGTATCTGTGCTCATTTCAAACTCGAGTTTTATGCGTCACCCCACCTCACCTTTCCCCTGAAGCAGGCATAAGTGTGTTTTCTAAAAGCGTGACTCTGTTCTGTTTGGGGATTCAGTGCATGGGGAGCGATTTTTACATTCCCTCGATAAGTGATATCATAAGTTTCTTTTTTTGTGGGACTTATTTCACTGAGGATGATCGTACCTAAATCCACTCAGGATGCTGCTACCAGCCTCATGACGTGGATTTCATGGCTGAGTGACACTCCATTGGACCTACGTAGCACCACTTGTCCACTTGTCCACTTGTCTTTGTCCACTTGTCCACTCGTCTTTGTCCACTTGGCTCTTTCCTGGGATATGAAACGTGTACCGGAGTGGAGGTTCTTGTCAAGACAGCAGCCCTCAACTTTGGGGTCCCTGTGTCTGGTTGATTTTTTCATTTTCCCAAGGTCAACGCCCATGTGTGGAAGTGCCCTATGCTCTGTGGTTCTGTGTTTTACATGGTTTGGGAAAGAGGATACACTTGTGAAGATTGGCTGTTGGCCATTGACATCCCGCCCATCAGCTTAACAAGGCTCCCTTGACTCCGTGGGCTGTCCTGCCTTTCTGGTTTTTAGACTTTTTTCGCCTGGCCCTTTTGCCCCGGGGGGGGGGGGCGAGAGATTTCTTTGTAGTGCTGATTTGCTCTCCCAGGTTGCTTGGTTGGCCAAAAAGGGCGTATGCGTTTTTTCCTGAATATATTCAGGAAAAAACGCATACGCCCTTTTTGGCCAACCGCATCATTGTCCACGTTCTGGCGCTTTTCATGTGCTATCGGGGCCATTCCGATGTACCCGTTGACATCCGTTTCCTGCAGTTCTGCCTTGCGTTCAGCGCCTCTTCGTAGCCTGACCTCAATATATTTTGGGGCGATAGTTATCGTTTAGAACTCTGCAGGTTTGGGAAGTGCAGTGCCCCTGAGCTCCATTTCCCAAGTCGCTTTTTTGTGAGTGGGACGCAACACGGCTGGATGGCTTCACGCCCTATTGTCGATCCGGGGTGGCAGGCTGAACCGCTGGTGAATTCTTCTTCGTGATGGGAAATGAGAGTGACATGTGCCCGACCAAACACCTCCAGCGAGTCTCTCATTGGTTCCCCCTCTTGCAGTTCATCCTGCGGACAAATTGCAGACGGTACGAAAGAGGCATGGAAAGGCGCCGAGTCTCCAAGTGGGGAGATTGTTAGTAAGGGGGCCTGAATGGAGAACACGAGCACCAGGAGATGAAAACTGAGGTGAGTTTCAGAAAGCTTTCCCGATCCCACGGTGTAGCAACCGCTGGGTTTCCAATGAGTGCTTTCGCTGTCGGAAGATTGCGTTGAACCTGGAGAGTTGGGACCCATGGAATGGGGAGCACGCAGGATTCCTTTCAAGGGTCTGCATTTGCTTTCCCAACCTCACCAATCGTCTCAGCCCCAAGAGTGTCCAGCCTTATGTCTTCTGCCGCTGGGGCTGTAGATGTGGTCAATCCTGGTTGCATGCCAGTCCCTGAACGCATTTTGGAAGAATTTCTCTCTGTTTTGCCCTGCTTGTTTCTTCTTTATGTTGGAAATGTATCCTCAGAATGGGTCTGAGCTGATTTTCCCTGCTGGTTTTAGGCCGCTTTACACACACTTGATGCACTTACACAGAGATATCAAGACTTAGCTTTTAAGATGCTTACTAGTCGGATAGATACTTGTGCGATGAACCGGGTCTGGTGAGTCCAGTTGATTGAGCAAGGAGTAGGTCGTGTCCATTCCATATTCGGTTTTCGGAAGGGTATCTGTGCTCATTTCAAACTCGAGTTTTATGCGTCACCCCACCTCACCTTTCCCCTGAAGCAGGCATAAGTGTGTTTTCTAAAAGCGTGACTCTGTTCTGTTTGGGGATTCAGTGCATGGGGAGCGATTTTTACATTCCCTCGATAAGTGATATCATAAGTTTCTTTTTTTCTGGGACTTATTTCACTGAGGATGATCGTACCTAAATCCACTCAGGATGCTGCTACCAGCCTCATGACGTGGATTTCATGGCTGAGTGACACTCCATTGGACCTACGTAGCACCACTTGTCCACTTGTCCACTTGTCTTTGTCCACTTGTCCACTCGTCTTTGTCCACTTGGCTCTTTCCTGGGATATGAAACGTGTACCGGAGTGGAGGTTCTTGTCAAGACAGCAGCCCTCAACTTTGGGGTCCCTGTGTCTGGTTGATTTTTTCATTTTCCCAAGGTCAACGCCCATGTGTGGAAGTGCCCTATGCTCTGTGGTTCTGTGTTTTACATGGTTTGGGAAAGAGGATACACTTGTGAAGATTGGCTGTTGGCCATTGACATCCCGCCCATCAGCTTAACAAGGCTCCCTTGACTCCGTGGCCTGTCCTGCCTTTCTGGTTTTTAGACTTTTTTCGCCTGGCCCTTTTGCCCCGGGGGGGGGGGGGGCGAGAGATTTCTTTGTAGTGCTGATTTGCTCTCCCAGGTTGCTTGGTTGGCCAAAAAGGGCGTATGCGTTTTTTCCTGAATATATTCAGGAAAAAACGCATACGCCCTTTTTGGCCAACCGCATCATTGTCCACGTTCTGGCGCTTTTCATGTGCTATCGGGGCCATTCCGATGTACCCGTTGACATCCGTTTCCTGCAGTTCTGCCTTGCGTTCAGCGCCTCTTCGTAGCCTGACCTCAATATATTTTGGGGCGATAGTTATCGTTTAGAACTCTGCAGGTTTGGGAAGTGCAGTGCCCCTGAGCTCCATTTCCCAAGTCGCTTCTTTGTGAGTGGGACGCAACACGGCTGGATGGCTTCACGCCCTATTGTCGATCCGGGGTGGCATGCTGAAACTGTGGTGAATTCTTCTTCGTGATGGCAAATGAGAGTGACATGTGCCCGACCAAACACCTCCAGCGAGTCTCTCATTGGTTCCCCCTCTTGCAGTTCATCCTGCGGACAAATTGCAGACGGTACGAAAGAGGCATGGAAAGGCGCCGAGTCTCCAAGTGGGGAGATTGTTAGTAAGGGGGCCTGAATGGAGAACACGAGCACCAGGAGATGAAAACTGAGGTGAGTTTCAGAAAGCTTTCCCGATCCCACGGTGTAGCAACCGCTGGGTTTCCAATGAGTGCTTTCGCTGTCGGAAGATTGCGTTGAACCTGGAGAGTTGGGACCCATGGAATGGGGAGCACGCAGGATTCCTTTCAAGGGTCTGCATTTACTTTCCCAACCTCACCAATCGTCTCAGCCCCAAGAGTGTCCAGCCTTATGTCTTCTGCCGCTGGGGCTGTAGATGTGGTCAATCCTGGTTGCATGCCAGTCCCTGAACGCATTTTGGAAGAATTTCTCTCTGTTTTGCCCTGCTTGTTTCTTCTTTATGTTGGAAATGTATCCTCAGAATGGGTCTGAGCTGATTTTCCCTGCTGGTTTTAGGCCGCTTTACACACACTTGATGCACTTACACAGAGATATCAAGACTTAGCTTTTAAGATGCTTACTAGTCGGATAGATACTTGTGCGATGAACAGGGTCTGGTGAGTCCAGTTGATTGAGCAAGGAGTAGGTCGTGTCCATTCCATATTCGGTTTTCGGAAGGGTATCTGTGCTCATTTCAAACTCGAGTTTTATGCGTCACCCCACCTCACCTTTCCCCTGAAGCAGGCATAAGTGTGTTTTCTAAAAGCGTGACTCTGTTCTGTTTGGGGATTCAGTGCATGGGGAGCGATTTTTACATTCCCTCGATAAGTGATATCATAAGTTTCTTTTTTTGTGGGACTTATTTCACTGAGGATGATCGTACCTAAATCCACTCAGGATGCTGCTACCAGCCTCATGACGTGGATTTCATGGCTGAGTGACACTCCATTGGACCTACGTAGCACCACTTGTCCACTTGTCCACTTGTCTTTGTCCACTTGTCCACTCGTCTTTGTCCACTTGGCTCTTTCCTGGGATATGAAACGTGTACCGGAGTGGAGGTTCTTGTCAAGACAGCAGCCCTCAACTTTGGGGTCCCTGTGTCTGGTTGATTTTTTCATTTTCCCAAGGTCAACGCCCATGTGTGGAAGTGCCCTATGCTCTGTGGTTCTGTGTTTTACATGGTTTGGGAAAGAGGATACACTTGTGAAGATTGGCTGTTGGCCATTGACATCCCGCCCATCAGCTTAACAAGGCTCCCTTGACTCCGTGGGCTGTCCTGCCTTTCTGGTTTTTAGACTTTTTTCGCCTGGCCCTTTTGCCCCGGGGGGGGGGGGGGCGAGAGATTTCTTTGTAGTGCTGATTTGCTCTCCCAGGTTGCTTGGTTGGCCAAAAAGGGCGTATGCGTTTTTTCCTGAATATATTCAGGAAAAAACGCATTCGCCCTTTTTGGCCAACCGCATCATTGTCCACGTTCTGGCGCTTTTCATGTGCTATCGGGGCCATTCCGATGTACCCGTTGACATCCGTTTCCTGCAGTTCTGCCTTGCGTTCAGCGCCTCTTCGTAGCCTGACCTCAATATATTTTGGGGCGATAGTTATCGTTTAGAACTCTGCAGGTTTGGGAAGTGCAGTGCCCCTGAGCTCCATTTCCCAAGTCGCTTTTTTGTGAGTGGGACGCAACACGGCTGGATGGCTTCACGCCCTATTGTCGATCCGGGGTGGCAGGCTGAACCGCTGGTGAATTCTTCTTCGTGATGGGAAATGAGAGTGACATGTGCCTGACCAAACACCTTCAGCGAGTCTCTCATTGGTTCCCCCTCTTGCAGTTCATCCTGCGGACAAATTGCAGACGGTACGAAAGAGGCATGGAAAGGCGCCGAGTCTCCAAGTGGGGAGATTGTTAGTAAGGGGGCCTGAATGGAGAACACGAGCACCAGGAGATGAAAACTGAGGTGAGTTTCAGAAAGCTTTCCCGATCCCACGGTGTAGCAACCGCTGGGTTTCCAATGAGTGCTTTCGCTGTCGGAAGATTGCGTTGAACCTGGAGAGTTGGGACCCATGGAATGGGGAGCACGCAGGATTCCTTTCAAGGGTCTGCATTTGCTTTCCCAACCTCACCAATCGTCTCAGCCCCAAGAGTGTCCAGCCTTATGTCTGCTGCCGCTGGGGCTGTAGATGTGGTCAATCCTGGTTGCATGCCAGTCCCTGAACGCATTTTGGAAGAATTTCTCTCTGTTTTGCCCTGCTTGTTTCTTCTTTATGTTGGAAATGTATCCTCAGAATGGGTCTGAGCTGATTTTCCCTGCTGGTTTTAGGCCGCTTTACACACACTTGATGCACTTACACAGAGATATCACGACTTAGCTTTTAAGATGCTTACTAGTCGGATAGATACTTGTGCGATGAACAGGGTCTGGTGAGTCCAGTTGATTGAGCAAGGAGTAGGTCGTGTCCATTCCATATTCGGTTTTCGGAAGGGTATCTGTGCTCATTTCAAACTCGAGTTTTATGCGTCACCCCACCTCACCTTTCCCCTGAAGCAGGCATAAGTGTGTTTTCTAAAAGCGTGACTCTGTTCTGTTTGGGGATTCAGTGCATGGGGAGCGATTTTTACATTCCCTCGATAAGTGATATCATAAGTTTCTTTTTTTGTGGGACTTATTTCACTGAGGATGATCGTACCTAAATCCACTCAGGATGCTGCTACCAGCCTCATGACGTGGATTTCATGGCTGAGTGACACTCCATTGGACCTACGTAGCACCACTTGTCCACTTGTCCACTTGTCTTTGTCCACTTGTCCACTCGTCTTTGTCCACTTGGCTCTTTCCTGGGATATGAAACGTGTACCGGAGTGGAGGTTCTTGTCAAGACAGCAGCCCTCAACTTTGGGGTCCCTGTGTCTGGTTGATTTTTTCATTTTCCCAAGGTCAACGCCCATGTGTGGAAGTGCCCTATGCTCTGTGGTTCTGTGTTTTACATGGTTTGGGAAAGAGGATACACTTGTGAAGATTGGCTGTTGGCCATTGACATCCCGCCCATCAGCTTAACAAGGCTCCCTTGACTCCGTGGGCTGTCCTGCCTTTCTGGTTTTTAGACTTTTTTCGCCTGGCCCTTTTGCCCCGGGGGGGGGGGGGCGAGAGATTTCTTTGTAGTGCTGATTTGCTCTCCCAGGTTGCTTGGTTGGCCAAAAAGGGCGTATGCGTTTTTTCCTGAATATATTCAGGAAAAAACGCATACGCCCTTTTTGGCCAACCGCATCATTGTCCACGTTCTGGCGCTTTTCATGTGCTATCGGGGCCATTCCGATGTACCCGTTGACATCCGTTTCCTGCAGTTCTGCCTTGCGTTCAGCGCCTCTTCGTAGCCTGACCTCAATATATTTTGGGGCGATAGTTATCGTTTAGAACTCTGCAGGTTTGGGAAGTGCAGTGCCCCTGAGCTCCATTTCCCAAGTCGCTTTTTTGTGAGTGGGACGCAACACGGCTGGATGGCTTCACGCCCTATTGTCGATCCGGGGTGGCAGGCTGAACCGCTGGTGAATTCTTCTTCGTGATGGGAAATGAGAGTG
The DNA here is from genome assembly GCF_026419965.1 of Kogia breviceps. NCBI lineage: Eukaryota > Metazoa > Chordata > Mammalia > Artiodactyla > Physeteridae > Kogia > Kogia breviceps. The sequence continues at coordinate 122,480 of NW_026711583.1, forward strand.
ACATGTGCCCGACCAAACACCTCCAGCGAGTCTCTCATTGGTTCCCCCTCTTGCAGTTCATCCTGCGGACAAATTGCAGACGGTACGAAAGAGGCATGGAAAGGCGCCGAGTCTCCAAGTGGGGAGATTGTTAGTAAGGGGGCCTGAATGGAGAACACGAGCACCAGGAGATGAAAACTGAGGTGAGTTTCAGAAAGCTTTCCCGATCCCACGGTGTAGCATCCGCTGGGTTTCCAATGAGTGCTTTCGCTGTCGGAAGATTGCGTTGAACCTGGAGAGTTGGGACCCATGGAATGGGGAGCACGCAGGATTCCTTTCAAGGGTCTGCATTTGCTTTCCCAACCTCACCAATCGTCTCAGCCCCAAGAGTGTCCAGCCTTATGTCTTCTGCCGCTGGGGCTGTAGATGTGGTCAATCCTGGTTGCATGCCAGTCCCTGAACGCATTTTGGAAGAATTTCTCTCTGTTTTGCCCTGCTTGTTTCTTCTTTATGTTGGAAATGTATCCTCAGAATGGGTCTGAGCTGATTTTCCCTGCTGGTTTTAGGCCGCTTTACACACACTTGATGCACTTACACAGAGATATCAAGACTTAGCTTTTAAGATGCTTACTAGTCGGATAGATACTTGTGCGATGAACAGGGTCTGGTGAGTCCAGTTGATTGAGCAAGGAGTAGGTCGTGTCCATTCCATATTCGGTTTTCGGAAGGGTATCTGTGCTCATTTCAAACTCGAGTTTTATGCGTCACCCCACCTCACCTTTCCCCTGAAGCAGGCATAAGTGTGTTTTCTAAAAGCGTGACTCTGTTCTGTTTGGGGATTCAGTGCATGGGGAGCGATTTTTACATTCCCTCGATAAGTGATATCATAAGTTTCTTTTTTTGTGGGACTTATTTCACTGAGGATGATCGTACCTAAATCCACTCAGGATGCTGCTACCAGCCTCATGACGTGGATTTCATGGCTGAGTGACACTCCATTGGACCTACGTAGCACCACTTCTGCACTTGTCCACTTGTCCACTCGTCTTTGTCCACTTGGCTCTTTCCTGGGATATGAAACGTGTACCGGAGTGGAGGTTCTTGTCAAGACAGCAGCCCTCAACTTTGGGGTCCCTGTGTCTGGTTGATTTTTTGATTTTCCCAAGGTCAACGCCCATGTGTGGAAGTGCCCTATGCTCTGTGGTTCTGTGTTTTACATGGTTTGGGAAAGAGGATACACTTGTGAAGATTGGCTGTTGGCCATTGACATCCCGCCCATCAGCTTAACAAGGCTCCCTTGACTCCGTGGGCTGTCCTGCCTTTCTGGTTTTTAGACTTTTTTCGCCTGGCCCTTTTGCCCCGGGGGGGGGGGGGCGAGAGATTTCTTTGTAGTGCTGATTTGCTCTCCCAGGTTGCTTGGTTGGCCAAAAAGGGCGTATGCGTTTTTTCCTGAATATATTCAGGAAAAAACGCATACGCCCTTTTTGGCCAACCGCATCATTGTCCACGTTCTGGCGCTTTTCATGTGCTATCGGGGCCATTCCGATGTACCCGTTGACATCCGTTTCCTGCAGTTCTGCCTTGCGTTCAGCGCCTCTTCGTAGCCTGCGCTCAATATATTTTGGGGCGAAAGTTATCGTTTAGAACTCTGCAGGTTTGGGAAGTGCAGTGCCCCTGAGCTCCATTTCCCAAGTCGCTTTTTTGTGAGTGGGACGCAACACGGCTGGATGGCTTCACGCCCTATTGTCGATCCGGGGTGGCAGGCTGAACCGCTGGTGAATTCTTCTTCGTGATGGGAAATGAGAGTGACATGTGCCCGACCAAACACCTCCAGCGAGTCTCTCATTGGTTCCCCCTCTTGCAGTTCATCCTGCGGACAAATTGCAGACGGTACGAAAGAGGCATGGAAAGGCGCCGAGTCTCCAAGTGGGGAGATTGTTAGTAAGGGGGCCTGAATGGAGAACACGAGCACCAGGAGATGAAAACTGAGGTGAGTTTCAGAAAGCTTTCCCGATCCCACGGTGTAGCAACCGCTGGGTTTCCAATGAGTGCTTTCGCTGTCGGAAGATTGCGTTGAACCTGGAGAGTTGGGACCCATGGAATGGGGAGCACGCAGGATTCCTTTCAAGGGTCTGCATTTGCTTTCCCAACCTCACCAATCGTCTCAGCCCCAAGAGTGTCCAGCCTTATGTCTGCTGCCGCTGGGGCTGTAGATGTGGTCAATCCTGGTTGCATGCCAGTCCCTGAACGCATTTTGGAAGAATTTCTCTCTGTTTTGCCCTGCTTGTTTCTTCTTTATGTTGGAAATGTATCCTCAGAATGGGTCTGAGCTGATTTTCCCTGCTGGTTTTAGGCCGCTTTACACACACTTGATGCACTTACACAGAGATATCAAGACTTAGCTTTTAAGATGCTTACTAGTCGGATAGATACTTGTGCGATGAACAGGGTCTGGTGAGTCCAGTTGATTGAGCAAGGAGTAGGTCGTGTCCATTCCATATTCGGTTTTCGGAAGGGTATCTGTGCTCATTTCAAACTCGAGTTTTATGCGTCACCCCACCTCACCTTTCCCCTGAAGCAGGCATAAGTGTGTTTTCTAAAAGCGTGACTCTGTTCTGTTTGGGGATTCAGTGCATGGGGAGCGATTTTTACATTCCCTCGATAAGTGATATCATAAGTTTCTTTTTTTGTGGGACTTATTTCACTGAGGATGATCGTACCTAAATCCACTCAGGATGCTGCTACCAGCCTCATGACGTGGATTTCATGGCTGAGTGACACTCCATTGGACCTACGTAGCACCACTTGTCCACTTGTCCACTTGTCTTTGTCCACTTGTCCACTCGTCTTTGTCCACTTGGCTCTTTCCTGGGATATGAAACGTGTACCGGAGTGGAGGTTCTTGTCAAGACAGCAGCCCTCAACTTTGGGGTCCCTGTGTCTGGTTGATTTTTTCATTTTCCCAAGGTCAACGCCCATGTGTGGAAGTGCCCTATGCTCTGTGGTTCTGTGTTTTACATGGTTTGGGAAAGAGGATACACTTGTGAAGATTGGCTGTTGGCCATTGACATCCCGCCCATCAGCTTAACAAGGCTCCCTTGACTCCGTGGGCTGTCCTGCCTTTCTGGTTTTTAGACTTTTTTCGCCTGGCCCTTTTGCCCCGGGGGGGGGGGGGCGAGAGATTTCTTTGTAGTGCTGATTTGCTCTCCCAGGTTGCTTGGTTGGCCAAAAAGGGCGTATGCGTTTTTTCCTGAATATATTCAGGAAAAAACGCATACGCCCTTTTTGGCCAACCGCATCATTGTCCACGTTCTGGCGCTTTTCATGTGCTATCGGGGCCATTCCGATGTACCCGTTGACATCCGTTTCCTGCAGTTCTGCCTTGCGTTCAGCGCCTCTTCGTAGCCTGACCTCAATATATTTTGGGGCGATAGTTATCGTTTAGAACTCTGCAGGTTTGGGAAGTGCAGTGCCCCTGAGCTCCATTTCCCAAGTCGCTTTTTTGTGAGTGGGACGCAACACGGCTGGATGGCTTCACGCCCTATTGTCGATCCGGGGTGGCAGGCTGAACCGCTGGTGAATTCTTCTTCGTGATGGGAAATGAGAGTGACATGTGCCCGACCAAACACCTCCAGCGAGTCTCTCATTGGTTCCCCCTCTTGCAGTTCATCCTGCGGACAAATTGCAGACGGTACGAAAGAGGCATGGAAAGGCGCCGAGTCTCCAAGTGGGGAGATTGTTAGTAAGGGGGCCTGAATGGAGAACACGAGCACCAGGAGATGAAAACTGAGGTGAGTTTCAGAAAGCTTTCCCGATCCCACGGTGTAGCATCCGCTGGGTTTCCAATGAGTGCTTTCGCTGTCGGAAGATTGCGTTGAACCTGGAGAGTTGGGACCCATGGAATGGGGAGCACGCAGGATTCCTTTCAAGGGTCTGCATTTGCTTTCCCAACCTCACCAATCGTCTCAGCCCCAAGAGTGTCCAGCCTTATGTCTTCTGCCGCTGGGGCTGTAGATGTGGTCAATCCTGGTTGCATGCCAGTCCCTGAACGCATTTTGGAAGAATTTCTCTCTGTTTTGCCCTGCTTGTTTCTTCTTTATGTTGGAAATGTATCCTCAGAATGGGTCTGAGCTGATTTTCCCTGCTGGTTTTAGGCCGCTTTACACACACTTGATGCACTTACACAGAGATATCAAGACTTAGCTTTTAAGATGCTTACTAGTCGGATAGATACTTGTGCGATGAACAGGGTCTGGTGAGTCCAGTTGATTGAGCAAGGAGTAGGTCGTGTCCATTCCATATTCGGTTTTCGGAAGGGTATCTGTGCTCATTTCAAACTCGAGTTTTATGCGTCACCCCACCTCACCTTTCCCCTGAAGCAGGCATAAGTGTGTTTTCTAAAAGCGTGACTCTGTTCTGTTTGGGGATTCAGTGCATGGGGAGCGATTTTTACATTCCCTCGATAAGTGATATCATAAGTTTCTTTTTTTGTGGGACTTATTTCACTGAGGATGATCGTACCTAAATCCACTCAGGATGCTGCTACCAGCCTCATGACGTGGATTTCATGGCTGAGTGACACTCCATTGGACCTACGTAGCACCACTTCTGCACTTGTCCACTTGTCCACTCGTCTTTGTCCACTTGGCTCTTTCCTGGGATATGAAACGTGTACCGGAGTGGAGGTTCTTGTCAAGACAGCAGCCCTCAACTTTGGGGTCCCTGTGTCTGGTTGATTTTTTGATTTTCCCAAGGTCAACGCCCATGTGTGGAAGTGCCCTATGCTCTGTGGTTCTGTGTTTTACATGGTTTGGGAAAGAGGATACACTTGTGAAGATTGGCTGTTGGCCATTGACATCCCGCCCATCAGCTTAACAAGGCTCCCTTGACTCCGTGGGCTGTCCTGCCTTTCTGGTTTTTAGACTTTTTTCGCCTGGCCCTTTTGCCCCGGGGGGGGGGGGCGAGAGATTTCTTTGTAGTGCTGATTTGCTCTCCCAGGTTGCTTGGTTGGCCAAAAAGGGCGTATGCGTTTTTTCCTGAATATATTCAGGAAAAAACGCATACGCCCTTTTTGGCCAACCGCATCATTGTCCACGTTCTGGCGCTTTTCATGTGCTATCGGGGCCATTCCGATGTACCCGTTGACATCCGTTTCCTGCAGTTCTGCCTTGCGTTCAGCGCCTCTTCGTAGCCTGCGCTCAATATATTTTGGGGCGAAAGTTATCGTTTAGAACTCTGCAGGTTTGGGAAGTGCAGTGCCCCTGAGCTCCATTTCCCAAGTCGCTTTTTTGTGAGTGGGACGCAACACGGCTGGATGGCTTCACGCCCTATTGTCGATCCGGGGTGGCAGGCTGAACCGCTGGTGAATTCTTCTTCGTGATGGGAAATGAGAGTGACATGTGCCCGACCAAACACCTCCAGCGAGTCTCTCATTGGTTCCCCCTCTTGCAGTTCATCCTGCGGACAAATTGCAGACGGTACGAAAGAGGCATGGAAAGGCGCCGAGTCTCCAAGTGGGGAGATTGTTAGTAAGGGGGCCTGAATGGAGAACACGAGCACCAGGAGATGAAAACTGAGGTGAGTTTCAGAAAGCTTTCCCGATCCCACGGTGTAGCAACCGCTGGGTTTCCAATGAGTGCTTTCGCTGTCGGAAGATTGCGTTGAACCTGGAGAGTTGGGACCCATGGAATGGGGAGCACGCAGGATTCCTTTCAAGGGTCTGCATTTGCTTTCCCAACCTCACCAATCGTCTCAGCCCCAAGAGTGTCCAGCCTTATGTCTTCTGCCGCTGGGGCTGTAGATGTGGTCAATCCTGGTTGCATGCCAGTCCCTGAACGCATTTTGGAAGAATTTCTCTCTGTTTTGCCCTGCTTGTTTCTTCTTTATGTTGGAAATGTATCCTCAGAATGGGTCTGAGCTGATTTTCCCTGCTGGTTTTAGGCCGCTTTACACACACTTGATGCACTTACACAGAGATATCAAGACTTAGCTTTTAAGATGCTTACTAGTCGGATAGATACTTGTGCGATGAACAGGGTCTGGTGAGTCCAGTTGATTGAGCAAGGAGTAGGTCGTGTCCATTCCATATTCGGTTTTCGGAAGGGTATCTGTGCTCATTTCAAACTCGAGTTTTATGCGTCACCCCACCTCACCTTTCCCCTGAAGCAGGCATAAGTGTGTTTTCTAAAAGCGTGACTCTGTTCTGTTTGGGGATTCAGTGCATGGGGAGCGATTTTTACATTCCCTCGATAAGTGATATCATAAGTTTCTTTTTTTGTGGGACTTATTTCACTGAGGATGATCGTACCTAAATCCACTCAGGATGCTGCTACCAGCCTCATGACGTGGATTTCATGGCTGAGTGACACTCCATTGGACCTACGTAGCACCACTTCTGCACTTGTCCACTTGTCCACTCGTCTTTGTCCACTTGGCTCTTTCCTGGGATATGAAACGTGTACCGGAGTGGAGGTTCTTGTCAAGACAGCAGCCCTCAACTTTGGGGTCCCTGTGTCTGGTTGATTTTTTCATTTTCCCAAGGTCAACGCCCATGTGTGGAAGTGCCCTATGCTCTGTGGTTCTGTGTTTTACATGGTTTGGGAAAGAGGATACACTTGTGAAGATTGGCTGTTGGCCATTGACATCCCGCCCATCAGCTTAACAAGGCTCCCTTGACTCCGTGGGCTGTCCTGCCTTTCTGGTTTTTAGACTTTTTTCGCCTGGCCCTTTTGCCCCGGGGGGGGGGGCGGGGGGCGAGAGATTTCTTTGTAGTGCTGATTTGCTCTCCCAGGTTGCTTGGTTGGCCAAAAAGGGCGTATGCGTTTTTTCCTGAATATATTCAGGAAAAAACGCATACGCCCTTTTTGGCCAACCGCATCATTGTCCACGTTCTGGCGCTTTTCATGTGCTATCGGGGCCATTCCGATGTACCCGTTGACATCCGTTTCCTGCAGTTCTGCCTTGCGTTCAGCGCCTCTTCGTAGCCTGCGCTCAATATATTTTGGGGCGAAAGTTATCGTTTAGAACTCTGCAGGTTTGGGAAGTGCAGTGCCCCTGAGCTCCATTTCCCAAGTCGCTTTTTTGTGAGTGGGACGCAACACGGCTGGATGGCTTCACGCCCTATTGTCGATCCGGGGTGGCAGGCTGAACCGCTGGTGAATTCTTCTTCGTGATGGGAAATGAGAGTGACATGTGCCCGACCAAACACCTCCAGCGAGTCTCTCATTGGTTCCCCCTCTTGCAGTTCATCCTGCGGACAAATTGCAGACGGTACGAAAGAGGCATGGAAAGGCGCCGAGTCTCCAAGTGGGGAGATTGTTAGTAAGGGGGCCTGAATGGAGAACACGAGCACCAGGAGATGAAAACTGAGGTGAGTTTCAGAAAGCTTTCCCGATCCCACGGTGTAGCAACCGCTGGGTTTCCAATGAGTGCTTTCGCTGTCGGAAGATTGCGTTGAACCTGGAGAGTTGGGACCCATGGAATGGGGAGCACGCAGGATTCCTTTCAAGGGTCTGCATTTGCTTTCCCAACCTCACCAATCGTCTCAGCCCCAAGAGTGTCCAGCCTTATGTCTTCTGCCGCTGGGGCTGTAGATGTGGTCAATCCTGGTTGCATGCCAGTCCCTGAACGCATTTTGGAAGAATTTCTCTCTGTTTTGCCCTGCTTGTTTCTTCTTTATGTTGGAAATGTATCCTCAGAATGGGTCTGAGCTGATTTTCCCTGCTGGTTTTAGGCCGCTTTACACACACTTGATGCACTTACACAGAGATATCAAGACTTAGCTTTTAAGATGCTTACTAGTCGGATAGATACTTGTGCGATGAACAGGGTCTGGTGAGTCCAGTTGATTGAGCAAGGAGTAGGTCGTGTCCATTCCATATTCGGTTTTCGGAAGGGTATCTGTGCTCATTTCAAACTCGAGTTTTATGCGTCACCCCACCTCACCTTTCCCCTGAAGCAGGCATAAGTGTGTTTTCTAAAAGCGTGACTCTGTTCTGTTTGGGGATTCAGTGCATGGGGAGCGATTTTTACATTCCCTCGATAAGTGATATCATAAGTTTCTTTTTTTGTGGGACTTATTTCACTGAGGATGATCGTACCTAAATCCACTCAGGATGCTGCTACCAGCCTCATGACGTGGATTTCATGGCTGAGTGACACTCCATTGGACCTACGTAGCACCACTTGTCCACTTGTCCACTTGTCTTTGTCCACTTGTCCACTCGTCTTTGTCCACTTGGCTCTTTCCTGGGATATGAAACGTGTACCGGAGTGGAGGTTCTTGTCAAGACAGCAGCCCTCAACTTTGGGGTCCCTGTGTCTGGTTGATTTTTTCATTTTCCCAAGGTCAACGCCCATGTGTGGAAGTGCCCTATGCTCTGTGGTTCTGTGTTTTACATGGTTTGGGAAAGAGGATACACTTGTGAAGATTGGCTGTTGGCCATTGACATCCCGCCCATCAGCTTAACAAGGCTCCCTTGACTCCGTGGGCTGTCCTGCCTTTCTGGTTTTTAGACTTTTTTCGCCTGGCCCTTTTGCCCCGGGGGGGGGGGGGCGAGAGATTTCTTTGTAGTGCTGATTTGCTCTCCCAGGTTGCTTGGTTGGCCAAAAAGGGCGTATGCGTTTTTTCCTGAATATATTCAGGAAAAAACGCATACGCCCTTTTTGGCCAACCGCATCATTGTCCACGTTCTGGCGCTTTTCATGTGCTATCGGGGCCATTCCGATGTACCCGTTGACATCCGTTTCCTGCAGTTCTGCCTTGCGTTCAGCGCCTCTTCGTAGCCTGACCTCAATATATTTTGGGGCGATAGTTATCGTTTAGAACTCTGCAGGTTTGGGAAGTGCAGTGCCCCTGAGCTCCATTTCCCAAGTCGCTTCTTTGTGAGTGGGACGCAACACGGCTGGATGGCTTCACGCCCTATTGTCGATCCGGGGTGGCATGCTGAAACTGTGGTGAATTCTTCTTCGTGATGGCAAATGAGAGTGACATGTGCCCGACCAAACACCTCCAGCGAGTCTCTCATTGGTTCCCCCTCTTGCAGTTCATCCTGCGGACAAATTGCAGACGGTACGAAAGAGGCATGGAAAGGCGCCGAGTCTCCAAGTGGGGAGATTGTTAGTAAGGGGGCCTGAATGGAGAACACGAGCACCAGGAGATGAAAACTGAGGTGAGTTTCAGAAAGCTTTCCCGATCCCACGGTGTAGCAACCGCTGGGTTTCCAATGAGTGCTTTCGCTGTCGGAAGATTGCGTTGAACCTGGAGAGTTGGGACCCATGGAATGGGGAGCACGCAGGATTCCTTTCAAGGGTCTGCATTTACTTTCCCAACCTCACCAATCGTCTCAGCCCCAAGAGTGTCCAGCCTTATGTCTTCTGCCGCTGGGGCTGTAGATGTGGTCAATCCTGGTTGCATGCCAGTCCCTGAACGCATTTTGGAAGAATTTCTCTCTGTTTTGCCCTGCTTGTTTCTTCTTTATGTTGGAAATGTATCCTCAGAATGGGTCTGAGCTGATTTTCCCTGCTGGTTTTAGGCCGCTTTACACACACTTGATGCACTTACACAGAGATATCAAGACTTAGCTTTTAAGATGCTTACTAGTCGGATAGATACTTGTGCGATGAACAGGGTCTGGTGAGTCCAGTTGATTGAGCAAGGAGTAGGTCGTGTCCATTCCATATTCGGTTTTCGGAAGGGTATCTGTGCTCATTTGAAACTCGAGTTTTATGCGTCACCCCACCTCACCTTTCCCCTGAAGCAGGCATAAGTGTGTTTTCTAAAAGCGTGACTCTGTTCTGTTTGGGGATTCAGTGCATGGGGAGCGATTTTTACATTCCCTCGATAAGTGATATCATAAGTTTCTTTTTTTGTGGGACTTATTTCACTGAGGATGATCGTACCTAAATCCACTCAGGATGCTGCTACCAGCCTCATGACGTGGATTTCATGGCTGAGTGACACTCCATTGGACCTACGTAGCACCACTTGTCCACTTGTCCACTTGTCTTTGTCCACTTGTCCACTCGTCTTTGTCCACTTGGCTCTTTCCTGGGATATGAAACGTGTACCGGAGTGGAGGTTCTTGTCAAGACAGCAGCCCTCAACTTTGGGGTCCCTGTGTCTGGTTGATTTTTTCATTTTCCCAAGGTCAACGCCCATGTGTGGAAGTGCCCTATGCTCTGTGGTTCTGTGTTTTCCATGGTTTGGGAAAGAGGATACACTTGTGAAGATTGGCTGTTGGCCATTGACATCCCGCCCATCAGCTTAACAAGGCTCCCTTGACTCCGTGGGCTGTCCTGCCTTTCTGGTTTTTAGACTTTTTTCGCCTGGCCCTTTTGCCCCGGGGGGGGGGGCGGGGGCGAGAGATTTCTTTGTAGTGCTGATTTGCTCTCCCAGGTTGCTTGGTTGGCCAAAAAGGGCGTATGCGTTTTTTCCTGAATATATTCAGGAAAAAACGCATACGCCCTTTTTGGCCAACCGCATCATTGTCCACGTTCTGGCGCTTTTCATGTGCTATCGGGGCCATTCCGATGTACCCGTTGACATCCGTTTCCTGCAGTTCTGCCTTGCGTTCAGCGCCTCTTCGTAGCCTGACCTCAATATATTTTGGGGCGATAGTTATCGTTTAGAACTCTGCAGGTTTGGGAAGTGCAGTGCCCCTGAGCTCCATTTCCCAAGTCGCTTTTTTGTGAGTGGGACGCAACACGGCTGGATGGCTTCACGCCCTATTGTCGATCCGGGGTGGCAGGCTGAACCGCTGGTGAATTCTTCTTCGTGATGGGAAATGAGAGTGACATGTGCCTGACCAAACACCTTCAGCGAGTCTCTCATTGGTTCCCCCTCTTGCAGTTCATCCTGCGGACAAATTGCAGACGGTACGAAAGAGGCATGGAAAGGCGCCGAGTCTCCAAGTGGGGAGATTGTTAGTAAGGGGGCCTGAATGGAGAACACGAGCACCAGGAGATGAAAACTGAGGTGAGTTTCAGAAAGCTTTCCCGATCCCACGGTGTAGCAACCGCTGGGTTTCCAATGAGTGCTTTCGCTGTCGGAAGATTGCGTTGAACCTGGAGAGTTGGGACCCATGGAATGGGGAGCACGCAGGATTCCTTTCAAGGGTCTGCATTTGCTTTCCCAACCTCACCAATCGTCTCAGCCCCAAGAGTGTCCAGCCTTATGTCTTCTGCCGCTGGGGCTGTAGATGTGGTCAATCCTGGTTGCATGCCAGTCCCTGAACGCATTTTGGAAGAATTTCTCTCTGTTTTGCCCTGCTTGTTTCTTCTTTATGTTGGAAATGTATCCTCAGAATGGGTCTGAGCTGATTTTCCCTGCTGGTTTTAGGCCGCTTTACACACACTTGATGCACTTACACAGAGATATCAAGACTTAGCTTTTAAGATGCTTACTAGTCGGATAGATACTTGTGCGATGAACAGGGTCTGGTGAGTCCAGTTGATTGAGCAAGGAGTAGGTCGTGTCCATTCCATATTCGGTTTTCGGAAGGGTATCTGTGCTCATTTCAAACTCGAGTTTTATGCGTCACCCCACCTCACCTTTCCCCTGAAGCAGGCATAAGTGTGTTTTCTAAAAGCGTGACTCTGTTCTGTTTGGGGATTCAGTGCATGGGGAGCGATTTTTACATTCCCTCGATAAGTGATATCATAAGTTTCTTTTTTTGTGGGACTTATTTCACTGAGGATGATCGTACCTAAATCCACTCAGGATGCTGCTACCAGCCTCATGACGTGGATTTCATGGCTGAGTGACACTCCATTGGACCTACGTAGCACCACTTGTCCACTTGTCCACTTGTCTTTGTCCACTTGTCCACTCGTCTTTGTCCACTTGGCTCTTTCCTGGGATATGAAACGTGTACCGGAGTGGAGGTTCTTGTCAAGACAGCAGCCCTCAACTTTGGGGTCCCTGTGTCTGGTTGATTTTTTCATTTTCCCAAGGTCAACGCCCATGTGTGGAAGTGCCCTATGCTCTGTGGTTCTGTGTTTTCCATGGTTTGGGAAAGAGGATACACTTGTGAAGATTGGCTGTTGGCCATTGACATCCCGCCCATCAGCTTAACAAGGCTCCCTTGACTCCGTGGGCTGTCCTGCCTTTCTGGTTTTTAGACTTTTTTCGCCTGGCCCTTTTGCCCCGGGGGGGGGGCGAGAGATTTCTTTGTAGTGCTGATTTGCTCTCCCAGGTTGCTTGGTTGGCCAAAAAGGGCGTATGCGTTTTTTCCTGAATATATTCAGGAAAAAACGCATACGCCCTTTTTGGCCAACCGCATCATTGTCCACGTTCTGGCGCTTTTCATGTGCTATCGGGGCCATTCCGATGTACCCGTTGACATCCGTTTCCTGCAGTTCTGCCTTGCGTTCAGCGCCTCTTCGTAGCCTGACCTCAATATATTTTGGGGCGATAGTTATCGTTTAGAACTCTGCAGGTTTGGGAAGTGCAGTGCCCCTGAGCTCCATTTCCCAAGTCGCTTTTTTGTGAGTGGGACGCAACACGGCTGGATGGCTTCACGCCCTATTGTCGATCCGGGGTGGCAGGCTGAACCGCTGGTGAATTCTTCTTCGTGATGGGAAATGAGAGTGACATGTGCCCGACCAAACACCTCCAGCGAGTCTCTCATTGGTTCCCCCTCTTGCAGTTCATCCTGCGGACAAATTGCAGACGGTACGAAAGAGGCATGGAAAGGCGCCGAGTCTCCAAGTGGGGAGATTGTTAGTAAGGGGGCCTGAATGGAGAACACGAGCACCAGGAGATGAAAACTGAGGTGAGTTTCAGAAAGCTTTCCCGATCCCACGGTGTAGCAACCGCTGGGTTTCCAATGAGTGCTTTCGCTGTCGGAAGATTGCGTTGAACCTGGAGAGTTGGGACCCATGGAATGGGGAGCACGCAGGATTCCTTTCAAGGGTCTGCATTTGCTTTCCCAACCTCACCAATCGTCTCAGCCCCAAGAGTGTCCAGCCTTATGTCTTCTGCCGCTGGGGCTGTAGATGTGGTCAATCCTGGTTGCATGCCAGTCCCTGAACGCATTTTGGAAGAATTTCTCTCTGTTTTGCCCTGCTTGTTTCTTCTTTATGTTGGAAATGTATCCTCAGAATGGGTCTGAGCTGATTTTCCCTGCTGGTTTTAGGCCGCTTTACACACACTTGATGCACTTACACAGAGATATCAAGACTTAGCTTTTAAGATGCTTACTAGTCGGATAGATACTTGTGCGATGAACAGGGTCTGGTGAGTCCAGTTGATTGAGCAAGAAGTAGGTCGTGTCCATTCCATATTCGGTTTTCGGAAGGGTATCTGTGCTCATTTCAAACTCGAGTTTTATGCGTCACCCCACCTCACCTTTCCCCTGAAGCAGGCATAAGTGTGTTTTCTAAAAGCGTGACTCTGTTCTGTTTGGGGATTCAGTGCATGGGGAGCGATTTTTACATTCCCTCGATAAGTGATATCATAAGTTTCTTTTTTTGTGGGACTTATTTCACTGAGGATGATCGTACCTAAATCCACTCAGGATGCTGCTACCAGCCTCATGACGTGGATTTCATGGCTGAGTGACACTCCATTGGACCTACGTAGCACCACTTGTCCACTTGTCCACTTGTCTTTGTCCACTTGTCCACTTGGCTCTTTCATGGGATATGAAACGTGTACCGGAGTGGAGGTTCTTGTCAAGACAGCAGCCCTCAACTTTGGGGTCCCTGTGTCTGGTTGATTTTTTCATTTTCCCAAGGTCAACGCCCATGTGTGGAAGTGCCCTATGCTCTGTGGTTCTGTGTTTTACATGGTTTGGGAAAGAGGATACACTTGTGAAGATTGGCTGTTGGCCATTGACATCCCGCCCATCAGCTTAACAAGGCTCCCTTGACTCCGTGGGCTGTCCTGCCTTTCTGGTTTTTAGACTTTTTTCGCCTGGCCCTTTTGCCCCGGGGTGGGGGGGTGAGAGATTTCTTTGTAGTGCTGATTTGCTCTCCCAGGTTGCTTGGTTGGCCAAAAAGGGCGTATGCGTTTTATCCTGAATATATTCAGGAAAAAACGCATACGCCCTTTTTGGCCAACCGCATCATTGTCCACGTTCTGGCGCTTTTCATGTGCTATCGGGGCCATTCCGATGTACCCGTTGACTTCCGTTTCCTGCAGTTCTGCCTTGCATTCAGCGCCTCTTCGTAGCCTGACCTCAATATATTTTGGGGCGATAGTTATCGTTTAGAACTCTGCAGGTTTGGGAAGTGCAGTGCCCCTGAGCTCCATTTCCCAAGTCGCTTTTTTGTGAGTGGGACGCAACACGGCTGGATGGCTTCACGCCCTATTGTCGATCCGGGGTGGCAGGCTGAACCGCTGGTGAATTCTTCTTCGTGATGGGAAATGAGAGTGACATGTGCCCGACCAAACACCTCCAGCGAGTCTCTCATTGGTTCCCCCTCTTGCAGTTCATCCTGCGGACAAATTGCAGACGGTACGAAAGAGGCATGGAAAGGCGCCGAGTCTCCAAGTGGGGAGATTGTTAGTAAGGGGGCCTGAATGGAGAACACGAGCACCAGGAGATGAAAACTGAGGTGAGTTTCAGAAAGCTTTCCCGATCCCACGGTGTAGCATCCGCTGGGTTTCCAATGAGTGCTTTCGCTGTCGGAAGATTGCGTTGAACCTGGAGAGTTGGGACCCATGGAATGGGGAGCACGCAGGATTCCTTTCAAGGGTCTGCATTTGCTTTCCCAACCTCACCAATCGTCTCAGCCCCAAGAGTGTCCAGCCTTATGTCTTCTGCCGCTGGGGCTGTAGATGTGGTCAATCCTGGTTGCATGCCAGTCCCTGAACGCATTTTGGAAGAATTTCTCTCTGTTTTGCCCTGCTTGTTTCTTCTTTATGTTGGAAATGTATCCTCAGAATGGGTCTGAGCTGATTTTCCCTGCTGGTTTTAGGCCGCTTTACACACCCTTGATGCACTTACACAGAGATATCAAGACTTAGCTTTTAAGATGCTTACTAGTCGGATAGATACTTGTGCGATGAACAGGGTCTGGTGAGTCCAGTTGATTGAGCAAGGAGTAGGTCGTGTCCATTCCATATTCGGTTTTCGGAAGGGTATCTGTGCTCATTTCAAACTCGAGTTTTATGCGTCACCCCACCTCACCTTTCCCCTGAAGCAGGCATAAGTGTGTTTTCTAAAAGCGTGACTCTGTTCTGTTTGGGGATTCAGTGCATGGGGAGCGATTTTTACATTCCCTCGATAAGTGATATCATAAGTTTCTTTTTTTGTGGGACTTATTTCACTGAGGATGATCGTACCTAAATCCACTCAGGATGCTGCTACCAGCCTCATGACGTGGATTTCATGGCTGAGTGACACTCCATTGGACCTACGTAGCACCACTTGTCCACTTGTCCACTTGTCTTTGTCCACTTGTCCACTCGTCTTTGTCCACTTGGCTCTTTCCTGGGATATGAAACGTGTACCGGAGTGGAGGTTCTTGTCAAGACAGCAGCCCTCAACTTTGGGGTCCCTGTGTCTGGTTGATTTTTTCATTTTCCCAAGGTCAACGCCCATGTGTGGAAGTGCCCTATGCTCTGTGGTTCTGTGTTTTACATGGTTTGGGAAAGAGGATACACTTGTGAAGATTGGCTGTTGGCCATTGACATCCCGCCCATCAGCTTAACAAGGCTCCCTTGACTCCGTGGGCTGTCCTGCCTTTCTGGTTTTTAGACTTTTTTCGCCTGGCCCTTTTGCCCCGGGGGGGGGCGAGAGATTTCTTTGTAGTGCTGATTTGCTCTCCCAGGTTGCTTGGTTGGCCAAAAAGGGCGTATGCGTTTTTTCCTGAATATATTCAGGAAAAAACGCATACGCCCTTTTTGGCCAACCGCATCATTGTCCACGTTCTGGCTCTTTTCATGTGCTATCGGGGCCATTCCGATGTACCCGTTGACATCCGTTTCCTGCAGTTCTGCCTTGCGTTCAGCGCCTCTTCGTAGCCTGACCTCAATATATTTTGGGGCGATAGTTATCGTTTAGAACTCTGCAGGTTTGGGAAGTGCAGGGCCCCTGAGCTCCATTTCCCAAGTCGCTTTTTTGTGAGTGGGACGCAACACGGCTGGATGGCTTCACGCCCTATTGTCGATCCGGGGTGGCAGGCTGAACCGCTGGTGAACTCTTCTTCGTGATGGGAAATGAGAGTGACATGTGCCCGACCAAACACCTCCAGCGAGTCTCTCATTGGTTCCCCCTCTTGCAGTTCATCCTGCGGACAAATTGCAGACGGTACGAAAGAGGCATGGAAAGGCGCCGAGTCTCCAAGTGGGGAGATTGTTAGTAAGGGGGCCTGAATGGAGAACACGAGCACCAGGAGATGAAAACTGAGGTGAGTTTCAGAAAGCTTTCCCGATCCCACGGTGTAGCATCCGCTGGGTTTCCAATGAGTGCTTTCGCTGTCGGAAGATTGCGTTGAACCTGGAGAGTTGGGACCCATGGAATGGGGAGCACGCAGGATTCCTTTCAAGGGTCTGCATTTACTTTCCCAACCTCACCAATCGTCTCAGCCCCAAGAGTGTCCAGCCTTATGTCTTCTGCCGCTGGGGCTGTAGATGTGGTCAATCCTGGTTGCATGCCAGTCCCTGAACGCATTTTGGAAGAATTTCTCTCTGTTTTGCCCTGCTTGTTTCTTCTTTATGTTGGAAATGTATCCTCAGAATGGGTCTGAGCTGATTTTCCCTGCTGGTTTTAGGCCGCTTTACACACACTTGATGCACTTACACAGAGATATCAAGACTTAGCTTTTAAGATGCTTACTAGTCGGATAGATACTTGTGCGATGAACAGGGTCTGGTGAGTCCAGTTGATTGAGCAAGGAGTAGGTCGTGTCCATTCCATATTCGGTTTTCGGAAGGGTATCTGTGCTCATTTCAAACTCGAGTTTTATGCGTCACCGCACCTCACCTTTCCCCTGAAGCAGGCATAAGTGTGTTTTCTAAAAGCGTGACTCTGTTCTGTTTGGGGATTCAGTGCATGGGGAGCGATTTTTACATTCCCTCGATAAGTGATATCATAAGTTTCTTTTTTTGTGGGACTTATTTCACTGAGGATGATCGTACCTAAATCCACTCAGGATGCTGCTACCAGCCTCATGACGTGGATTTCATGGCTGAGTGACACTCCATTGGACCTACGTAGCACCACTTGTCCACTTGTCCACTTGTCTTTGTCCACTTGTCCACTCGTCTTTGTCCACTTGGCTCTTTCCTGGGATATGAAACGTGTACCGGAGTGGAGGTTCTTGTCAAGACAGCAGCCCTCAACTTTGGGTCCCTGTGTCTGGTTGATTTTTTCATTTTCCCAAGGTCAACGCCCATGTGTGGAAGTGCCCTATGCTCTGTGGTTCTGTGTTTTACATGGTTTGGGAAAGAGGATACACTTGTGAAGATTGGCTGTTGGCCATTGACATCCCGCCCATCAGCTTAACAAGGCTCCCTTGACTCCGTGGCCTGTCCTGCCTTTCTGGTTTTTAGACTTTTTTCGCCTGGCCCTTTTGCCCCGGGGGGGGCGAGAGATTTCTTTGTAGTGCTGATTTGCTCTCCCAGGTTGCTTGGTTGGCCAAAAAGGGCGTATGCGTTTTTTCCTGAATATATTCAGGAAAAAACGCATACGCCCTTTTTGGCCAACCGCATCATTGTCCACGTTCTGGCGCTTTTCATGTGCTATCGGGGCCATTCCGATGTACCCGTTGACATCCGTTTCCTGCAGTTCTGCCTTGCGTTCAGCGCCTCTTCGTAGCCTGACCTCAATATATTTTGGGGCGATAGTTATCGTTTAGAACTCTGCAGGTTTGGGAAGTGCAGTGCCCCTGAGCTCCATTTCCCAAGTCGCTTTTTTGTGAGTGGGACGCAACACGGCTGGATGGCTTCACGCCCTATTGTCGATCCGGGGTGGCAGGCTGAACCGCTGGTGAATTCTTCTTCGTGATGGGAAATGAGAGTGACATGTGCCCGACCAAACACCTCCAGCGAGTCTCTCATTGGTTCCCCCTCTTGCAGTTCATCCTGCGGACAAATTGCAGACTGTACGAAAGAGGCATGGAAAGGCGCCGAGTCTCCAAGTGGGGAGATTGTTAGTAAGGGGGCCTGAATGGAGAACACGAGCACCAGGAGATGAAAACTGAGGTGAGTTTCAGAAAGCTTTCCCGATCCCACGGTGTAGCATCCGCTGGGTTTCCAATGAGTGCTTTCGCTGCCGGAAGATTGCGTTGAACCTGGAGAGTTGGGACCCATGGAATGGGGAGCACGCAGGATTCCTTTCAAGGGTCTGCATTTGCTTTCCCAACCTCACCAATCGTCTCAGCCCCAAGAGTGTCCAGCCTTATGTCTTCTGCCGCTGGGGCTGTAGATGTGGTCAATCCTGGTTGCATGCCAGTCCCTGAACGCATTTTGGAAGAATTTCTCTCTGTTTTGCCCTGCTTGTTTCTTCTTTATGTTGGAAATGTATCCTCAGAATGGGTCTGAGCTGATTTTCCCTGCTGGTTTTAGGCCGCTTTACACACACTTGATGCACTTACACAGAGATATCAAGACTTAGCTTTTAAGATGCTTACTAGTCGGATAGATACTTGTGCGATGAACAGGGTCTGGTGAGTCCAGTTGATTGAGCAAGGAGTAGGTCGTGTCCATTCCATATTCGGTTTTCGGAAGGGTATCTGTGCTCATTTCAAACTCGAGTTTTATGCGTCACCCCACCTCACCTTTCCCCTGAAGCAGGCATAAGTGTGTTTTCTAAAAGCGTGACTCTGTTCTGTTTGGGGATTCAGTGCATGGGGAGCGATTTTTACATTCCCTCGATAAGTGATATCATAAGTTTCTTTTTTTGTGGGACTTATTTCACTGAGGATGATCGTACCTAAATCCACTCAGGATGCTGCTACCAGCCTCATGACGTGGATTTCATGGCTGAGTGACACTCCATTGGACCTACGTAGCACCACTTGTCCACTTGTCCACTTGTCTTTGTCCACTTTTCCACTCGTCTTTGTCCACTTGGCTCTTTCCTGGGATATGAAACGTGTACCGGAGTGGAGGTTCTTGTCAAGACAGCAGCCCTCAACTTTGGGTCCCTGTGTCTGGTTGATTTTTTCATTTTCCCAAGGTCAACGCCCATGTGTGGAAGTGCCCTATGCTCTGTGGTTCTGTGTTTTACATGGTTTGGGAAAGAGGATACACTTGTGAAGATTGGCTGTTGGCCATTGACATCCCGCCCATCAGCTTAACAAGGCTCCCTTGACTCCGTGGGCTGTCCTGCCTTTCTGGTTTTTAGACTTTTTTCGCCTGGCCCTTTTGCCCCGGGGGGGGCGAGAGATTTCTTTGTAGTGCTGATTTGCTCTCCCAGGTTGCTTGGTTGGCCAAAAAGGGCGTATGCGTTTTTTCCTGAATATATTCAGGAAAAAACGCATACGCCCTTTTTGGCCAACCGCATCATTGTCCACGTTCTGGCGCTTTTCATGTGCTATCGGGGCCATTCCGATGTACCCGTTGACATCCGTTTCCTGCAGTTCTGCCTTGCGTTCAGCGCCTCTTCGTAGCCTGACCTCAATATATTTTGGGGCGATAGTTATCGTTTAGAACTCTGCAGGTTTGGGAAGTGCAGTGCCCCTGAGCTCCATTTCCCAAGTCGCTTTTTTGTGAGTGGGACGCAACACGGCTGGATGGCTTCACGCCCTATTGTCGATCCGGGGTGGCAGGCTGAACCGCTGGTGAATTCTTCTTCGTGATGGGAAATGAGAGTGACATGTGCCCGACCAAACACCTCCAGCGAGTCTCTCATTGGTTCCCCCTCTTGCAGTTCATCCTGCGGACAAATTGCAGACGGTACGAAAGAGGCATGGAAAGGCGCCGAGTCTCCAAGTGGGGAGATTGTTAGTAAGGGGGCCTGAATGGAGAACACGAGCACCAGGAGATGAAAACTGAGGTGAGTTTCAGAAAGCTTTCCCGATCCCACGGTGTAGCAACCGCTGGGTTTCCAATGAGTGCTTTCGCTGTCGGAAGATTGCGTTGAACCTGGAGAGTTGGGACCCATGGAATGGGGAGCACGCAGGATTCCTTTCAAGGGTCTGCATTTGCTTTCCCAACCTCACCAATCGTCTCAGCCCCAAGAGTGTCCAGCCTTATGTCTTCTGCCGCTGGGGCTGTAGATGTGGTCAATCCTGGTTGCATGCCAGTCCCTGAACGCATTTTGGAAGAATTTCTCTCTGTTTTGCCCTGCTTGTTTCTTCTTTATGTTGGAAATGTATCCTCAGAATGGGTCTGAGCTGATTTTCCCTGCTGGTTTTAGGCCGCTTTACACACACTTGATGCACTTACACAGAGATATCAAGACTTAGCTTTTAAGATGCTTACTAGTCGGATAGATACTTGTGCGATGAACAGGGTCTGGTGAGTCCAGTTGATTGAGCAAGGAGTAGGTCGTGTCCATTCCATATTCGGTTTTCGGAAGGGTATCTGTGCTCATTTCAAACTCGAGTTTTATGCGTCACCCCACCTCACCTTTCCCCTGAAGCAGGCATAAGTGTGTTTTCTAAAAGCGTGACTCTGTTCTGTTTGGGGATTCAGTGCATGGGGAGCGATTTTTACATTCCCTCGATAAGTGATATCATAAGTTTCTTTTTTTGTGGGACTTATTTCACGGAGGATGATCGTACCTAAATCCACTCAGGATGCTGCTACCAGCCTCATGACGTGGATTTCATGGCTGAGTGACACTCCATTGGACCTACGTAGCACCACTTGTCCACTTGTCCACTTGTCTTTGTCCACTTGTCCACTCGTCTTTGTCCACTTGGCTCTTTCCTGGGATATGAAACGTGTACCGGAGTGGAGGTTCTTGTCAAGACAGCAGCCCTCAACTTTGGGGTCCCTGTGTCTGGTTGATTTTTTCATTTTCCCAAGGTCAACGCCCATGTGTGGAAGTGCCCTATGCTCTGTGGTTCTGTGTTTTACATGGTTTGGGAAAGAGGATACACTTGTGAAGCTTGGCTGTTGGCCATTGACATCCCGCCCATCAGCTTAACAAGGCTCCCTTGACTCCGTGGGCTGTCCTGCCTTTCTGGTTTTTAGACTTTTTTCGCCTGGCACTTTTGCCCCGGGGGGGGGGGGCCAGAGATTTCTTTGTAGTGCTGATTTGCTCTCCCAGGTTGCTTGGTTGGCCAAAAAGGGCGTATGCGTTTTTTCCTGAATATATTCAGGAAAAAACGCATACGCCCTTTTTGGCCAACCGCATCATTGTCCACGTTCTGGCGCTTTTCATGTGCTATCGGGGCCATTCCGATGTAGCCGTTGACATCCGTTTCCTGCAATTCTGCCTTGCGTTCAACGCCTCTTCGTAGCCTGACCTCAATATATTTTGGGGCGATAGTTATCGTTTAGAACTCTGCAGGTTTGGGAAGTGCAGTGCCCCTGAGCTCCATTTCCCAAGTCGCTTTTTTGTGAGTGGGACGCAACACGGCTGGATGGCTTCACGCCCTATTGTCGATCCGGGGTGGCAGGCTGAACCTCTGGTGAATTCTTCTTCGTGATGGGAAATGAGAGTGACATGTGCCCGACCAAACACCTCCAGCGAGTCTCTCATTGGTTCCCCCTCTTGCAGTTCATCCTGCGGACAAATTGCAGACGGTACGAAAGAGGCATGGAAAGGCGCCGAGTCTCCAAGTGGGGAGATTGTTAGTAAGGGGGCCTGAATGGAGAACACGAGCACCAGGAGATGAAAACTGAGGTGAGTTTCAGAAAGCTTTCCCGATCCCACGGTGTAGCATCCGCTGGGTTTCCAATGAGTGCTTTCGCTGTCGGAAGATTGCGTTGAACCTGGAGAGTTGGGACCCATGGAATGGGGAGCACGCAGGATTCCTTTCAAGGGTCTGCATTTGCTTTCCCAACCTCACCAATCGTCTCAGCCCCAAGAGTGTCCAGCCTTATGTCTTCTGCCGCTGGGGCTGTAGATGTGGTCAATCCTGGTTGCATGCCAGTCCCTGAACGCATTTTGGAAGAATTTCTCTCTGTTTTGCCCTGCTTGTTTCTTCTTTATGTTGGAAATGTATCCTCAGAATGGGTCTGAGCTGATTTTCCCTGCTGGTTTTAGGCCGCTTTACACACACTTGATGCACTTACACAGAGATATCAAGACTTAGCTTTTAAGATGCTTACTAGTCGGATAGATACTTGTGCGATGAACAGGGTCTGGTGAGTCCAGTTGATTGAGCAAGGAGTAGGTCGTGTCCATTCCATATTCGGTTTTCGGAAGGGTATCTGTGCTCATTTCAAACTCGAGTTTTATGCGTCACCCCACCTCACCTTTCCCCTGAAGCAGGCATAAGTGTGTTTTCTAAAAGCGTGACTCTGTTCTGTTTGGGGATTCAGTGCATGGGGAGCGATTTTTACATTCCCTCGATAAGTGATATCATAAGTTTCTTTTTTTGTGGGACTTATTTCACTGAGGATGATCGTACCTAAATCCACTCAGGATGCTGCTACCAGCCTCATGACGTGGATTTCATGGCTGAGTGACACTCCATTGGACCTACGTAGCACCACTTGTCCACTTGTCCACTTGTCTTTGAACACTTGTCCACTTGGCTCTTTCCTGGGATATGAAACGTGTACCGGAGTGGAGGTTCTTGTCAAGACAGCAGCCCTCAACTTTGGGGTCCCTGTGTCTGGTTGATTTTTTCATTTTCCCAAGGTCAACGCCCATGTGTGGAAGTGCCCTATGCTCTGTGGTTCTGTGTTTTCCATGGTTTGGGAAAGAGGATACACTTGTGAAGATTGGCTGTTGGCCATTGACATCCCGCCCATCAGCTTAACAAGGCTCCCTTGACTCCGTGGGCTGTCCTGCCTTTCTGGTTTTTAGACTTTTTTCGCCTGGCCCTTTTGCCCCGGTGGGGGGGGGGTGAGAGATTTCTTTGTAGTGCTGATTTGCTCTCCCAGGTTGCTTGGTTGGCCAAAAAGGGCGTATGCGTTTTTTCCTGAATATATTCAGGAAAAAACGCATACGCCCTTTTTGGCCAACCGCATCATTGTCCACGTTCTGGCGCTTTTCATGTGCTATCGGGGCCATTCCGATGTACCCGTTGACATCCGTTTCCTGCAGTTCTGCCTTGCGTTCAGCGCCTCTTCGTAGCCTGACCTCAATATATTTTGGGGCGATAGTTATCGTTTAGAACTCTGCAGGTTTGGGAAGTGCAGTGCCCCTGAGCTCCATTTCCCAAGTCGCTTTTTTGTGAGTGGGACGCAACACGGCTGGATGGCTTCATGCCCTATTGTCGATCCGGGGTGGCAGGCTGAACCGCTGGTGAATTCTTCTTCGTGATGGGAAATGAGAGTGACATGTGCCCGACCAAACACCTCCAGCGAGTCTCTCATTGGTTCCCCCTCTTGCAGTTCATCCTGCGGACAAATTGCAGACGGTACGAAAGAGGCATGGAAAGGCGCCGAGTCTCCAAGTGGGGAGATTGTTAGTAAGGGGGCCTGAATGGAGAACACGAGCACCAGGAGATGAAAACTGAGGTGAGTTTCAGAAAGCTTTCCCGATCCCACGGTGTAGCATCCGCTGGGTTTCCAATGAGTGCTTTCGCTGTCGGAAGATTGCGTTGAACCTGGAGAGTTGGGACCCATGGAATGGGGAGCACGCAGGATTCCTTTCAAGGGTCTGCATTTGCTTTCCCAACCTCACCAATCGTCTCAGCCCCAAGAGTGTCCAGCCTTATGTCTTCTGCCGCTGGGGCTGTAGATGTGGTCAATCCTGGTTGCATGCCAGTCCCTGAACGCATTTTGGAAGAATTTCTCTCTGTTTTGCCCTGCTTGTTTCTTCTTTATGTTGGAAATGTATCCTCAGAATGGGTCTGAGCTGATTTTCCCTGCTGGTTTTAGGCCGCTTTACACACACTTGATGCACTTACACAGAGATATCAAGACTTAGCTTTTAAGATGCTTACTAGTCGGATAGATACTTGTGCGATGAACAGGGTCTGGTGAGTCCAGTTGATTGAGCAAGGAGTAGGTCGTGTCCATTCCATATTCGGTTTTCGGAAGGGTATCTGTGCTCATTTCAAACTCGAGTTTTATGCGTCACCCCACCTCACCTTTCCCCTGAAGCAGGCATAAGTGTGTTTTCTAAAAGCGTGACTCTGTTCTGTTTGGGGATTCAGTGCATGGGGAGCGATTTTTACATTCCCTCGATAAGTGATATCATAAGTTTCTTTTTTTGTGGGACTTATTTCACTGAGGATGATCGTACCTAAATCCACTCAGGATGCTGCTACCAGCCTCATGACGTGGATTTCATGGCTGAGTGACACTCCATTGGACCTACGTAGCACCACTTGTCCACTTGTCCACTTGTCTTTGTCCACTTGTCCACTCGTCTTTGTCCACTTGGCTCTTTCCTGGGATATGAAACGTGTACCGGAGTGGAGGTTCTTGTCAAGACAGCAGCCCTCAACTTTGGGGTCCCTGTGTCTGGTTGATTTTTTCATTTTCCCAAGGTCAACGCCCATGTGTGGAAGTGCCCTATGCTCTGTGGTTCTGTGTTTTACATGGTTTGGGAAAGAGGATACACTTGTGAAGATTGGCTGTTGGCCATTGACATCCCGCCCATCAGCTTAACAAGGCTCCCTTGACTCCGTGGGCTGTCCTGCCTTTCTGGTTTTTAGACTTTTTTCGCCTGGCCCTTTTGCCCCGGGGGGGGGGGGGGGCGAGAGATTTCTTTGTAGTGCTGATTTGCTCTCCCAGGTTGCTTGGTTGGCCAAAAAGGGCGTATGCGTTTTTTCCTGAATATATTCAGGAAAAAACGCATACGCCCTTTTTGGCCAACCGCATCATTGTCCACGTTCTGGCGCTTTTCATGTGCTATCGGGGCCATTCCGATGTACCCGTTGACATCCGTTTCCTGCAGTTCTGCCTTGCGTTCAGCGCCTCTTCGTAGCCTGACCTCAATATATTTTGGGGCGATAGTTATCGTTTAGAACTCTGCAGGTTTGGGAAGTGCAGTGCCCCTGAGCTCCATTTCCCAAGTCGCTTTTTTGTGAGTGGGACGCAACACGGCTGGATGGCTTCACGCCCTATTGTCGATCCGGGGTGGCAGGCTGAACCTCTGGTGAATTCTTCTTCGTGATGGGAAATGAGAGTGACATGTGCCCGACCAAACACCTCCAGCGAGTCTCTCATTGGTTCCCCCTCTTGCAGTTCATCCTGCGGACAAATTGCAGACGGTACGAAAGAGGCATGGAAAGGCGCCGAGTCTCCAAGTGTGGAGATTGTTAGTAAGGGGGCCTGAATGGAGAACACGAGCACCAGGAGATGAAAACTGAGGTGAGTTTCAGAAAGCTTTCCCGATCCCACGGTGTAGCATCCGCTGGGTTTCCAATGAGTGCTTTCGCTGTCGGAAGATTGCGTTGAACCTGGAGAGTTGGGACCCATGGAATGGGGAGCACGCAGGATTCCTTTCAAGGGTCTGCATTTGCTTTCCCAACCTCACCAATCGTCTCAGCCCCAAGAGTGTCCAGCCTTATGTCTTCTGCCGCTGGGGCTGTAGATGTGGTCAATCCTGGTTGCATGCCAGTCCCTGAACGCATTTTGGAAGAATTTCTCTCTGTTTTGCCCTGCTTGTTTCTTCTTTATGTTGGAAATGTATCCTCAGAATGGGTCTGAGCTGATTTTCCCTGCTGGTTTTAGGCCGCTTTACACACACTTGATGCACTTACACAGAGATATCAAGACTTAGCTTTTAAGATGCTTACTAGTCGGATAGATACTTGTGCGATGAACAGGGTCTGGTGAGTCCAGTTGATTGAGCAAGGAGTAGGTCGTGTCCATTCCATATTCGGTTTTCGGAAGGGTATCTGTGCTCATTTCAAACTCGAGTTTTATGCGTCACCCCACCTCACCTTTCCCCTGAAGCAGGCATAAGTGTGTTTTCTAAAAGCGTGACTCTGTTCTGTTTGGGGATTCAGTGCATGGGGAGCGATTTTTACATTCCCTCGATAAGTGATATCATAAGTTTCTTTTTGTGGGACTTATTTCACTGAGGATGATCGTACCTAAATCCACTCAGGATGCTGCTACCAGCCTCATGACGTGGATTTCATGGCTGAGTGACACTCCATTGGACCTACGTAGCACCACTTCTGCACTTGTCCACTTGTCCACTCGTCTTTGTCCACTTGGCTCTTTCCTGGGATATGAAACGTGTACCGGAGTGGAGGTTCTTGTCAAGACAGCAGCCCTCAACTTTGGGGTCCCAGTGTCTGGTTGATTTTTTCATTTTCCCAAGGTCAACGCCCATGTGTGGAAGTGCCCTATGCTCTGTGGTTCTGTGTTTTACATGGTTTGGGAAAGAGGATACACTTGTGAAGATTGGCTGTTGGCCATTGACATCCCGCCCATCAGCTTAACAAGGCTCCCTTGACTCCGTGGGCTGTCCTGCCTTTCTGGTTTTTAGACTTTTTTCGCCTGGCCCTTTTGCCCCGGGGGGGGGGGGCGAGAGATTTCTTTGTAGTGCTGATTTGCTCTCCCAGGTTGCTTGGTTGGCCAAAAAGGGCGTATGCGTTTTTTCCTGAATATATTCAGGAAAAATCGCATACGCCCTTTTTGGCCAACCACATCATTGTCCACGTTCTGGCGCTTTTCATGTGCTATCGGGGCCATTCCGATGTACCCGTTGACATCCGTTTCCTGCAATTCTGCCTTGCGTTCAACGCCTCTTCGTAGCCTGACCTCAATATATTTTGGGGCGATAGTTATCGTTTAGAACTCTGCAGGTTTGGGAAGTGCAGTGCCCCTGAGCTCCATTTCCCAAGTCGCTTTTTTGTGAGTGGGACGCAACACGGCTGGATGGCTTCACGTCCTATTGTTGATCCTGGGTGGCAGGCTGAACCGCTGGTGAATTCTTCTTCGTGATGGGAAATGAGAGTGACATGTGCCCGACCAAACACCTCCAGCGAGTCTCTCATTGGTTCCCCCTCTTGCAGTTCATCCTGCGGACAAATTGCAGACGGTACGAAAGAGGCATGGAAAGGCGCCGAGTCTCCAAGTGGGGAGATTGTTAGTAAGGGGGCCTGAATGGAGAACACGAGCACCAGGAGATGAAAACTGAGGTGAGTTTCAGAAAGCTTTCCCGATCCCACGGTGTAGCAACCGCTGGGTTTCCAATGAGTGCTTTCGCTGTCGGAAGATTGCGTTGAACCTGGAGAGTTGGGACCCATGGAATGGGGAGCACGCAGGATTCCTTTCAAGGGTCTGCATTTGCTTTCCCAACCTCACCAATCGTCTCAGCCCCAAGAGTGTCCAGCCTTATGTCTTCTGCCGCTGGGGCTGTAGATGTGGTCAATCCTGGTTGCATGCCAGTCCCTGAACGCATTTTGGAAGAATTTCTCTCTGTTTTGCCCTGCTTGTTTCTTCTTTATGTTGGAAATGTATCCTCAGAATGGGTCTGAGCTGATTTTCCCTGCTGGTTTTAGGCCGCTTTACACACACTTGATGCACTTACACAGAGATATCAAGACTTAGCTTTTAAGATGCTTACTAGTCGGATAGATACTTGTGCGATGAACAGGGTCTGGTGAGTCCAGTTGATTGAGCAAGGAGTAGGTCGTGTCCATTCCATATTCGGTTTTCGGAAGGGTATCTGTGCTCATTTCAAACTCGAGTTTTATGCGTCACCGCACCTCACCTTTCCCCTGAAGCAGGCATAAGTGTGTTTTCTAAAAGCGTGACTCTGTTCTGTTTGGGGATTCAGTGCATGGGGAGCGATTTTTACATTCCCTCGATAAGTGATATCATAAGTTTCTTTTTTTGTGGGACTTATTTCACTGAGGATGATCGTACCTAAATCCACTCAGGATGCTGCTACCAGCCTCATGACGTGGATTTCATGGCTGAGTGACACTCCATTGGACCTACGTAGCACCACTTGTCCACTTGTCCACTTGTCTTTGTCCACTTGTCCACTCGTCTTTGTCCACTTGGCTCTTTCCTGGGATATGAAACGTGTACCGGAGTGGAGGTTCTTGTCAAGACAGCAGCCCTCAACTTTGGGGTCCCTGTGTCTGGTTGATTTTTTCATTTTCCCAAGGTCAACGCCCATGTGTGGAAGTGCCCTATGCTCTGTGGTTCTGTGTTTTCCATGGTTTGGGAAAGAGGATACACTTGTGAAGATTGGCTGTTGGCCATTGACATCCCGCCCATCAGCTTAACAAGGCTCCCTTGACTCCGTGGCCTATCCTGCCTTTCTGGTTTTTAGACTTTTTTCGCCTGGCCCTTTTGCCCCGGGGGGGGGGCGAGAGATTTCTTTGTAGTGCTGATTTGCTCTCCCAGGTTGCTTGGTTGGCCAAAAAGGGCGTATGCGTTTTTTCCTGAATATATTCAGGAAAAAACGCATACGCCCCTTTTGGCCAACCGCATCATTGTCCACGTTCTGGCGCTTTTCATGTGCTATCGGGGCCATTCCGATGTACCCGTTGACATCCGTTTCCTGCAGTTCTGCCTTGCGTTCAGCGCCTCTTCGTAGCCTGACCTCAATATATTTTGGGGCGATAGTTATCGTTTAGAACTCTGCAGGTTTGGGAAGTGCAGTGCCCCTGAGCTCCATTTCCCAAGTCGCTTTTTTGTGAGTGGGACGCAACACGGCTGGATGGCTTCACGCCCTATTGTCGATCCGGGGTGGCAGGCTGAACCGCTGGTGAATTCTTCTTCGTGATGGGAAATGAGAGTGACATGTGCCCGACCAAACACCTCCAGCGAGTCTCTCATTGGTTCCCCCTCTTGCAGTTCATCCTGCGGACAAATTGCAGACGGTACGAAAGAGGCATGGAAAGGCGCCGAGTCTCCAAGTGGGGAGATTGTTAGTAAGGGGGCCTGAATGGAGAACACGAGCACCAGGAGATGAAAACTGAGGTGAGTTTCAGAAAGCTTTCCCGATCCCACGGTGTAGCAACCGCTGGGTTTCCAATGAGTGCTTTCGCTGTCGGAAGATTGCGTTGAACCTGGAGAGTTGGGACCCATGGAATGGGGAGCACGCAGGATTCCTTTCAAGGGTCTGCATTTGCTTTCCCAACCTCACCAATCGTCTCAGCCCCAAGAGTGTCCAGCCTTATGTCTTCTGCCGCTGGGGCTGTAGATGTGGTCAATCCTGGTTGCATGCCAGTCCCTGAACGCATTTTGGAAGAATTTCTCTCTGTTTTGCCCTGCTTGTTTCTTCTTTATGTTGGAAATGTATCCTCAGAATGGGTCTGAGCTGATTTTCCCTGCTGGTTTTAGGCCGCTTTACACACACTTGATGCACTTACACAGAGATATCAAGACTTAGCTTTTAAGATGCTTACTAGTCGGATAGATACTTGTGCGATGAACAGGGTCTGGTGAGTCCAGTTGATTGAGCAAGGAGTAGGTCATGTCCATTCCATATTCGGTTTTCGGAAGGGTATCTGTGCTCATTTCAAACTCGAGTTTTATGCGTCACCCCACCTCACCTTTCCCCTGAAGCAGGCATAAGTGTGTTTTCTAAAAGCGTGACTCTGTTCTGTTTGGGGATTCAGTGCATGGGGAGCGATTTTTACATTCCCTCGATAAGTGATATCATAAGTTTCTTTTTTTGTGGGACTTATTTCACTGAGGATGATCGTACCTAAATCCACTCAGGATGCTGCTACCAGCCTCATGACGTGGATTTCATGGCTGAGTGACACTCCATTGGACCTACGTAGCACCACTTGTCCACTTGTCCACTTGTCTTTGTCCACTTGTCCACTCGTCTTTGTCCACTTGGCTCTTTCCTGGGATATGAAACGTGTACCGGAGTGGAGGTTCTTGTCAAGACAGCAGCCCTCAACTTTGGGGTCCCTGTGTCTGGTTGATTTTTTCATTTTCCCAAGGTCAACGCCCATGTGTGGAAGTGCCCTATGCTCTGTGGTTCTGTGTTTTCCATGGTTTGGGAAAGAGGATACACTTGTGAAGATTGGCTGTTGGCCATTGACATCCCGCCCATCAGCTTAACAAGGCTCCCTTGACTCCGTGGCCTGTCCTGCCTTTCTGGTTTTTAGACTTTTTTCGCCTGGCCCTTTTGCCCCGGGTGGGGGGGGGGCGAGAGATTTCTTTGTAGTGCTGATTTGCTCTCCCAGGTTGCTTGGTTGGCCAAAAAGGGCGTATGCGTTTTTTCCTGAATATATTCAGGAAAAAACGCATACGCCCTTTTTGGCCAACCGCATCATTGTCCACGTTCTGGCGCTTTTCATGTGCTATCGGGGCCATTCCGATGTACCCGTTGACATCCGTTTCCTGCAGTTCTGCCTTGCGTTCAGCGCCTCTTCGTAGCCTGACCTCAATATATTTTGGGGCGATAGTTATCGTTTAGAACTCTGCAGGTTTGGGAAGTGCAGTGCCCCTGAGCTCCATTTCCCAAGTCGCTTTTTTGTGAGTGGGACGCAACACGGCTGGATGGCTTCACGCCCTATTGTCGATCCGGGGTGGCAGGCTGAACCGCTGGTGAATTCTTCTTCGTGATGGGAAATGAGAGTGACATGTGCCCGACCAAACACCTCCAGCGAGTCTCTCATTGGTTCCCCCTCTTGCAGTTCATCCTGCGGACAAATTGCAGACGGTACGAAAGAGGCATGGAAAGGCGCCGAGTCTCCAAGTGGGGAGATTGTTAGTAAGGGGGCCTGAATGGAGAACACGAGCACCAGGAGATGAAAACTGAGGTGAGTTTCAGAAAGCTTTCCCGATCCCACGGTGTAGCAACCGCTGGGTTTCCAATGAGTGCTTTCGCTGTCGGAAGATTGCGTTGAACCTGGAGAGTTGGGACCCATGGAATGGGGAGCACGCAGGATTCCTTTCAAGGGTCTGCATTTGCTTTCCCAACCTCACCAATCGTCTCAGCCCCAAGAGTGTCCAGCCTTATGTCTTCTGCCGCTGGGGCTGTAGATGTGGTCAATCCTGGTTGCATGCCAGTCCCTGAACGCATTTTGGAAGAATTTCTCTCTGTTTTGCCCTGCTTGTTTCTTCTTTATGTTGGAAATGTATCCTCAGAATGGGTCTGAGCTGATTTTCCCTGCTGGTTTTAGGCCGCTTTACACACACTTGATGCACTTACACAGAGATATCAAGACTTAGCTTTTAAGATGCTTACTAGTCGGATAGATACTTGTGCGATGAACAGGGTCTGGTGAGTCCAGTTGATTGAGCAAGGAGTAGGTCGTGTCCATTCCATATTCGGTTTTCGGAAGGGTATCTGTGCTCATTTCAAACTCGAGTTTTATGCGTCACCCCACCTCACCTTTCCCCTGAAGCAGGCATAAGTGTGTTTTCTAAAAGCGTGACTCTGTTCTGTTTGGGGATTCAGTGCATGGGGAGCGATTTTTACATTCCCTCGATAAGTGATATCATAAGTTTCTTTTTTTGTGGGACTTATTTCACTGAGGATGATCGTACCTAAATCCACTCAGGATGCTGCTACCAGCCTCATGACGTGGATTTCATGGCTGAGTGACACTCCATTGGACCTACGTAGCACCACTTGTCCACTTGTCCACTTGTCTTTGTCCACTTGTCCACTCGTCTTTGTCCACTTGGCTCTTTCCTGGGATATGAAACGTGTACCGGAGTGGAGGTTCTTGTCAAGACAGCAGCCCTCAACTTTGGGGTCCCTGTGTCTGGTTGATTTTTTCATTTTCCCAAGGTCAACGCCCATGTGTGGAAGTGCCCTATGCTCTGTGGTTCTGTGTTTTACATGGTTTGGGAAAGAGGATACACTTGTGAAGATTGGCTGTTGGCCATTGACATCCCGCCCATCAGCTTAACAAGGCTCCCTTGACTCCGTGGCCTGTCCTGCCTTTCTGGTTTTTAGACTTTTTTCGCCTGGCCCTTTTGCCCCGGGGGGGGGCGAGAGATTTCTTTGTAGTGCTGATTTGCTCTCCCAGGTTGCTTGGTTGGCCAAAAAGGGCGTATGCGTTTTTTCCTGAATATATTCAGGAAAAAACGCATACGCCCCTTTTGGCCAACCGCATCATTGTCCACGTTCTGGCGCTTTTCATGTGCTATCGGGGCCATTCCGATGTACCCGTTGACATCCGTTTCCTGCAGTTCTGCCTTGCGTTCAGCGCCTCTTCGTAGCCTGACCTCAATATATTTTGGGGCGATAGTTATCGTTTAGAACTCTGCAGGTTTGGGAAGTGCAGTGCCCCTGAGCTCCATTTCCCAAGTCGCTTTTTTGTGAGTGGGACGCAACACGGCTGGATGGCTTCACGCCCTATTGTCGATCCGGGGTGGCAGGCTGAACCGCTGGTGAATTCTTCTTCGTGATGGGAAATGAGAGTGACATGTGCCCGACCAAACACCTCCAGCGAGTCTCTCATTGGTTCCCCCTCTTGCAGTTCATCCTGCGGACAAATTGCAGACGGTACGAAAGAGGCATGGAAAGGCGCCGAGTCTCCAAGTGGGGAGATTGTTAGTAAGGGGGCCTGAATGGAGAACACGAGCACCAGGAGATGAAAACTGAGGTGAGTTTCAGAAAGCTTTCCCGATCCCACGGTGTAGCAACCGCTGGGTTTCCAATGAGTGCTTTCGCTGTCGGAAGATTGCGTTGAACCTGGAGAGTTGGGACCCATGGAATGGGGAGCACGCAGGATTCCTTTCAAGGGTCTGCATTTGCTTTCCCAACCTCACCAATCGTCTCAGCCCCAAGAGTGTCCAGCCTTATGTCTTCTGCCGCTGGGGCTGTAGATGTGGTCAATCCTGGTTGCATGCCAGTCCCTGAACGCATTTTGGAAGAATTTCTCTCTGTTTTGCCCTGCTTGTTTCTTCTTTATGTTGGAAATGTATCCTCAGAATGGGTCTGAGCTGATTTTCCCTGCTGGTTTTAGGCCGCTTTACACACACTTGATGCACTTACACAGAGATATCAAGACTTAGCTTTTAAGATGCTTACTAGTCGGATAGATACTTGTGCGATGAACAGGGTCTGGTGAGTCCAGTTGATTGAGCAAGGAGTAGGTCATGTCCATTCCATATTCGGTTTTCGGAAGGGTATCTGTGCTCATTTCAAACTCGAGTTTTATGCGTCACCCCACCTCACCTTTCCCCTGAAGCAGGCATAAGTGTGTTTTCTAAAAGCGTGACTCTGTTCTGTTTGGGGATTCAGTGCATGGGGAGCGATTTTTACATTCCCTCGATAAGTGATATCATAAGTTTCTTTTTTTGTGGGACTTATTTCACTGAGGATGATCGTACCTAAATCCACTCAGGATGCTGCTACCAGCCTCATGACGTGGATTTCATGGCTGAGTGACACTCCATTGGACCTACGTAGCACCACTTGTCCACTTGTCCACTTGTCTTTGTCCACTTGTCCACTCGTCTTTGTCCACTTGGCTCTTTCCTGGGATATGAAACGTGTACCGGAGTGGAGGTTCTTGTCAAGACAGCAGCCCTCAACTTTGGGGTCCCTGTGTCTGGTTGATTTTTTCATTTTCCCAAGGTCAACGCCCATGTGTGGAAGTGCCCTATGCTCTGTGGTTCTGTGTTTTCCATGGTTTGGGAAAGAGGATACACTTGTGAAGATTGGCTGTTGGCCATTGACATCCCGCCCATCAGCTTAACAAGGCTCCCTTGACTCCGTGGCCTGTCCTGCCTTTCTGGTTTTTAGACTTTTTTCGCCTGGCCCTTTTGCCCCGGGTGGGGGGGGGGGCGAGAGATTTCTTTGTAGTGCTGATTTGCTCTCCCAGGTTGCTTGGTTGGCCAAAAAGGGCGTATGCGTTTTTTCCTGAATATATTCAGGAAAAAACGCATACGCCCTTTTTGGCCAACCGCATCATTGTCCACGTTCTGGCGCTTTTCATGTGCTATCGGGGCCATTCCGATGTACCCGTTGACATCCGTTTCCTGCAGTTCTGCCTTGCGTTCAGCGCCTCTTCGTAGCCTGACCTCAATATATTTTGGGGCGATAGTTATCGTTTAGAACTCTGCAGGTTTGGGAAGTGCAGTGCCCCTGAGCTCCATTTCCCAAGTCGCTTTTTTGTGAGTGGGACGCAACACGGCTGGATGGCTTCACGCCCTATTGTCGATCCGGGGTGGCAGGCTGAACCGCTGGTGAATTCTTCTTCGTGATGGGAAATGAGAGTGACATGTGCCCGACCAAACACCTCCAGCGAGTCTCTCATTGGTTCCCCCTCTTGCAGTTCATCCTGCGGACAAATTGCAGACGGTACGAAAGAGGCATGGAAAGGCGCCGAGTCTCCAAGTGGGGAGATTGTTAGTAAGGGGGCCTGAATGGAGAACACGAGCACCAGGAGATGAAAACTGAGGTGAGTTTCAGAAAGCTTTCCCGATCCCACGGTGTAGCAACCGCTGGGTTTCCAATGAGTGCTTTCGCTGTCGGAAGATTGCGTTGAACCTGGAGAGTTGGGACCCATGGAATGGGGAGCACGCAGGATTCCTTTCAAGGGTCTGCATTTGCTTTCCCAACCTCACCAATCGTCTCAGCCCCAAGAGTGTCCAGCCTTATGTCTTCTGCCGCTGGGGCTGTAGATGTGGTCAATCCTGGTTGCATGCCAGTCCCTGAACGCATTTTGGAAGAATTTCTCTCTGTTTTGCCCTGCTTGTTTCTTCTTTATGTTGGAAATGTATCCTCAGAATGGGTCTGAGCTGATTTTCCCTGCTGGTTTTAGGCCGCTTTACACACACTTGATGCACTTACACAGAGATATCAAGACTTAGCTTTTAAGATGCTTACTAGTCGGATAGATACTTGTGCGATGAACAGGGTCTGGTGAGTCCAGTTGATTGAGCAAGGAGTAGGTCGTGTCCATTCCATATTCGGTTTTCGGAAGGGTATCTGTGCTCATTTCAAACTCGAGTTTTATGCGTCACCCCACCTCACCTTTCCCCTGAAGCAGGCATAAGTGTGTTTTCTAAAAGCGTGACTCTGTTCTGTTTGGGGATTCAGTGCATGGGGAGCGATTTTTACATTCCCTCGATAAGTGATATCATAAGTTTCTTTTTTTGTGGGACTTATTTCACTGAGGATGATCGTACCTAAATCCACTCAGGATGCTGCTACCAGCCTCATGACGTGGATTTCATGGCTGAGTGACACTCCATTGGACCTACGTAGCACCACTTGTCCACTTGTCCACTTGTCTTTGTCCACTTGTCCACTCGTCTTTGTCCACTTGGCTCTTTCCTGGGATATGAAACGTGTACCGGAGTGGAGGTTCTTGTCAAGACAGCAGCCCTCAACTTTGGGGTCCCTGTGTCTGGTTGATTTTTTCATTTTCCCAAGGTCAACGCCCATGTGTGGAAGTGCCCTATGCTCTGTGGTTCTGTGTTTTACATGGTTTGGGAAAGAGGATACACTTGTGAAGATTGGCTGTTGGCCATTGACATCCCGCCCATCAGCTTAACAAGGCTCCCTTGACTCCGTGGGCTGTCCTGCCTTTCTGGTTTTTAGACTTTTTTCGCCTGGCCCTTTTGCCCCGGGGGGGGGGCGAGAGATTTCTTTGTAGTGCTGATTTGCTCTCCCAGGTTGCTTGGTTGGCCAAAAAGGGCGTATGCGTTTTTTCCTGAATATATTCAGGAAAAAACGCATACGCCCCTTTTGGCCAACCGCATCATTGTCCACGTTCTGGCGCTTTTCATGTGCTATCGGGGCCATTCCGATGTACCCGTTGACATCCGTTTCCTGCAGTTCTGCCTTGCGTTCAGCGCCTCTTCGTAGCCTGACCTCAATATATTTTGGGGCGATAGTTATCGTTTAGAACTCTGCAGGTTTGGGAAGTGCAGTGCCCCTGAGCTCCATTTCCCAAGTCGCTTTTTTGTGAGTGGGACGCAACACGGCTGGATGGCTTCACGCCCTATTGTCGATCCGGGGTGGCAGGCTGAACCGCTGGTGAATTCTTCTTCGTGATGGGAAATGAGAGTGACATGTGCCCGACCAAACACCTCCAGCGAGTCTCTCATTGGTTCCCCCTCTTGCAGTTCATCCTGCGGACAAATTGCAGACGGTACGAAAGAGGCATGGAAAGGCGCCGAGTCTCCAAGTGGGGAGATTGTTAGTAAGGGGGCCTGAATGGAGAACACGAGCACCAGGAGATGAAAACTGAGGTGAGTTTCAGAAAGCTTTCCCGATCCCACGGTGTAGCAACCGCTGGGTTTCCAATGAGTGCTTTCGCTGTCGGAAGATTGCGTTGAACCTGGAGAGTTGGGACCCATGGAATGGGGAGCACGCAGGATTCCTTTCAAGGGTCTGCATTTGCTTTCCCAACCTCACCAATCGTCTCAGCCCCAAGAGTGTCCAGCCTTATGTCTTCTGCCACTGGGGCTGTAGATGTGGTCAATCCTGGTTGCATGCCAGTCCCTGAACGCATTTTGGAAGAATTTCTCTCTGTTTTGCCCTGCTTGTTTCTTCTTTATGTTGGAAATGTATCCTCAGAATGGGTCTGAGCTGATTTTCCCTGCTGGTTTTAGGCCGCTTTACACACACTTGATGCACTTACACAGAGATATCAAGACTTAGCTTTTAAGATGCTTACTAGTCGGATAGATACTTGTGCGATGAACAGGGTCTGGTGAGTCCAGTTGATTGAGCAAGGAGTAGGTCGTGTCCATTCCATATTCGGTTTTCGGAAGGGTATCTGTGCTCATTTCAAACTCGAGTTTTATGCGTCACCCCACCTCACCTTTCCCCTGAAGCAGGCATAAGTGTGTTTTCTAAAAGCGTGACTCTGTTCTGTTTGGGGATTCAGTGCATGGGGAGCGATTTTTACATTCCCTCGATAAGTGATATCATAAGTTTCTTTTTTTGTGGGACTTATTTCACTGAGGATGATCGTACCTAAATCCACTCAGGATGCTGCTACCAGCCTCATGACGTGGATTTCATGGCTGAGTGACACTCCATTGGACCTACGTAGCACCACTTGTCCACTTGTCCACTTGTCTTTGTCCACTTGTCCACTCGTCTTTGTCCACTTGGCTCTTTCCTGGGATATGAAACGTGTACCGGAGTGGAGGTTCTTGTCAAGACAGCAGCCCTCAACTTTGGGGTCCCTGTGTCTGGTTGATTTTTTCATTTTCCCAAGGTCAACGCCCATGTGTGGAAGTGCCCTATGCTCTGTGGTTCTGTGTTTTACATGGTTTGGGAAAGAGGATAAACTTGTGAAGATTGGCTGTTGGCCATTGACATCCCGCCCATCAGCTTAACAAGGCTCCCTTGACTCCGTGGCCTATCCTGCCTTTCTGGTTTTTAGACTTTTTTCGCCTGGCCCTTTTGCCCCGGGGGGGGGCGAGAGATTTCTTTGTAGTGCTGATTTGCTCTCCCAGGTTGCTTGGTTGGCCAAAAAGGGCGTATGCGTTTTTTCCTGAATATATTCAGGAAAAAACGCATACGCCCCTTTTGGCCAACCGCATCATTGTCCACGTTCTGGCGCTTTTCATGTGCTATCGGGGCCATTCCGATGTACCCGTTGACATCCGTTTCCTGCAGTTCTGCCTTGCGTTCAGCGCCTCTTCGTAGCCTGACCTCAATATATTTTGGGGCGATAGTTATCGTTTAGAACTCTGCAGGTTTGGGAAGTGCAGTGCCCCTGAGCTCCATTTCCCAAGTAGCTTTTTTGTGAGTGGGACGCAACACGGCTGGATGGCTTCACGCCCTATTGTCGATCCGGGGTGGGAGGCTGAACCGCTGGTGAATTCTTCTTCGTGATGGGAAATGAGAGTGACATGTGCCCGACCAAACACCTCCAGCGAGTCTCTCATTGGTTCCCCCTCTTGCAGTTCATCCTGCGGACAAATTGCAGACGGTACGAAAGAGGCATGGAAAGGCGCCGAGTCTCCAAGTGGGGAGATTGTTAGTAAGGGGGCCTGAATGGAGAACACGAGCACCAGGAGATGAAAACTGAGGTGAGTTTCAGAAAGCTTTCCCGATCCCACGGTGTAGCAACCGCTGGGTTTCCAATGAGTGCTTTCGCTGTCGGAAGATTGCGTTGAACCTGGAGAGTTGGGACCCATGGAATGGGGAGCACGCAGGATTCCTTTCAAGGGTCTGCATTTGCTTTCCCAACCTCACCAATCGTCTCAGCCCCAAGAGTGTCCAGCCTTATGTCTTCTGCCGCTGGGGCTGTAGATGTGGTCAATCCTGGTTGCATGCCAGTCCCTGAACGCATTTTGGAAGAATTTCTCTCTGTTTTGCCCTGCTTGTTTCTTCTTTATGTTGGAAATGTATCCTCAGAATGGGTCTGAGCTGATTTTCCCTGCTGGTTTTAGGCCGCTTTACACACACTTGATGCACTTACACAGAGATATCAAGACTTAGCTTTTAAGATGCTTACTAGTCGGATAGATACTTGTGCGATGAACAGGGTCTGGTGAGTCCAGTTGATTGAGCAAGGAGTAGGTCATGTCCATTCCATATTCGGTTTTCGGAAGGGTATCTGTGCTCATTTCAAACTCGAGTTTTATGCGTCACCCCACCTCACCTTTCCCCTGAAGCAGGCATAAGTGTGTTTTCTAAAAGCGTGACTCTGTTCTGTTTGGGGATTCAGTGCATGGGGAGCGATTTTTACATTCCCTCGATAAGTGATATCATAAGTTTCTTTTTTTGTGGGACTTATTTCACTGAGGATGATCGTACCTAAATCCACTCAGGATGCTGCTACCAGCCTCATGACGTGGATTTCATGGCTGAGTGACACTCCATTGGACCTACGTAGCACCACTTGTCCACTTGTCCACTTGTCTTTGTCCACTTGTCCACTCGTCTTTGTCCACTTGGCTCTTTCCTGGGATATGAAACGTGTACCGGAGTGGAGGTTCTTGTCAAGACAGCAGCCCTCAACTTTGGGGTCCCTGTGTCTGGTTGATTTTTTCATTTTCCCAAGGTCAACGCCCATGTGTGGAAGTGCCCTATGCTCTGTGGTTCTGTGTTTTACATGGTTTGGGAAAGAGGATACACTTGTGAAGATTGGCTGTTGGCCATTGACATCCCGCCCATCAGCTTAACAAGGCTCCCTTGACTCCGTGGGCTGTCCTGCCTTTCTGGTTTTTAGACTTTTTTCGCCTGGCCCTTTTGCCCCGGGGGGGGGCGAGAGATTTCTTTGTAGTGCTGATTTGCTCTCCCAGGTTGCTTGGTTGGCCAAAAAGGGCGTATGCGTTTTTTCCTGAATATATTCAGGAAAAAACGCATACGCCCCTTTTGGCCAACCGCATCATTGTCCACGTTCTGGCGCTTTTCATGTGCTATCGGGGCCATTCCGATGTACCCGTTGACATCCGTTTCCTGCAGTTCTGCCTTGCGTTCAGCGCCTCTTCGTAGCCTGACCTCAATATATTTTGGGGCGATAGTTATCGTTTAGAACTCTGCAGGTTTGGGAAGTGCAGTGCCCCTGAGCTCCATTTCCCAAGTCGCTTTTTTGTGAGTGGGACGCAACACGGCTGGATGGCTTCACGCCCTATTGTCGATCCGGGGTGGCAGGCTGAACCGCTGGTGAATTCTTCTTCGTGATGGGAAATGAGAGTGACATGTGCCCGACCAAACACCTCCAGCGAGTCTCTCATTGGTTCCCCCTCTTGCAGTTCATCCTGCGGACAAATTGCAGACGGTACGAAAGAGGCATGGAAAGGCGCCGAGTCTCCAAGTGGGGAGATTGTTAGTAAGGGGGCCTGAATGGAGAACACGAGCACCAGGAGATGAAAACTGAGGTGAGTTTCAGAAAGCTTTCCCGATCCCACGGTGTAGCAACCGCTGGGTTTCCAATGAGTGCTTTCGCTGTCGGAAGATTGCGTTGAACCTGGAGAGTTGGGACCCATGGAATGGGGAGCACGCAGGATTCCTTTCAAGGGTCTGCATTTGCTTTCCCAACCTCACCAATCGTCTCAGCCCCAAGAGTGTCCAGCCTTATGTCTTCTGCCGCTGGGGCTGTAGATGTGGTCAATCCTGGTTGCATGCCAGTCCCTGAACGCATTTTGGAAGAATTTCTCTCTGTTTTGCCCTGCTTGTTTCTTCTTTATGTTGGAAATGTATCCTCAGAATGGGTCTGAGCTGATTTTCCCTGCTGGTTTTAGGCCGCTTTACACACACTTGATGCACTTACACAGAGATATCAAGACTTAGCTTTTAAGATGCTTACTAGTCGGATAGATACTTGTGCGATGAACAGGGTCTGGTGAGTCCAGTTGATTGAGCAAGGAGTAGGTCGTGTCCATTCCATATTCGGTTTTCGGAAGGGTATCTGTGCTCATTTCAAACTCGAGTTTTATGCGTCACCCCACCTCACCTTTCCCCTGAAGCAGGCATAAGTGTGTTTTCTAAAAGCGTGACTCTGTTCTGTTTGGGGATTCAGTGCATGGGGAGCGATTTTTACATTCCCTCGATAAGTGATATCATAAGTTTCTTTTTTTGTGGGACTTATTTCACTGAGGATGATCGTACCTAAATCCACTCAGGATGCTGCTACCAGCCTCATGACGTGGATTTCATGGCTGAGTGACACTCCATTGGACCTACGTAGCACCACTTGTCCACTTGTCCACTTGTCTTTGTCCACTTGTCCACTCGTCTTTGTCCACTTGGCTCTTTCCTGGGATATGAAACGTGTACCGGAGTGGAGGTTCTTGTCAAGACAGCAGCCCTCAACTTTGGGGTCCCTGTGTCTGGTTGATTTTTTCATTTTCCCAAGGTCAACGCCCATGTGTGGAAGTGCCCTATGCTCTGTGGTTCTGTGTTTTACATGGTTTGGGAAAGAGGATACACTTGTGAAGATTGGCTGTTGGCCATTGACATCCCGCCCATCAGCTTAACAAGGCTCCCTTGACTCCGTGGGCTGTCCTGCCTTTCTGGTTTTTAGACTTTTTTCGCCTGGCCCTTTTGCCCCGGGGGGGGGCGAGAGATTTCTTTGTAGTGCTGATTTGCTCTCCCAGGTTGCTTGGTTGGCCAAAAAGGGCGTATGCGTTTTTTCCTGAATATATTCAGGAAAAAACGCATACGCCCCTTTTGGCCAACCGCATCATTGTCCACGTTCTGGCGCTTTTCATGTGCTATCGGGGCCATTCCGATGTACCCGTTGACATCCGTTTCCTGCAGTTCTGCCTTGCGTTCAGCGCCTCTTCGT
The DNA here is from genome assembly GCF_026419965.1 of Kogia breviceps. Lineage (NCBI taxonomy): Eukaryota > Metazoa > Chordata > Mammalia > Artiodactyla > Physeteridae > Kogia > Kogia breviceps. The sequence continues at coordinate 163,580 of NW_026711583.1, forward strand.
AGCCTGACCTCAATATATTTTGGGGCGATAGTTATCGTTTAGAACTCTGCAGGTTTGGGAAGTGCAGTGCCCCTGAGCTCCATTTCCCAAGTCGCTTTTTTGTGAGTGGGACGCAACACGGCTGGATGGCTTCACGCCCTATTGTCGATCCGGGGTGGCAGGCTGAACCGCTGGTGAATTCTTCTTCGTGATGGGAAATGAGAGTGACATGTGCCCGACCAAACACCTCCAGCGAGTCTCTCATTGGTTCCCCCTCTTGCAGTTCATCCTGCGGACAAATTGCAGACGGTACGAAAGAGGCATGGAAAGGCGCCGAGTCTCCAAGTGGGGAGATTGTTAGTAAGGGGGCCTGAATGGAGAACACGAGCACCAGGAGATGAAAACTGAGGTGAGTTTCAGAAAGCTTTCCCGATCCCACGGTGTAGCAACCGCTGGGTTTCCAATGAGTGCTTTCGCTGTCGGAAGATTGCGTTGAACCTGGAGAGTTGGGACCCATGGAATGGGGAGCACGCAGGATTCCTTTCAAGGGTCTGCATTTGCTTTCCCAACCTCACCAATCGTCTCAGCCCCAAGAGTGTCCAGCCTTATGTCTTCTGCCGCTGGGGCTGTAGATGTGGTCAATCCTGGTTGCATGCCAGTCCCTGAACGCATTTTGGAAGAATTTCTCTCTGTTTTGCCCTGCTTGTTTCTTCTTTATGTTGGAAATGTATCCTCAGAATGGGTCTGAGCTGATTTTCCCTGCTGGTTTTAGGCCGCTTTACACACACTTGATGCACTTACACAGAGATATCAAGACTTAGCTTTTAAGATGCTTACTAGTCGGATAGATACTTGTGCGATGAACAGGGTCTGGTGAGTCCAGTTGATTGAGCAAGGAGTAGGTCGTGTCCATTCCATATTCGGTTTTCGGAAGGGTATCTGTGCTCATTTCAAACTCGAGTTTTATGCGTCACCCCACCTCACCTTTCCCCTGAAGCAGGCATAAGTGTGTTTTCTAAAAGCGTGACTCTGTTCTGTTTGGGGATTCAGTGCATGGGGAGCGATTTTTACATTCCCTCGATAAGTGATATCATAAGTTTCTTTTTTTGTGGGACTTATTTCACTGAGGATGATCGTACCTAAATCCACTCAGGATGCTGCTACCAGCCTCATGACGTGGATTTCATGGCTGAGTGACACTCCATTGGACCTACGTAGCACCACTTGTCCACTTGTCCACTTGTCTTTGTCCACTTGTCCACTCGTCTTTGTCCACTTGGCTCTTTCCTGGGATATGAAACGTGTACCGGAGTGGAGGTTCTTGTCAAGACAGCAGCCCTCAACTTTGGGGTCCCTGTGTCTGGTTGATTTTTTCATTTTCCCAAGGTCAACGCCCATGTGTGGAAGTGCCCTATGCTCTGTGGTTCTGTGTTTTACATGGTTTGGGAAAGAGGATACACTTGTGAAGATTGGCTGTTGGCCATTGACATCCCGCCCATCAGCTTAACAAGGCTCCCTTGACTCCGTGGCCTGTCCTGCCTTTCTGGTTTTTAGACTTTTTTCGCCTGGCCCTTTTGCCCCGGGGGGGGGGCGAGAGATTTCTTTGTAGTGCTGATTTGCTCTCCCAGGTTGCTTGGTTGGCCAAAAGGGGCGTATGCGTTTTTTCCTGAATATATTCAGGAAAAAACGCATACGCCCCTTTTGGCCAACCGCATCATTGTCCACGTTCTGGCGCTTTTCATGTGCTATCGGGGCCATTCCGATGTACCCGTTGACATCCGTTTCCTGCAGTTCTGCCTTGCGTTCAGCGCCTCTTCGTAGCCTGACCTCAATATATTTTGGGGCGATAGTTATCGTTTAGAACTCTGCAGGTTTGGGAAGTGCAGTGCCCCTGAGCTCCATTTCCCAAGTCGCTTTTTTGTGAGTGGGACGCAACACGGCTGGATGGCTTCACGCCCTATTGTCGATCCGGGGTGGCAGGCTGAACCGCTGGTGAATTCTTCTTCGTGATGGGAAATGAGAGTGACATGTGCCCGACCAAACACCTCCAGCGAGTCTCTCATTGGTTCCCCCTCTTGCAGTTCATCCTGCGGACAAATTGCAGACGGTACGAAAGAGGCATGGAAAGGCGCCGAGTCTCCAAGTGGGGAGATTGTTAGTAAGGGGGCCTGAATGGAGAACACGAGCACCAGGAGATGAAAACTGAGGTGAGTTTCAGAAAGCTTTCCCGATCCCACGGTGTAGCAACCGCTGGGTTTCCAATGAGTGCTTTCGCTGTCGGAAGATTGCGTTGAACCTGGAGAGTTGGGACCCATGGAATGGGGAGCACGCAGGATTCCTTTCAAGGGTCTGCATTTGCTTTCCCAACCTCACCAATCGTCTCAGCCCCAAGAGTGTCCAGCCTTATGTCTTCTGCCGCTGGGGCTGTAGATGTGGTCAATCCTGGTTGCATGCCAGTCCCTGAACGCATTTTGGAAGAATTTCTCTCTGTTTTGCCCTGCTTGTTTCTTCTTTATGTTGGAAATGTATCCTCAGAATGGGTCTGAGCTGATTTTCCCTGCTGGTTTTAGGCCGCTTTACACACACTTGATGCACTTACACAGAGATATCAAGACTTAGCTTTTAAGATGCTTACTAGTCGGATAGATACTTGTGCGATGAACAGGGTCTGGTGAGTCCAGTTGATTGAGCAAGGAGTAGGTCGTGTCCATTCCATATTCGGTTTTCGGAAGGGTATCTGTGCTCATTTCAAACTCGAGTTTTATGCGTCACCCCACCTCACCTTTCCCCTGAAGCAGGCATAAGTGTGTTTTCTAAAAGCGTGACTCTGTTCTGTTTGGGGATTCAGTGCATGGGGAGCGATTTTTACATTCCCTCGATAAGTGATATCATAAGTTTCTTTTTTTGTGGGACTTATTTCACTGAGGATGATCGTACCTAAATCCACTCAGGATGCTGCTACCAGCCTCATGACGTGGATTTCATGGCTGAGTGACACTCCATTGGACCTACGTAGCACCACTTGTCCACTTGTCCACTTGTCTTTGTCCACTTGTCCACTCGTCTTTGTCCACTTGGCTCTTTCCTGGGATATGAAACGTGTACCGGAGTGGAGGTTCTTGTCAAGACAGCAGCCCTCAACTTTGGGGTCCCTGTGTCTGGTTGATTTTTTCATTTTCCCAAGGTCAACGCCCATGTGTGGAAGTGCCCTATGCTCTGTGGTTCTGTGTTTTACATGGTTTGGGAAAGAGGATACACTTGTGAAGATTGGCTGTTGGCCATTGACATCCCGCCCATCAGCTTAACAAGGCTCCCTTGACTCCGTGGGCTGTCCTGCCTTTCTGGTTTTTAGACTTTTTTCGCCTGGCCCTTTTGCCCCGGGGGGGGGGGGCGAGAGATTTCTTTGTAGTGCTGATTTGCTCTCCCAGGTTGCTTGGTTGGCCAAAAAGGGCGTATGCGTTTTTTCCTGAATATATTCAGGAAAAAACGCATACGCCCTTTTTGGCCAACCGCATCATTGTCCACGTTCTGGCGCTTTTCATGTGCTATCGGGGCCATTCCGATGTACCCGTTGACATCCGTTTCCTGCAGTTCTGCCTTGCGTTCAGCGCCTCTTCGTAGCCTGACCTCAATATATTTTGGGGCGATAGTTATCGTTTAGAACTCTGCAGGTTTGGGAAGTGCAGTGCCCCTGAGCTCCATTTCCCAAGTCGCTTTTTTGTGAGTGGGACGCAACACGGCTGGATGGCTTCACGCCCTATTGTCGATCCGGGGTGGGAGGCTGAACCGCTGGTGAATTCTTCTTCGTGATGGGAAATGAGAGTGACATGTGCCCGACCAAACACCTCCAGCGAGTCTCTCATTGGTTCCCCCTCTTGCAGTTCATCCTGCGGACAAATTGCAGACGGTACGAAAGAGGCATGGAAAGGCGCCGAGTCTCCAAGTGGGGAGATTGTTAGTAAGGGGGCCTGAATGGAGAACACGAGCACCAGGAGATGAAAACTGAGGTGAGTTTCAGAAAGCTTTCCCGATCCCACGGTGTAGCATCCGCTGGGTTTCCAATGAGTGCTTTCGCTGTCGGAAGATTGCGTTGAACCTGGAGAGTTGGGACCCATGGAATGGGGAGCACGCAGGATTCCTTTCAAGGGTCTGCATTTGCTTTCCCAACCTCACCAATCGTCTCAGCCCCAAGAGTGTCCAGCCTTATGTCTTCTGCCGCTGGGGCTGTAGATGTGGTCAATCCTGGTTGCATGCCAGTCCCTGAACGCATTTTGGAAGAATTTCTCTCTGTTTTGCCCTGCTTGTTTCTTCTTTATGTTGGAAATGTATCCTCAGAATGGGTCTGAGCTGATTTTCCCTGCTGGTTTTAGGCCGCTTTACACACACTTGATGCACTTACACAGAGATATCAAGACTTAGCTTTTAAGATGCTTACTAGTCGGATAGATACTTGTGCGATGAACAGGGTCTGGTGAGTCCAGTTGATTGAGCAAGGAGTAGGTCATGTCCATTCCATATTCGGTTTTCGGAAGGGTATCTGTGCTCATTTCAAACTCGAGTTTTATGCGTCACCCCACCTCACCTTTCCCCTGAAGCAGGCATAAGTGTGTTTTCTAAAAGCGTGACTCTGTTCCGTTTGGGGATTCAGTGCATGGGGAGCGATTTTTACATTCCCTCGATAAGTGATATCATAAGTTTCTTTTTTTGTGGGACTTATTTCACTGAGGATGATCGTACCTAAATCCACTCAGGATGCTGCTACCAGCCTCATGACGTGGATTTCATGGCTGAGTGACACTCCATTGGACCTACGTAGCACCACTTGTCCACTTGTCCACTTGTCTTTGTCCACTTGTCCACTCGTCTTTGTCCACTTGGCTCTTTCCTGGGATATGAAACGTGTACCGGAGTGGAGGTTCTTGTCAAGACAGCAGCCCTCAACTTTGGGGTCCCTGTGTCTGGTTGATTTTTTGATTTTCCCAAGGTCAACGCCCATGTGTGGAAGTGCCCTATGCTCTGTGGTTCTGTGTTTTCCATGGTTTGGGAAAGAGGATACACTTGTGAAGATTGGCTGTTGGCCATTGACATCCCGCCCATCAGCTTAACAAGGCTCCCTTGACTCCGTGGGCTGTCCTGCCTTTCTGGTTTTTAGACTTTTTTCGCCTGGCCCTTTTGCCCCGGGGGGGGGGGGGCGAGAGATTTCTTTGTAGTGCTGATTTGCTCTCCCAGGTTGCTTGGTTGGCCAAAAAGGGCGTATGCGTTTTTTCCTGAATATATTCAGGAAAAAACGCATACGCCCTTTTTGGCCAACCGCATCATTGTCCACGTTCTGGCGCTTTTCATGTGCTATCGGGGCCATTCCGATGTACCCGTTGACATCCGTTTCCTGCAGTTCTGCCTTGCGTTCAGCGCCTCTTCGTAGCCTGACCTCAATATATTTTGGGGCGATAGTTATCGTTTAGAACTCTGCAGGTTTGGGAAGTGCAGTGCCCCTGAGCTCCATTTCCCAAGTCGCTTTTTTGTGAGTGGGACGCAACACGGCTGGATGGCTTCACGCCCTATTGTCGATCCGGGGTGGCAGGCTGAACCGCTGGTGAATTCTTCTTCGTGATGGGAAATGAGAGTGACATGTGCCCGACCAAACACCTCCAGCGAGTCTCTCATTGGTTCCCCCTCTTGCAGTTCATCCTGCGGACAAATTGCAGACGGTACGAAAGAGGCATGGAAAGGCGCCGAGTCTCCAAGTGGGGAGATTGTTAGTAAGGGGGCCTGAATGGAGAACACGAGCACCAGGAGATGAAAACTGAGGTGAGTTTCAGAAAGCTTTCCCGATCCCACGGTGTAGCATCCGCTGGGTTTCCAATGAGTGCTTTCGCTGTCGGAAGATTGCGTTGAACCTGGAGAGTTGGGACCCATGGAATGGGGAGCACGCAGGATTCCTTTCAAGGGTCTGCATTTGCTTTCCCAACCTCACCAATCGTCTCAGCCCCAAGAGTGTCCAGCCTTATGTCTTCTGCCGCTGGGGCTGTAGATGTGGTCAATCCTGGTTGCATGCCAGTCCCTGAACGCATTTTGGAAGAATTTCTCTCTGTTTTGCCCTGCTTGTTTCTTCTTTATGTTGGAAATGTATCCTCAGAATGGGTCTGAGCTGATTTTCCCTGCTGGTTTTAGGCCGCTTTACACACACTTGATGCACTTACACAGAGATATCAAGACTTAGCTTTTAAGATGCTTACTAGTCGGATAGATACTTGTGCGATGAACAGGGTCTGGTGAGTCCAGTTGATTGAGCAAGGAGTAGGTCGTGTCCATTCCATATTCGGTTTTCGGAAGGGTATCTGTGCTCATTTCAAACTCGAGTTTTATGCGTCACCCCACCTCACCTTTCCCCTGAAGCAGGCATAAGTGTGTTTTCTAAAAGCGTGACTCTGTTCTGTTTGGGGATTCAGTGCATGGGGAGCGATTTTTACATTCCCTCGATAAGTGATATCATAAGTTTCTTTTTTTGTGGGACTTATTTCACTGAGGATGATCGTACCTAAATCCACTCAGGATGCTGCTACCAGCCTCATGACGTGGATTTCATGGCTGAGTGACACTCCATTGGACCTACATAGCACCACTTGTCCACTTGTCCACTTGTCTTTGTCCACTTGTCCACTCGTCTTTGTCCACTTGGCTCTTTCCTGGGATATGAAACGTGTACCGGAGTGGAGGTTCTTGTCAAGACAGCAGCCCTCAACTTTGGGGTCCCTGTGTCTGGTTGATTTTTTCATTTTCCCAAGGTCAACGCCCATGTGTGGAAGTGCCCTATGCTCTGTGGTTCTGTGTTTTACATGGTTTGGGAAAGAGGATACACTTGTGAAGATTGGCTGTTGGCCATTGACATCCCGCCCATCAGCTTAACAAGGCTCCCTTGACTCCGTGGCCTGTCCTGACTTTCTGGTTTTTAGACTTTTTTCGCCTGGCCCTTTTGCCCCGGGGGGGGCGAGAGATTTCTTTGTAGTGCTGATTTGCTCTCCCAGGTTGCTTGGTTGGCCAAAAAGGGCGTATGCGTTTTTTCCTGAATATATTCAGGAAAAAACGCATACGCCCTTTTTGGCCAACCGCATCATTGTCCACGTTCTGGCGCTTTTCATGTGCTATCGGGGCCATTCCGATGTACCCGTTGACATCCGTTTCCTGCAGTTCTGCCTTGCGTTCAGCGCCTCTTCGTAGCCTGACCTCAATATATTTTGGGGCGATAGTTATCGTTTAGAACTCTGCAGGTTTGGGAAGTGCAGTGCCCCTGAGCTCCATTTCCCAAGTCGCTTTTTTGTGAGTGGGACGCAACACGGCTGGATGGCTTCACGCCCTACTGTCGATCCGGGGTGGCAGGCTGAACCGCTGGTGAATTCTTCTTCGTGATGGGAAATGAGAGTGACATGTGCCCGACCAAACACCTCCAGCGAGTCTCTCATTGGTTCCCCCTCTTGCAGTTCATCCTGCGGAAAAATTGCAGACGGTACGAAAGAGGCATGGAAAGGCGCCGAGTCTCCAAGTGGGGAGATTGTTAGTAAGGGGGCCTGAATGGAGAACACGAGCACCAGGAGATGAAAACTGAGGTGAGTTTCAGAAAGCTTTCCCGATCCCACGGTGTAGCATCCGCTGGGTTTCCAATGAGTGCTTTCGCTGTCGGAAGATTGCGTTGAACCTGGAGAGTTGGGACCCATGGAATGGGGAGCACGCAGGATTCCTTTCAAGGGTCTGCATTTGCTTTCCCAACCTCACCAATCGTCTCAGCCCCAAGAGTGTCCAGCCTTATGTCTTCTGCCGCTGGGGCTGTAGATGTGGTCAATCCTGGTTGCATGCCAGTCCCTGAACGCATTTTGGAAGAATTTCTCTCTGTTTTGCCCTGCTTGTTTCTTCTTTATGTTGGAAATGTATCCTCAGAATGGGTCTGAGCTGATTTTCCCTGCTGGTTTTAGGCCGCTTTACACACACTTGATGCACTTACACAGAGATATCAAGACTTAGCTTTTAAGATGCTTACTAGTCGGATAGATACTTGTGCGATGAACAGGGTCTGGTGAGTCCAGTTGATTGAGCAAGGAGTAGGTTGTGTCCATTCCATATTCGGTTTTCGGAAGGGTATCTGTGCTCATTTCAAACTCGAGTTTTATGCGTCACCGCACCTCACCTTTCCCCTGAAGCAGGCATAAGTGTGTTTTCTAAAAGCGTGACTCTGTTCTGTTTGGGGATTCAGTGCATGGGGAGCGATTTTTACATTCCCTCGATAAGTGATATCATAAGTTTCTTTTTTTGTGGGACTTATTTCACTGAGGATGATCGTACCTAAATCCACTCAGGATGCTGCTACCAGCCTCATGACGTGGATTTCATGGCTGAGTGACACTCCATTGGACCTACGTAGCACCACTTGTCCACTTGTCCACTTGTCTTTGTCCACTTGTCCACTCGTCTTTGTCCACTTGGCTCTTTCCTGGGATATGAAACGTGTACCGGAGTGGAGGTTCTTGTCAAGACAGCAGCCCTCAACTTTGGGGTCCCTGTGTCTGGTTGATTTTTTCATTTTCCCAAGGTCAACGCCCATGTGTGGAAGTGCCCTATGCTCTGTGGTTCTGTGTTTTACATGGGTTGGGAAAGAGGATACACTTGTGAAGATTGGCTGTTGGCCATTGACATCCCGCCCATCAGCTTAACAAGGCTCCCTTGACTCCGTGGGCTGTCCTGCCTTTCTGGTTTTTAGACTTTTTTCGCCTGGCCCTTTTGCCCCGGGGGGGGGGGGGGCGAGAGATTTCTTTGTAGTGCTGATTTGCTCTCCCAGGTTGCTTGGTTGGCCAAAAAGGGCGTATGCGTTTTTTCCTGAATATATTCAGGAAAAAACGCATACGCCCTTTTTGGCCAACCGCATCATTGTCCACGTTCTGGCGCTTTTCATGTGCTATCGGGGCCATTCCGATGTACCCGTTGACATCCGTTTCCTGCAGTTCTGCCTTGCGTTCAGCGCCTCTTCGTAGCCTGACCTCAATATATTTTGGGGCGATAGTTATCGTTTAGAACTCTGCAGGTTTGGGAAGTGCAGTGCCCCTGAGCTCCATTTCCCAAGTCGCTTTTTTGTGAGTGGGACGCAACACGGCTGGATGGCTTCACGCCCTATTGTCGATCCGGGGTGGCAGGCTGAACCGCTGGTGAATTCTTCTTCGTGATGGGAAATGAGAGTGACATGTGCCCGACCAAACACCTCCAGCGAGTCTCTCATTGGTTCCCCCTCTTGCAGTTCATCCTGCGGACAAATTGCAGACGGTACGAAAGAGGCATGGAAAGGCGCCGAGTCTCCAAGTGGGGAGATTGTTAGTAAGGGGGCCTGAATGGAGAACACGAGCACCAGGAGATGAAAACTGAGGTGAGTTTCAGAAAGCTTTCCCGATCCCACGGTGTAGCATCCGCTGGGTTTCCAATGAGTGCTTTCGCTGTCGGAAGATTGCGTTGAACCTGGAGAGTTGGGACCCATGGAATGGGGAGCACGCAGGATTCCTTTCAAGGGTCTGCATTTGCTTTCCCAACCTCACCAATCGTCTCAGCCCCAAGAGTGTCCAGCCTTATGTCTTCTGCCGCTGGGGCTGTAGATGTGGTCAATCCTGGTTGCATGCCAGTCCCTGAACGCATTTTGGAAGAATTTCTCTCTGTTTTGCCCTGCTTGTTTCTTCTTTATGTTGGAAATGTATCCTCAGAATGGGTCTGAGCTGATTTTCCCTGCTGGTTTTAGGCCGCTTTACACACACTTGATGCACTTACACAGAGATATCAAGACTTAGCTTTTAAGATGCTTACTAGTCGGATAGATACTTGTGCGATGAACAGGGTCTGGTGAGTCCAGTTGATTGAGCAAGGAGTAGGTCGTGTCCATTCCATATTCGGTTTTCGGAAGGGTATCTGTGCTCATTTCAAACTCGAGTTTTATGCGTCACCCCACCTCACCTTTCCCCTGAAGCAGGCATAAGTGTGTTTTCTAAAAGCGTGACTCTGTTCTATTTGGGGATTCAGTGCATGGGGAGCGATTTTTACATTCCCTCGATAAGTGATATCATAAGTTTCTTTTTTTGTGGGACTTATTTCACTGAGGATGATCGTACCTAAATCCACTCAGGATGCTGCTACCAGCCTCATGACGTGGATTTCATGGCTGAGTGACACTCCATTGGACCTACGTAGCACCACTTGTCCACTTGTCTTTGTCCACTTGTCCACTCGTCTTTGTCCACTTGGCTCTTTCCTGGGATATGAAACGTGTACCGGAGTGGAGGTTCTTGTCAAGACAGCAGCCCTCAACTTTGGGGTCCCTGTGTCTGGTTGATTTTTTCATTTTCCCAAGGTCAACGCCCATGTGTGGAAGTGCCCTATGCTCTGTGGTTCTGTGTTTTACATGGTTTGGGAAAGAGGATACACTTGTGAAGGTTGGCTGTTGGCCATTGACATCCCGCCCATCAGCTTAACAAGGCTCCCTTGACTCCGTGGCCTGTCCTGCCTTTCTGGTTTTTAGACTTTTTTCGCCTGGCCCTTTTGCCCCGGGGGGGGCGAGAGATTTCTTTGTAGTGCTGATTTGCTCTCCCAGGTTGCTTGGTTGGCCAAAAAGGGCGTATGCGTTTTTTCCTGAAGGAAAAAACGCATACGCCCTTTCTGGCCAACCGCATCATTGTCCACGTTCTGGCGCTTTTCATGTGCTATCGGGGCCATTCCGATGTACCCGTTGACATCCGTTTCCTGCAGTTCTGCCTTGCGTTCAGCGCCTCTTCGTAGCCTGACCTCAATATATTTTGGGGCGATAGTTATCGTTTAGAACTCTGCAGGTTTGGGAAGTGCAGTGCCCCTGAGCTCCATTTCCCAAGTCGCTTTTTTGTGAGTGGGACGCAACACGGCTGGATGGCTTCACGCCCTATTGTCGATCCGGGGTGGCAGGCTGAACCGCTGGTGAATTCTTCTTCGTGATGGGAAATGAGAGTGACATGTGCCCGACCAAACACCTCCAGCGAGTCTCTCATTGGTTCCCCCTCTTGCAGTTCATCCTGCGGACAAATTGCAGACGGTACGAAAGAGGCATGGAAAGGCGCCGAGTCTCCAAGTGGGGAGATTGTTAGTAAGGGGGCCTGAATGGAGAACACGAGCACCAGGAGATGAAAACTGAGGTGAGTTTCAGAAAGCTTTCCCGATCCCACGGTGTAGCATCCGCTGGGTTTCCAATGAGTGCTTTCGCTGTCGGAAGATTGCGTTGAACCTGGAGAGTTGGGACCCATGGAATGGGGAGCACGCAGGATTCCTTTCAAGGGTCTGCATTTGCTTTCCCAACCTCACCAATCGTCTCAGCCCCAAGAGTGTCCAGCCTTATGTCTTCTGCCGCTGGGGCTGTAGATGTGGTCAATCCTGGTTGCATGCCAGTCCCTGAACGCATTTTGGAAGAATTTCTCTCTGTTTTGCCCTGCTTGTTTCTTCTTTATGTTGGAAATGTATCCTCAGAATGGGTCTGAGCTGATTTTCCCTGCTGGTTTTAGGCCGCTTTACACACACTTGATGCACTTACACAGAGATATCAAGACTTAGCTTTTAAGATGCTTACTAGTCGGATAGATACTTGTGCGATGAACAGGGTCTGGTGAGTCCAGTTGATTGAGCAAGGAGTAGGTCGTGTCCATTCCATATTCGGTTTTCGGAAGGGTATCTGTGCTCATTTCAAACTCGAGTTTTATGCGTCACCCCACCTCACCTTTCCCCTGAAGCAGGCATAAGTGTGTTTTCTAAAAGCGTGACTCTGTTCTGTTTGGGGATTCAGTGCATGGGGAGCGATTTTTACATTCCCTCGATAAGTGATATCATAAGTTTCTTTTTTTGTGGGACTTATTTCACGGAGGATGATCGTACCTAAATCCACTCAGGATGCTGCTACCAGCCTCATGACGTGGATTTCATGGCTGAGTGACACTCCATTGGACCTACGTAGCACCACTTGTCCACTTGTCCACTTGTCTTTGTCCACTTGTCCACTCGTCTTTGTCCACTTGGCTCTTTCCTGGGATATGAAACGTGTACCGGAGTGGAGGTTCTTGTCAAGACAGCAGCCCTCAACTTTGGGGTCCCTGTGTCTGGTTGATTTTTTCATTTTCCCAAGGTCAACGCCCATGTGTGGAAGTGCCCTATGCTCTGTGGTTCTGTGTTTTCCATGGTTTGGGAAAGAGGATACACTTGTGAAGATTGGCTGTTGGCCATTGACATCCCGCCCATCAGCTTAACAAGGCTCCCTTGACTCCGTGGCCTGTCCTGACTTTCTGGTTTTTAGACTTTTTTCGCCTGGCCCTTTTGCCCCGGGGGGGGGCGAGAGATTTCTTTGTAGTGCTGATTTGCTCTCCCAGGTTGCTTGGTTGGCCAAAAAGGGCGTATGCGTTTTTTCCTGAATATATTCAGGAAAAAACGCATACGCCCTTTCTGGCCAACCGCATCATTGTCCACGTTCTGGCGCTTTTCATGTGCTATCGGGGCCATTCCGATGTACCCGTTGACATCCGTTTCCTGCAGTTCTGCCTTGCGTTCAGCGCCTCTTCGTAGCCTGACCTCAATATATTTTGGGGCGATAGTTATCGTTTAGAACTCTGCAGGTTTGGGAAGTGCAGTGCCCCTGAGCTCCATTTCCCAAGTCGCTTTTTTGTGAGTGGGACGCAACACGGCTGGATGGCTTCACGCCCTATTGTCGATCCGGGGTGGCAGGCTGAACCGCTGGTGAATTCTTCTTCGTGATGGGAAATGAGAGTGACATGTGCCCGACCAAACACCTCCAGCGAGTCTCTCATTGGTTCCCCCTCTTGCAGTTCATCCTGCGGACAAATTGCAGACGGTACGAAAGAGGCATGGAAAGGCGCCGAGTCTCCAAGTGGGGAGATTGTTAGTAAGGGGGCCTGAATGGAGAACACGAGCACCAGGAGATGAAAACTGAGGTGAGTTTCAGAAAGCTTTCCCGATCCCACGGTGTAGCATCCGCTGGGTTTCCAATGAGTGCTTTCGCTGTCGGAAGATTGCGTTGAACCTGGAGAGTTGGGACCCATGGAATGGGGAGCACGCAGGATTCCTTTCAAGGGTCTGCATTTGCTTTCCCAACCTCACCAATCGTCTCAGCCCCAAGAGTGTCCAGCCTTATGTCTTCTGCCGCTGGGGCTGTAGATGTGGTCAATCCTGGTTGCATGCCAGTCCCTGAACGCATTTTGGAAGAATTTCTCTCTGTTTTGCCCTGCTTGTTTCTTCTTTATGTTGGAAATGTATCCTCAGAATGGGTCTGAGCTGATTTTCCCTGCTGGTTTTAGGCCGCTTTACACACACTTGATGCACTTACACAGAGATATCAAGACTTAGCTTTTAAGATGCTTACTAGTCGGATAGATACTTGTGCGATGAACAGGGTCTGGTGAGTCCAGTTGATTGAGCAAGGAGTAGGTCGTGTCCATTCCATATTCGGTTTTCGGAAGGGTATCTGTGCTCATTTCAAACTCGAGTTTTATGCGTCACCCCACCTCACCTTTCCCCTGAAGCAGGCATAAGTGTGTTTTCTAAAAGCGTGACTCTGTTCTGTTTGGGGATTCAGTGCATGGGGAGCGATTTTTACATTCCCTCGATAAGTGATATCATAAGTTTCTTTTTTTGTGGGACTTATTTCACGGAGGATGATCGTACCTAAATCCACTCAGGATGCTGCTACCAGCCTCATGACGTGGATTTCATGGCTGAGTGACACTCCATTGGACCTACGTAGCACCACTTGTCCACTTGTCCACTTGTCTTTGTCCACTTGTCCACTCGTCTTTGTCCACTTGGCTCTTTCCTGGGATATGAAACGTGTACCGGAGTGGAGGTTCTTGTCAAGACAGCAGCCCTCAACTTTGGGGTCCCTGTGTCTGGTTGATTTTTTCATTTTCCCAAGGTCAACGCCCATGTGTGGAAGTGCCCTATGCTCTGTGGTTCTGTGTTTTCCATGGTTTGGGAAAGAGGATACACTTGTGAAGATTGGCTGTTGGCCATTGACATCCCGCCCATCAGCTTAACAAGGCTCCCTTGACTCCGTGGCCTGTCCTGACTTTCTGGTTTTTAGACTTTTTTCGCCTGGCCCTTTTGCCCCGGGGGGGGCGAGAGATTTCTTTGTAGTGCTGATTTGCTCTCCCAGGTTGCTTGGTTGGCCAAAAAGGGCGTATGCGTTTTTTCCTGAATATATTCAGGAAAAAACGCATACGCCCTTTTTGGCCAACCGCATCATTGTCCACGTTCTGGCGCTTTTCATGTGCTATCGGGGCCATTCCGATGTACCCGTTGACATCCGTTTCCTGCAGTTCTGCCTTGCGTTCAGCGCCTCTTCGTAGCCTGACCTCAATATATTTTGGGGCGATAGTTATCGTTTAGAACTCTGCAGGTTTGGGAAGTGCAGGGCCCCTGAGCTCCATTTCCCAAGTCGCTTTTTTGTGAGTGGGACGCAACACGGCTGGATGGCTTCACGCCCTACTGTCGATCCGGGGTGGCAGGCTGAACCGCTGGTGAATTCTTCTTCGTGATGGGAAATGAGAGTGACATGTGCCCGACCAAACACCTCCAGCGAGTCTCTCATTGGTTCCCCCTCTTGCAGTTCATCCTGCGGACAAATTGCAGACGGTACGAAAGAGGCATGGAAAGGCGCCGAGTCTCCAAGTGGGGAGATTGTTAGTAAGGGGGCCTGAATGGAGAACACGAGCACCAGGAGATGAAAACTGAGGTGAGTTTCAGAAAGCTTTCCCGATCCCACGGTGTAGCATCCGCTGGGTTTCCAATGAGTGCTTTCGCTGTCGGAAGATTGCGTTGAACCTGGAGAGTTGGGACCCATGGAATGGGGAGCACGCAGGATTCCTTTCAAGGGTCTGCATTTGCTTTCCCAACCTCACCAATCGTCTCAGCCCCAAGAGTGTCCAGCCTTATGTCTTCTGCCGCTGGGGCTGTAGATGTGGTCAATCCTGGTTGCATGCCAGTCCCTGAACGCATTTTGGAAGAATTTCTCTCTGTTTTGCCCTGCTTGTTTCTTCTTTATGTTGGAAATGTATCCTCAGAATGGGTCTGAGCTGATTTTCCCTGCTGGTTTTAGGCCGCTTTACACACACTTGATGCACTTACACAGAGATATCAAGACTTAGCTTTTAAGATGCTTACTAGTCGGATAGATACTTGTGCGATGAACAGGGTCTGGTGAGTCCAGTTGATTGAGCAAGGAGTAGGTCGTGTCCATTCCATATTCGGTTTTCGGAAGGGTATCTGTGCTCATTTCAAACTCGAGTTTTATGCGTCACCCCACCTCACCTTTCCCCTGAAGCAGGCATAAGTGTGTTTTCTAAAAGCGTGACTCTGTTCTGTTTGGGGATTCAGTGCATGGGGAGCGATTTTTACATTCCCTCGATAAGTGATATCATAAGTTTCTTTTTTTGTGGGACTTATTTCACTGAGGATGATCGTACCTAAATCCACTCAGGATGCTGCTACCAGCCTCATGACGTGGATTTCATGGCTGAGTGACACTCCATTGGACCTACATAGCACCACTTGTCCACTTGTCCACTTGTCTTTGTCCACTTGTCCACTCGTCTTTGTCCACTTGGCTCTTTCCTGGGATATGAAACGTGTACCGGAGTGGAGGTTCTTGTCAAGACAGCAGCCCTCAACTTTGGGGTCCCTGTGTCTGGTTGATTTTTTCATTTTCCCAAGGTCAACGCCCATGTGTGGAAGTGCCCTATGCTCTGTGGTTCTGTGTTTTACATGGTTTGGGAAAGAGGATACACTTGTGAAGATTGGCTGTTGGCCATTGACATCCCGCCCATCAGCTTAACAAGGCTCCCTTGACTCCGTGGCCTGTCCTGACTTTCTGGTTTTTAGACTTTTTTCGCCTGGCCCTTTTGCCCCGGGGGGGGCGAGAGATTTCTTTGTAGTGCTGATTTGCTCTCCCAGGTTGCTTGGTTGGCCAAAAAGGGCGTATGCGTTTTTTCCTGAATATATTCAGGAAAAAACGCATACGCCCTTTTTGGCCAACCGCATCATTGTCCACGTTCTGGCGCTTTTCATGTGCTATCGGGGCCATTCCGATGTACCCGTTGACATCCGTTTCCTGCAGTTCTGCCTTGCGTTCAGCGCCTCTTCGTAGCCTGACCTCAATATATTTTGGGGCGATAGTTATCGTTTAGAACTCTGCAGGTTTGGGAAGTGCAGTGCCCCTGAGCTCCATTTCCCAAGTCGCTTTTTTGTGAGTGGGACGCAACACGGCTGGATGGCTTCACGCCCTACTGTCGATCCGGGGTGGCAGGCTGAACCGCTGGTGAATTCTTCTTCGTGATGGGAAATGAGAGTGACATGTGCCCGACCAAACACCTCCAGCGAGTCTCTCATTGGTTCCCCCTCTTGCAGTTCATCCTGCGGAAAAATTGCAGACGGTACGAAAGAGGCATGGAAAGGCGCCGAGTCTCCAAGTGGGGAGATTGTTAGTAAGGGGGCCTGAATGGAGAACACGAGCACCAGGAGATGAAAACTGAGGTGAGTTTCAGAAAGCTTTCCCGATCCCACGGTGTAGCATCCGCTGGGTTTCCAATGAGTGCTTTCGCTGTCGGAAGATTGCGTTGAACCTGGAGAGTTGGGACCCATGGAATGGGGAGCACGCAGGATTCCTTTCAAGGGTCTGCATTTGCTTTCCCAACCTCACCAATCGTCTCAGCCCCAAGAGTGTCCAGCCTTATGTCTTCTGCCGCTGGGGCTGTAGATGTGGTCAATCCTGGTTGCATGCCAGTCCCTGAACGCATTTTGGAAGAATTTCTCTCTGTTTTGCCCTGCTTGTTTCTTCTTTATGTTGGAAATGTATCCTCAGAATGGGTCTGAGCTGATTTTCCCTGCTGGTTTTAGGCCGCTTTACACACACTTGATGCACTTACACAGAGATATCAAGACTTAGCTTTTAAGATGCTTACTAGTCGGATAGATACTTGTGCGATGAACAGGGTCTGGTGAGTCCAGTTGATTGAGCAAGGAGTAGGTTGTGTCCATTCCATATTCGGTTTTCGGAAGGGTATCTGTGCTCATTTCAAACTCGAGTTTTATGCGTCACCGCACCTCACCTTTCCCCTGAAGCAGGCATAAGTGTGTTTTCTAAAAGCGTGACTCTGTTCTGTTTGGGGATTCAGTGCATGGGGAGCGATTTTTACATTCCCTCGATAAGTGATATCATAAGTTTCTTTTTTTGTGGGACTTATTTCACTGAGGATGATCGTACCTAAATCCACTCAGGATGCTGCTACCAGCCTCATGACGTGGATTTCATGGCTGAGTGACACTCCATTGGACCTACGTAGCACCACTTGTCCACTTGTCCACTTGTCTTTGTCCACTTGTCCACTCGTCTTTGTCCACTTGGCTCTTTCCTGGGATATGAAACGTGTACCGGAGTGGAGGTTCTTGTCAAGACAGCAGCCCTCAACTTTGGGGTCCCTGTGTCTGGTTGATTTTTTCATTTTCCCAAGGTCAACGCCCATGTGTGGAAGTGCCCTATGCTCTGTGGTTCTGTGTTTTCCATGGTTTGGGAAAGAGGATACACTTGTGAAGATTGGCTGTTGGCCATTGACATCCCGCCCATCAGCTTAACAAGGCTCCCTTGACTCCGTGGCCTGTCCTGCCTTTCTGGTTTTTAGACTTTTTTCGCCTGGCCCTTTTGCCCCGGGGGGGGGGGCGAGAGATTTCTTTGTAGTGCTGATTTGCTCTCCCAGGTTGCTTGGTTGGCCAAAAAGGGCGTATGCGTTTTTTCCTGAATATATTCAGGAAAAAACGCATACGCCCTTTTTGGCCAACCGCATCATTGTCCACGTTCTGGCGCTTTTCATGTGCTATCGGGGCCATTCCGATGTACCCGTTGACATCCGTTTCCTGCAGTTCTGCCTTGCGTTCAGCGCCTCTTCGTAGCCTGACCTCAATATATTTTGGGGCGATAGTTATCGTTTAGAACTCTGCAGGTTTGGGAAGTGCAGTGCCCCTGAGCTCCATTTCCCAAGTCGCTTTTTTGTGAGTGGGACGCAACACGGCTGGATGGCTTCACGCCCTATTGTCGATCCGGGGTGGCAGGCTGAACCGCTGGTGAATTCTTCTTCGTGATGGGAAATGAGAGTGACATGTGCCCGACCAAACACCTCCAGCGAGTCTCTCATTGGTTCCCCCTCTTGCAGTTCATCCTGCGGACAAATTGCAGACGGTACGAAAGAGGCATGGAAAGGCGCCGAGTCTCCAAGTGGGGAGATTGTTAGTAAGGGGGCCTGAATGGAGAACACGAGCACCAGGAGATGAAAACTGAGGTGAGTTTCAGAAAGCTTTCCCGATCCCACGGTGTAGCATCCGCTGGGTTTCCAATGAGTGCTTTCGCTGTCGGAAGATTGCGTTGAACCTGGAGAGTTGGGACCCATGGAATGGGGAGCACGCAGGATTCCTTTCAAGGGTCTGCATTTGCTTTCCCAACCTCACCAATCGTCTCAGCCCCAAGAGTGTCCAGCCTTATGTCTTCTGCCGCTGGGGCTGTAGATGTGGTCAATCCTGGTTGCATGCCAGTCCCTGAACGCATTTTGGAAGAATTTCTCTCTGTTTTGCCCTGCTTGTTTCTTCTTTATGTTGGAAATGTATCCTCAGAATGGGTCTGAGCTGATTTTCCCTGCTGGTTTTAGGCCGCTTTACACACACTTGATGCACTTACACAGAGATATCAAGACTTAGCTTTTAAGATGCTTACTAGTCGGATAGATACTTGTGCGATGAACAGGGTCTGGTGAGTCCAGTTGATTGAGCAAGGAGTAGGTCGTGTCCATTCCATATTCGGTTTTCGGAAGGGTATCTGTGCTCATTTCAAACTCGAGTTTTATGCGTCACCCCACCTCACCTTTCCCCTGAAGCAGGCATAAGTGTGTTTTCTAAAAGCGTGACTCTGTTCTATTTGGGGATTCAGTGCATGGGGAGCGATTTTTACATTCCCTCGATAAGTGATATCATAAGTTTCTTTTTTTGTGGGACTTATTTCACTGAGGATGATCGTACCTAAATCCACTCAGGATGCTGCTACCAGCCTCATGACGTGGATTTCATGGCTGAGTGACACTCCATTGGACCTACGTAGCACCACTTGTCCACTTGTCTTTGTCCACTTGTCCACTCGTCTTTGTCCACTTGGCTCTTTCCTGGGATATGAAACGTGTACCGGAGTGGAGGTTCTTGTCAAGACAGCAGCCCTCAACTTTGGGGTCCCTGTGTCTGGTTGATTTTTTCATTTTCCCAAGGTCAACGCCCATGTGTGGAAGTGCCCTATGCTCTGTGGTTCTGTGTTTTACATGGTTTGGGAAAGAGGATACACTTGTGAAGGTTGGCTGTTGGCCATTGACATCCCGCCCATCAGCTTAACAAGGCTCCCTTGACTCCGTGGCCTGTCCTGACTTTCTGGTTTTTAGACTTTTTTCGCCTGGCCCTTTTGCCCCGGGGGGGGCGAGAGATTTCTTTGTAGTGCTGATTTGCTCTCCCAGGTTGCTTGGTTGGCCAAAAAGGGCGTATGCGTTTTTTCCTGAAGGAAAAAACGCATACGCCCTTTTTGGCCAACCGCATCATTGTCCACGTTCTGGCGCTTTTCATGTGCTATCGGGGCCATTCCGATGTACCCGTTGACATCCGTTTCCTGCAGTTCTGCCTTGCGTTCAGCGCCTCTTCGTAGCCTGACCTCAATATATTTTGGGGCGATAGTTATCGTTTAGAACTCTGCAGGTTTGGGAAGTGCAGTGCCCCTGAGCTCCATTTCCCAAGTCGCTTTTTTGTGAGTGGGACGCAACACGGCTGGATGGCTTCACGCCCTATTGTCGATCCGGGGTGGCAGGCTGAACCGCTGGTGAATTCTTCTTCGTGATGGGAAATGAGAGTGACATGTGCCCGACCAAACACCTCCAGCGAGTCTCTCATTGGTTCCCCCTCTTGCAGTTCATCCTGCGGACAAATTGCAGACGGTACGAAAGAGGCATGGAAAGGCGCCGAGTCTCCAAGTGGGGAGATTGTTAGTAAGGGGGCCTGAATGGAGAACACGAGCACCAGGAGATGAAAACTGAGGTGAGTTTCAGAAAGCTTTCCCGATCCCACGGTGTAGCATCCGCTGGGTTTCCAATGAGTGCTTTCGCTGTCGGAAGATTGCGTTGAACCTGGAGAGTTGGGAGCCATGGAATGGGGAGCACGCAGGATTCCTTTCAAGGGTCTGCATTTGCTTTCCCAACCTCACCAATCGTCTCAGCCCCAAGAGTGTCCAGCCTTATGTCTTCTGCCGCTGGGGCTGTAGATGTGGTCAATCCTGGTTGCATGCCAGTCCCTGAACGCATTTTGGAAGAATTTCTCTCTGTTTTGCCCTGCTTGTTTCTTCTTTATGTTGGAAATGTATCCTCAGAATGGGTCTGAGCTGATTTTCCCTGCTGGTTTTAGGCCGCTTTACACACACTTGATGCACTTACACAGAGATATCAAGACTTAGCTTTTAAGATGCTTACTAGTCGGATAGATACTTGTGCGATGAACAGGGTCTGGTGAGTCCAGTTGATTGAGCAAGGAGTAGGTCGTGTCCATTCCATATTCGGTTTTCGGAAGGGTATCTGTGCTCATTTCAAACTCGAGTTTTATGCGTCACCCCACCTCACCTTTCCCCTGAAGCAGGCATAAGTGTGTTTTCTAAAAGCGTGACTCTGTTCTGTTTGGGGATTCAGTGCATGGGGAGCGATTTTTACATTCCCTCGATAAGTGATATCATAAGTTTCTTTTTTTGTGGGACTTATTTCACGGAGGATGATCGTACCTAAATCCACTCAGGATGCTGCTACCAGCCTCATGACGTGGATTTCATGGCTGAGTGACACTCCATTGGACCTACGTAGCACCACTTGTCCACTTGTCCACTTGTCTTTGTCCACTTGTCCACTCGTCTTTGTCCACTTGGCTCTTTCCTGGGATATGAAACGTGTACCGGAGTGGAGGTTCTTGTCAAGACAGCAGCCCTCAACTTTGGGGTCCCTGTGTCTGGTTGATTTTTTCATTTTCCCAAGGTCAACGCCCATGTGTGGAAGTGCCCTATGCTCTGTGGTTCTGTGTTTTCCATGGTTTGGGAAAGAGGATACACTTGTGAAGATTGGCTGTTGGCCATTGACATCCCGCCCATCAGCTTAACAAGGCTCCCTTGACTCCGTGGCCTGTCCTGACTTTCTGGTTTTTAGACTTTTTTCGCCTGGCCCTTTTGCCCCGGGGGGGGCGAGAGATTTCTTTGTAGTGCTGATTTGCTCTCCCAGGTTGCTTGGTTGGCCAAAAAGGGCGTATGCGTTTTTTCCTGAATATATTCAGGAAAAAACGCATACGCCCTTTTTGGCCAACCGCATCATTGTCCACGTTCTGGCGCTTTTCATGTGCTATCGGGGCCATTCCGATGTACCCGTTGACATCCGTTTCCTGCAGTTCTGCCTTGCGTTCAGCGCCTCTTCGTAGCCTGACCTCAATATATTTTGGGGCGATAGTTATCGTTTAGAACTCTGCAGGTTTGGGAAGTGCAGTGCCCCTGAGCTCCATTTCCCAAGTCGCTTTTTTGTGAGTGGGACGCAACACGGCTGGATGGCTTCACGCCCTACTGTCGATCCGGGGTGGCAGGCTGAACCGCTGGTGAATTCTTCTTCGTGATGGGAAATGAGAGTGACATGTGCCCGACCAAACACCTCCAGCGAGTCTCTCATTGGTTCCCCCTCTTGCAGTTCATCCTGCGGACAAATTGCAGACGGTACGAAAGAGGCATGGAAAGGCGCCGAGTCTCCAAGTGGGGAGATTGTTAGTAAGGGGGCCTGAATGGAGAACACGAGCACCAGGAGATGAAAACTGAGGTGAGTTTCAGAAAGCTTTCCCGATCCCACGGTGTAGCATCCGCTGGGTTTCCAATGAGTGCTTTCGCTGTCGGAAGATTGCGTTGAACCTGGAGAGTTGGGACCCATGGAATGGGGAGCACGCAGGATTCCTTTCAAGGGTCTGCATTTGCTTTCCCAACCTCACCAATCGTCTCAGCCCCAAGAGTGTCCAGCCTTATGTCTTCTGCCGCTGGGGCTGTAGATGTGGTCAATCCTGGTTGCATGCCAGTCCCTGAACGCATTTTGGAAGAATTTCTCTCTGTTTTGCCCTGCTTGTTTCTTCTTTATGTTGGAAATATATCCTCAGAATGGGTCTGAGCTGATTTTCCCTGCTGGTTTTAGGCCGCTTTACACACACTTGATGCACTTACACAGAGATATCAAGACTTAGCTTTTAAGATGCTTACTAGTCGGATAGATACTTGTGCGATGAACAGGGTCTGGTGAGTCCAGTTGATTGAGCAAGGAGTAGGTCGTGTCCATTCCATATTCGGTTTTCGGAAGGGTATCTGTGCTCATTTCAAACTCGAGTTTTATGCGTCACCCCACCTCACCTTTCCCCTGAAGCAGGCATAAGTGTGTTTTCTAAAAGCGTGACTCTGTTCTGTTTGGGGATTCAGTGCATGGGGAGCGATTTTTACATTCCCTCGATAAGTGATATCATAAGTTTCTTTTTTTCTGGGACTTATTTCACTGAGGATGATCGTACCTAAATCCACTCAGGATGCTGCTACCAGCCTCATGACGTGGATTTCATGGCTGAGTGACACTCCATTGGACCTACGTAGCACCACTTGTCCACTTGTCCACTTGTCTTTGTCCACTTGTCCACTCGTCTTTGTCCACTTGGCTCTTTCCTGGGATATGAAACGTGTACCGGAGTGGAGGTTCTTGTCAAGACAGCAGCCCTCAACTTTGGGGTCCCTGTGTCTGGTTGATTTTTTCATTTTCCCAAGGTCAACGCCCATGTGTGGAAGTGCCCTATGCTCTGTGGTTCTGTGTTTTACATGGGTTGGGAAAGAGGATACACTTGTGAAGATTGGCTGTTGGCCATTGACATCCCGCCCATCAGCTTAACAAGGCTCCCTTGACTCCGTGGGCTGTCCTGCCTTTCTGGTTTTTAGACTTTTTTCGCCTGGCCCTTTTGCCCCGGGGGGGGGGGCAAGAGATTTCTTTGTAGTGCTGATTTGCTCTCCCAGGTTGCTTGGTTGGCCAAAAAGGGCGAATGCGTTTTTTCCTGAATATATTCAGGAAAAAACGCATTCGCCCTTTTTGGCCAACCGCATCATTGTCCACGTTCTGGCGCTTTTCATGTGCTATCGGGGCCATTCCGATGTACCCGTTGACATCCGTTTCCTGCAGTTCTGCCTTGCGTTCAGCGCCTCTTCGTAGCCTGACCTCAATATATTTTGGGGCGATAGTTATCGTTTAGAACTCTGCAGGTTTGGGAAGTGCAGTGCCCCTGAGCTCCATTTCCCAAGTCGCTTTTTTGTGAGTGGGACGCAACACGGCTGGATGGCTTCACGCCCTATTGTCGATCCGGGGTGGCAGGCTGAACCGCTGGTGAATTCTTCTTCGTGATGGGAAATGAGAGTGACATGTGCCCGACCAAACACCTCCAGCGAGTCTCTCATTGGTTCCCCCTCTTGCAGTTCATCCTGCGGACAAATTGCAGACGGTACGAAAGAGGCATGGAAAGGCGCCGAGTCTCCAAGTGGGGAGATTGTTAGTAAGGGGGCCTGAATGGAGAACACGAGCACCAGGAGATGAAAACTGAGGTGAGTTTCAGAAAGCTTTCCCGATCCCACGGTGTAGCATCCGCTGGGTTTCCAATGAGTGCTTTCGCTGTCGGAAGATTGCGTTGAACCTGGAGAGTTGGGACCCATGGAATGGGGAGCACGCAGGATTCCTTTCAAGGGTCTGCATTTGCTTTCCCAACCTCACCAATCGTCTCAGCCCCAAGAGTGTCCAGCCTTATGTCTTCTGCCGCTGGGGCTGTAGATGTGGTCAATCCTGGTTGCATGCCAGTCCCTGAACGCATTTTGGAAGAATTTCTCTCTGTTTTGCCCTGCTTGTTTCTTCTTTATGTTGGAAATGTATCCTCAGAATGGGTCTGAGCTGATTTTCCCTGCTGGTTTTAGGCCGCTTTACACACACTTGATGCACTTACACAGAGATATCAAGACTTAGCTTTTAAGATGCTTACTAGTCGGATAGATACTTGTGCGATGAACAGGGTCTGGTGAGTCCAGTTGATTGAGCAAGGAGTAGGTCGTGTCCATTCCATATTCGGTTTTCGGAAGGGTATCTGTGCTCATTTCAAACTCGAGTTTTATGCGTCACCCCACCTCACCTTTCCCCTGAAGCAGGCATAAGTGTGTTTTCTAAAAGCGTGACTCTGTTCTGTTTGGGGATTCAGTGCATGGGGAGCGATTTTTACATTCCCTCGATAAGTGATATCATAAGTTTCTTTTTTTCTGGGACTTATTTCACTGAGGATGATCGTACCTAAATCCACTCAGGATGCTGCTACCAGCCTCATGACGTGGATTTCATGGCTGAGTGACACTCCATTGGACCTACGTAGCACCACTTGTCCACTTGTCCACTTGTCTTTGTCCACTTGTCCACTCGTCTTTGTCCACTTGGCTCTTTCCTGGGATATGAAACGTGTACCGGAGTGGAGGTTCTTGTCAAGACAGCAGCCCTCAACTTTGGGGTCCCTGTGTCTGGTTGATTTTTTCATTTTCCCAAGGTCAACGCCCATGTGTGGAAGTGCCCTATGCTCTGTGGTTCGGTGTTTTACATGGGTTGGGAAAGAGGATACACTTGTGAAGATTGGCTGTTGGCCATTGACATCCCGCCCATCAGCTTAACAAGGCTCCCTTGACTCCGTGGGCTGTCCTGCCTTTCTGGTTTTTAGACTTTTTTCGCCTGGCCCTTTTGCCCCGGGGGGGGGGGCAAGAGATTTCTTTGTAGTGCTGATTTGCTCTCCCAGGTTGCTTGGTTGGCCAAAAAGGGCGAATGCGTTTTTTCCTGAATATATTCAGGAAAAAACGCATTCGCCCTTTTTGGCCAACCGCATCATTGTCCACGTTCTGGCGCTTTTCATGTGCTATCGGGGCCATTCCGATGTACCCGTTGACATCCGTTTCCTGCAGTTCTGCCTTGCGTTCAGCGCCTCTTCGTAGCCTGACCTCAATATATTTTGGGGCGATAGTTATCGTTTAGAACTCTGCAGGTTTGGGAAGTGCAGTGCCCCTGAGCTCCATTTCCCAAGTCGCTTTTTTGTGAGTGGGACGCAACACGGCTGGATGGCTTCACGCCCTATTGTCGATCCGGGGTGGCAGGCTGAACCTGTGGTGAATTCTTCTTCGTGATGGGAAATGAGAGTGACATGTGCCCGACCAAACACCTCCAGCGAGTCTCTCATTGGTTCCCCCTCTTGCAGTTCATCCTGCGGACAAATTGCAGACGGTACGAAAGAGGCATGGAAAGGCGCCGAGTCTCCAAGTGGGGAGATTGTTAGTAAGGGGGCCTGAATGGAGAACACGAGCACCAGGAGATGAAAACTGAGGTGAGTTTCAGAAAGCTTTCCCGATCCCACGGTGTAGCATCCGCTGGGTTTCCAATGAGTGCTTTCGCTGTCGGAAGATTGCGTTGAACCTGGAGAGTTGGGACCCATGGAATGGGGAGCACGCAGGATTCCTTTCAAGGGTCTGCATTTGCTTTCCCAACCTCACCAATCGTCTCAGCCCCAAGAGTGTCCAGCCTTATGTCTTCTGCCGCTGGGGCTGTAGATGTGGTCAATCCTGGTTGCATGCCAGTCCCTGAACGCATTTTGGAAGAATTTCTCTCTGTTTTGCCCTGCTTGTTTCTTCTTTATGTTGGAAATGTATCCTCAGAATGGGTCTGAGCTGATTTTCCCTGCTGGTTTTAGGCCGCTTTACACACACTTGATGCACTTACACAGAGATATCAAGACTTAGCTTTTAAGATGCTTACTAGTCGGATAGATACTTGTGCGATGAACAGGGTCTGGTGAGTCCAGTTGATTGAGCAAGGAGTAGGTCGTGTCCATTCCATATTCGGTTTTCGGAAGGGTATCTGTGCTCATTTCAAACTCGAGTTTTATGCGTCACCCCACCTCACCTTTCCCCTGAAGCAGGCATAAGTGTGTTTTCTAAAAGCGTGACTCTGTTCTGTTTGGGGATTCAGTGCATGGGGAGCGATTTTTACATTCCCTCGATAAGTGATATCATAAGTTTCTTTTTTTGTGGGACTTATTTCACTGAGGATGATCGTACCTAAATCCACTCAGGATGCTGCTACCAGCCTCATGACGTGGATTTCATGGCTGAGTGACACTCCATTGGACCTACGTAGCACCACTTGTCCACTTGTCCACTTGTCTTTGTCCACTTGTCCACTCGTCTTTGTCCACTTGGCTCTTTCCTGGGATATGAAACGTGTACCGGAGTGGAGGTTCTTGTCAAGACAGCAGCCCTCAACTTTGGGGTCCCTGTGTCTGGTTGATTTTTTCATTTTCCCAAGGTCAACGCCCATGTGTGGAAGTGCCCTATGCTCTGTGGTTCTGTGTTTTCCATGGTTTGGGAAAGAGGATACACTTGTGAAGATTGGCTGTTGGCCATTGACATCCCGCCCATCAGCTTAACAAGGCTCCCTTGACTCCGTGGCCTGTCCTGCCTTTCTGGTTTTTAGACTTTTTTGGCCTGGCCCTTTTGCCCCGGGGGCGGGGGGCGAGAGATTTCTTTGTAGTGCTGATTTGCTCTCCCAGGTTGCTTGGTTGGCCAAAAAGGGCGTATGCGTTTTTTCCTGAATATATTCAGGAAAAAACGCATACGCCCTTTTTGGCCAACCGCATCATTGTCCACGTTCTGGCGCTTTTCATGTGCTATCGGGGCCATTCCGATGTACCCGTTGACATCCGTTTCCTGCAGTTCTGCCTTGCGTTCAGCGCCTCTTCGTAGCCTGACCTCAATATATTTTGGGGCGATAGTTATCGTTTAGAACTCTGCAGGTTTGGGAAGTGCAGTGCCCCTGAGCTCCATTTCCCAAGTCGCTTTTTTGTGAGTGGGACGCAACACGGCTGGATGGCTTCACGCCCTATTGTCGATCCGGGGTGGCAGGCTGAACCTGTGGTGAATTCTTCTTCGTGATGGGAAATGAGAGTGACATGTGCCCGACCAAACACCTCCAGCGAGTCTCTCATTGGTTCCCCCTCTTGCAGTTCATCCTGCGGACAAATTGCAGACGGTACGAAAGAGGCATGGAAAGGCGCCGAGTCTCCAAGTGGGGAGATTGTTAGTAAGGGGGCCTGAATGGAGAACACGAGCACCAGGAGATGAAAACTGAGGTGAGTTTCAGAAAGCTTTCCCGATCCCACGGTGTAGCATCCGCTGGGTTTCCAATGAGTGCTTTCGCTGTCGGAAGATTGCGTTGAACCTGGAGAGTTGGGACCCATGGAATGGGGAGCACGCAGGATTCCTTTCAAGGGTCTGCATTTGCTTTCCCAACCTCACCAATCGTCTCAGCCCCAAGAGTGTCCAGCCTTATGTCTTCTGCCGCTGGGGCTGTAGATGTGGTCAATCCTGGTTGCATGCCAGTCCCTGAACGCATTTTGGAAGAATTTCTCTCTGTTTTGCCCTGCTTGTTTCTTCTTTATGTTGGAAATGTATCCTCAGAATGGGTCTGAGCTGATTTTCCCTGCTGGTTTTAGGCCGCTTTACACACCCTTGATGCACTTACACAGAGATATCAAGACTTAGCTTTTAAGATGCTTACTAGTCGGATAGATACTTGTGCGATGAACAGGGTCTGGTGAGTCCAGTTGATTGAGCAAGGAGTAGGTCGTGTCCATTCCATATTCGGTTTTCGGAAGGGTATCTGTGCTCATTTCAAACTCGAGTTTTATGCGTCACCCCACCTCACCTTTCCCCTGAAGCAGGCATAAGTGTGTTTTCTAAAAGCGTGACTCTGTTCTGTTTGGGGATTCAGTGCATGGGGAGCGATTTTTACATTCCCTCGATAAGTGATATCATAAGTTTCTTTTTTTGTGTGACTTATTTCACTGAGGATGATCGTACCTAAATCCACTCAGGATGCTGCTACCAGCCTCATGACGTGGATTTCATGGCTGAGTGACACTCCATTGGACCTACGTAGCACCACTTGTCCACTTGTCCACTTGTCTTTGTCCACTTGTCCACTCGTCTTTGTCCACTTGGCTCTTTCCTGGGATATGAAACGTGTACCGGAGTGGAGGTTCTTGTCAAGACAGCAGCCCTCAACTTTGGGGTCCCTGTGTCTGGTTGATTTTTTCATTTTCCCAAGGTCAACGCCCATGTGTGGAAGTGCCCTATGCTCTGTGGTTCTGTGTTTTCCATGGTTTGGGAAAGAGGATACACTTGTGAAGATTGGCTGTTGGCCATTGACATCCCGCCCATCAGCTTAACAAGGCTCCCTTGACTCCGTGGCCTGTCCTGCCTTTCTGGTTTTTAGACTTTTTTCGCCTGGCCCTTTTGCCCCGGGGGGGGGGCGAGAGATTTCTTTGTAGTGCTGATTTGCTCTCCCAGGTTGCTTGGTTGGCCAAAAAGGGCGTATGCGTTTTTTCCTGAATATATTCAGGAAAAAACGCATACGCCCTTTTTGGCCAACCGCATCATTGTCCACGTTCTGGCGCTTTTCATGTGCTATCGGGGCCATTCCGATGTACCCGTTGACATCCGTTTCCTGCAGTTCTGCCTTGCGTTCAGCGCCTCTTCGTAGCCTGACCTCAATATATTTTGGGGCGATAGTTATCGTTTAGAACTCTGCAGGTTTGGGAAGTGCAGTGCCCCTGAGCTCCATTTCCCAAGTCGCTTTTTTGTGAGTGGGACGCAACACGGCTGGATGGCTTCACGCCCTATTGTCGATCCGGGGTGGCAGGCTGAACCGCTGGTGAATTCTTCTTCGTGATGGGAAATGAGAGTGACATGTGCCCGACCAAACACCTCCAGCGAGTCTCTCATTGGTTCCCCCTCTTGCAGTTCATCCTGCGGACAAATTGCAGACGGTACGAAAGAGGCATGGAAAGGCGCCGAGTCTCCAAGTGTGGAGATTGTTAGTAAGGGGGCCTGAATGGAGAACACGAGCACCAGGAGATGAAAACTGAGGTGAGTTTCAGAAAGCTTTCCCGATCCCACGGTGTAGCATCCGCTGGGTTTCCAATGAGTGCTTTCGCTGTCGGAAGATTGCGTTGAACCTGGAGAGTTGGGACCCATGGAATGGGGAGCACACAGGATTCCTTTCAAGGGTCTGCATTTGCTTTCCCAACCTCACCAATCGTCTCAGCCCCAAGAGTGTCCAGCCTTATGTCTTCTGCCGCTGGGGCTGTAGATGTGGTCAATCCTGGTTGCATGCCAGTCCCTGAACGCATTTTGGAAGAATTTCTCTCTGTTTTGCCCTGCTTGTTTCTTCTTTATGTTGGAAATGTATCCTCAGAATGGGTCTGAGCTGATTTTCCCTGCTGGTTTTAGGCCGCTTTACACACCCTTGATGCACTTACACAGAGATATCAAGACTTAGCTTTTAAGATGCTTACTAGTCGGATAGATACTTGTGCGATGAACAGGGTCTGGTGAGTCCAGTTGATTGAGCAAGGAGTAGGTCGTGTCCATTCCATATTCGGTTTTCGGAAGGGTATCTGTGCTCATTTCAAACTCGAGTTTTATGCGTCACCCCACCTCACCTTTCCCCTGAAGCAGGCATAAGTGTGTTTTCTAAAAGCGTGACTCTGTTCTGTTTGGGGATTCAGTGCATGGGGAGCGATTTTTACATTCCCTCGATAAGTGATATCATAAGTTTCTTTTTTTGTGGGACTTATTTCACTGAGGATGATCGTACCTAAATCCACTCAGGATGCTGCTACCAGCCTCATGACGTGGATTTCATGGCTGAGTGACACTCCATTGGACCTACGTAGCACCACTTGTCCACTTGTCCACTTGTCTTTGTCCACTTGTCCACTCGTCTTTGTCCACTTGGCTCTTTCCTGGGATATGAAACGTGTACCGGAGTGGAGGTTCTTGTCAAGACAGCAGCCCTCAACTTTGGGGTCCCTGTGTCTGGTTGATTTTTTCATTTTCCCAAGGTCAACGCCCATGTGTGGAAGTGCCCTATGCTCTGTGGTTCTGTGTTTTACATGGTTTGGGAAAGAGGATACACTTGTGAAGATTGGCTGTTGGCCATTGACATCCCGCCCATCAGCTTAACAAGGCTCCCTTGACTCCGTGGGCTGTCCTGCCTTTCTGGTTTTTAGACTTTTTTCGCCTGGCCCTTTTGCCCCGGGGGGGGGGGCAAGAGATTTCTTTGTAGTGCTGATTTGCTCTCCCAGGTTGCTTGGTTGGCCAAAAAGGGCGAATGCGTTTTTTCCTGAATATATTCAGGAAAAAACGCATTCGCCCTTTTTGGCCAACCGCATCATTGTCCACGTTCTGGCGCTTTTCATGTGCTATCGGGGCCATTCCGATGTACCCGTTGACATCCGTTTCCTGCAGTTCTGCCTTGCGTTCAGCGCCTCTTCGTAGCCTGACCTCAATATATTTTGGGGCGATAGTTATCGTTTAGAACTCTGCAGGTTTGGGAAGTGCAGTGCCCCTGAGCTCCATTTCCCAAGTCGCTTTTTTGTGAGTGGGACGCAACACGGCTGGATGGCTTCACGCCCTATTGTCGATCCGGGGTGGCAGGCTGAACCGCTGGTGAATTCTTCTTCGTGATGGGAAATGAGAGTGACATGTGCCCGACCAAACACCTCCAGCGAGTCTCTCATTGGTTCCCCCTCTTGCAGTTCATCCTGCGGACAAATTGCAGACGGTACGAAAGAGGCATGGAAAGGCGCCGAGTCTCCAAGTGGGGAGATTGTTAGTAAGGGGGCCTGAATGGAGAACACGAGCACCAGGAGATGAAAACTGAGGTGAGTTTCAGAAAGCTTTCCCGATCCCACGGTGTAGCATCCGCTGGGTTTCCAATGAGTGCTTTCGCTGTCGGAAGATTGCGTTGAACCTGGAGAGTTGGGACCCATGGAATGGGGAGCACGCAGGATTCCTTTCAAGGGTCTGCATTTGCTTTCCCAACCTCACCAATCGTCTCAGCCCCAAGAGTGTCCAGCCTTATGTCTTCTGCCGCTGGGGCTGTAGATGTGGTCAATCCTGGTTGCATGCCAGTCCCTGAACGCATTTTGGAAGAATTTCTCTCTGTTTTGCCCTGCTTGTTTCTTCTTTATGTTGGAAATGTATCCTCAGAATGGGTCTGAGCTGATTTTCCCTGCTGGTTTTAGGCCGCTTTACACACACTTGATGCACTTACACAGAGATATCAAGACTTAGCTTTTAAGATGCTTACTAGTCGGATAGATACTTGTGCGATGAACAGGGTCTGGTGAGTCCAGTTGATTGAGCAAGGAGTAGGTCGTGTCCATTCCATATTCGGTTTTCGGAAGGGTATCTGTGCTCATTTCAAACTCGAGTTTTATGCGTCACCCCACCTCACCTTTCCCCTGAAGCAGGCATAAGTGTGTTTTCTAAAAGCGTGACTCTGTTCTGTTTGGGGATTCAGTGCATGGGGAGCGATTTTTACATTCCCTCGATAAGTGATATCATAAGTTTCTTTTTTTGTGGGACTTATTTCACTGAGGATGATCGTACCTAAATCCACTCAGGATGCTGCTACCAGCCTCATGACGTGGATTTCATGGCTGAGTGACACTCCATTGGACCTACGTAGCACCACTTGTCCACTTGTCCACTTGTCTTTGTCCACTTGTCCACTCGTCTTTGTCCACTTGGCTCTTTCCTGGGATATGAAACGTGTACCGGAGTGGAGGTTCTTGTCAAGACAGCAGCCCTCAACTTTGGGGTCCCTGTGTCTGGTTGATTTTTTCATTTTCCCAAGGTCAACGCCCATGTGTGGAAGTGCCCTATGCTCTGTGGTTCGGTGTTTTACATGGGTTGGGAAAGAGGATACACTTGTGAAGATTGGCTGTTGGCCATTGACATCCCGCCCATCAGCTTAACAAGGCTCCCTTGACTCCGTGGGCTGTCCTGCCTTTCTGGTTTTTAGACTTTTTTCGCCTGGCCCTTTTGCCCCGGGGGGGGGCGAGAGATTTCTTTGTAGTGCTGATTTGCTCTCCCAGGTTGCTTGGTTGGCCAAAAAGGGCGTATGCGTTTTTTCCTGAATATATTCAGGAAAAAACGCATACGCCCTTTTTGGCCAACCGCATCATTGTCCACGTTCTGGCGCTTTTCATGTGCTATCGGGGCCATTCCGATGTACCCGTTGACATCCGTTTCCTGCAGTTCTGCCTTGCGTTCAGCGCCTCTTCGTAGCCTGACCTCAATATATTTTGGGGCGATAGTTATCGTTTAGAACTCTGCAGGTTTGGGAAGTGCAGTGCCCCTGAGCTCCATTTCCCAAGTCGCTTTTTTGTGAGTGGGACGCAACACGGCTGGATGGCTTCACGCCCTACTGTCGATCCGGGGTGGCAGGCTGAACCGCTGGTGAATTCTTCTTCGTGATGGGAAATGAGAGTGACATGTGCCCGACCAAACACCTCCAGCGAGTCTCTCATTGGTTCCCCCTCTTGCAGTTCATCCTGCGGACAAATTGCAGACGGTACGAAAGAGGCATGGAAAGGCGCCGAGTCTCCAAGTGGGGAGATTGTTAGTAAGGGGGCCTGAATGGAGAACACGAGCACCAGGAGATGAAAACTGAGGTGAGTTTCAGAAAGCTTTCCCGATCCCACGGTGTAGCATCCGCTGGGTTTCCAATGAGTGCTTTCGCTGTCGGAAGATTGCGTTGAACCTGGAGAGCTGGGACCCATGGAATGGGGAGCACGCAGGATTCCTTTCAAGGGTCTGCATTTGCTTTCCCAACCTCACCAATCGTCTCAGCCCCAAGAGTGTCCAGCCTTATGTCTTCTGCCGCTGGGGCTGTAGATGTGGTCAATCCTGGTTGCATGCCAGTCCCTGAACGCATTTTGGAAGAATTTCTCTCTGTTTTGCCCTGCTTGTTTCTTCTTTATGTTGGAAATGTATCCTCAGAATGGGTCTGAGCTGATTTTCCCTGCTGGTTTTAGGCCGCTTTACACACACTTGATGCACTTACACAGAGATATCAAGACTTAGCTTTTAAGATGCTTACTAGTCGGATAGATACTTGTGCGATGAACAGGGTCTGGTGAGTCCAGTTGATTGAGCAAGGAGTAGGTCGTGTCCATTCCATATTCGGTTTTCGGAAGGGTATCTGTGCTCATTTCAAACTCGAGTTTTATGCGTCACCCCACCTCACCTTTCCCCTGAAGCAGGCATAAGTGTGTTTTCTAAAAGCGTGACTCTGTTCTGTTTGGGGATTCAGTGCATGGGGAGCGATTTTTACATTCCCTCGATAAGTGATATCATAAGTTTCTTTTTTTGTGGGACTTATTTCACTGAGGATGATCGTACCTAAATCCACTCAGGATGCTGCTACCAGCCTCATGACGTGGATTTCATGGCTGAGTGACACTCCATTGGACCTACGTAGCACCACTTGTCCACTTGTCCACTTGTCTTTGTCCACTTGTCCACTCGTCTTTGTCCACTTGGCTCTTTCCTGGGATATGAAACGTGTACCGGAGTGGAGGTTCTTGTCAAGACAGCAGCCCTCAACTTTGGGGTCCCTGTGTCTGGTTGATTTTTTGATTTTCCCAAGGTCAACGCCCATGTGTGGAAGTGCCCTATGCTCTGTGGTTCTGTGTTTTCCATGGTTTGGGAAAGAGGATACACTTGTGAAGATTGGCTGTTGGCCATTGACATCCCGCCCATCAGCTTAACAAGGCTCCCTTGACTCCGTGGGCTGTCCTGCCTTTCTGGTTTTTAGACTTTTTTCGCCTGGCCCTTTTGCCCCGGGGGGGGGGGCAAGAGATTTCTTTGTAGTGCTGATTTGCTCTCCCAGGTTGCTTGGTTGGCCAAAAAGGGCGTATGCGTTTTTTCCTGAATATATTCAGGAAAAAACGCATACGCCCTTTTTGGCCAACCGCATCATTGTCCACGTTCTGGCGCTTTTCATGTGCTATCGGGGCCATTCCGATGTACCCGTTGACATCCGTTTCCTGCAGTTCTGCCTTGCGTTCAGCACCTCTTCGTAGCCTGACCTCAATATATTTTGGGGCGATAGTTATCGTTTAGAACTCTGCAGGTTTGGGAAGTGCAGTGCCCCTGAGCTCCATTTCCCAAGTCGCTTTTTTGTGAGTGGGACGCAACACGGCTGGATGGCTTCACGCCCTATTGTCGATCCGGGGTGGCAGGCTGAACCTGTGGTGAATTCTTCTTCGTGATGGGAAATGAGAGTGACATGTGCCCGACCAAACACCTCCAGCGAGTCTCTCATTGGTTCCCCCTCTTGCAGTTCATCCTGCGGACAAATTGCAGACGGTACGAAAGAGGCATGGAAAGGCGCCGAGTCTCCAAGTGGGGAGATTGTTAGTAAGGGGGCCTGAATGGAGAACACGAGCACCAGGAGATGAAAACTGAGGTGAGTTTCAGAAAGCTTTCCCGATCCCACGGTGTAGCATCCGCTGGGTTTCCAATGAGTGCTTTCGCTGTCGGAAGATTGCGTTGAACCTGGAGAGCTGGGACCCATGGAATGGGGAGCACGCAGGATTCCTTTCAAGGGTCTGCATTTGCTTTCCCAACCTCACCAATCGTCTCAGCCCCAAGAGTGTCCAGCCTTATGTCTTCTGCCGCTGGGGCTGTAGATGTGGTCAATCCTGGTTGCATGCCAGTCCCTGAACGCATTTTGGAAGAATTTCTCTCTGTTTTGCCCTGCTTGTTTCTTCTTTATGTTGGAAATGTATCCTCAGAATGGGTCTGAGCTGATTTTCCCTGCTGGTTTTAGGCCGCTTTACACACACTTGATGCACTTACACAGAGATATCAAGACTTAGCTTTTAAGATGCTTACTAGTCGGATAGATACTTGTGCGATGAACAGGGTCTGGTGAGTCCAGTTGATTGAGCAAGGAGTAGGTCGTGTCCATTCCATATTCGGTTTTCGGAAGGGTATCTGTGCTCATTTCAAACTCGAGTTTTATGCGTCACCCCACCTCACCTTTCCCCTGAAGCAGGCATAAGTGTGTTTTCTAAAAGCGTGACTCTGTTCTGTTTGGGGATTCAGTGCATGGGGAGCGATTTTTACATTCCCTCGATAAGTGATATCATAAGTTTCTTTTTTTGTGGGACTTATTTCACTGAGGATGATCGTACCTAAATCCACTCAGGATGCTGCTACCAGCCTCATGACGTGGATTTCATGGCTGAGTGACACTCCATTGGACCTACGTAGCACCACTTGTCCACTTGTCCACTTGTCTTTGTCCACTTGTCCACTCGTCTTTGTCCACTTGGCTCTTTCCTGGGATATGAAACGTGTACCGGAGTGGAGGTTCTTGTCAAGACAGCAGCCCTCAACTTTGGGGTCCCTGTGTCTGGTTGATTTTTTCATTTTCCCAAGGTCAACGCCCATGTGTGGAAGTGCCCTATGCTCTGTGGTTCGGTGTTTTACATGGGTTGGGAAAGAGGATACACTTGTGAAGATTGGCTGTTGGCCATTGACATCCCGCCCATCAGCTTAACAAGGCTCCCTTGACTCCGTGGGCTGTCCTGCCTTTCTGGTTTTTAGACTTTTTTCGCCTGGCCCTTTTGCCCCGGGGGGGGGCGAGAGATTTCTTTGTAGTGCTGATTTGCTCTCCCAGGTTGCTTGGTTGGCCAAAAAGGGCGTATGCGTTTTTTCCTGAATATATTCAGGAAAAAACGCATACGCCCTTTTTGGCCAACCGCATCATTGTCCACGTTCTGGCGCTTTTCATGTGCTATCGGGGCCATTCCGATGTACCCGTTGACATCCGTTTCCTGCAGTTCTGCCTTGCGTTCAGCGCCTCTTCGTAGCCTGACCTCAATATATTTTGGGGCGATAGTTATCGTTTAGAACTCTGCAGGTTTGGGAAGTGCAGTGCCCCTGAGCTCCATTTCCCAAGTCGCTTTTTTGTGAGTGGGACGCAACACGGCTGGATGGCTTCACGCCCTACTGTCGATCCGGGGTGGCAGGCTGAACCGCTGGTGAATTCTTCTTCGTGATGGGAAATGAGAGTGACATGTGCCCGACCAAACACCTCCAGCGAGTCTCTCATTGGTTCCCCCTCTTGCAGTTCATCCTGCGGACAAATTGCAGACGGTACGAAAGAGGCATGGAAAGGCGCCGAGTCTCCAAGTGGGGAGATTGTTAGTAAGGGGGCCTGAATGGAGAACACGAGCACCAGGAGATGAAAACTGAGGTGAGTTTCAGAAAGCTTTCCCGATCCCACGGTGTAGCATCCGCTGGGTTTCCAATGAGTGCTTTCGCTGTCGGAAGATTGCGTTGAACCTGGAGAGCTGGGACCCATGGAATGGGGAGCACGCAGGATTCCTTTCAAGGGTCTGCATTTGCTTTCCCAACCTCACCAATCGTCTCAGCCCCAAGAGTGTCCAGCCTTATGTCTTCTGCCGCTGGGGCTGTAGATGTGGTCAATCCTGGTTGCATGCCAGTCCCTGAACGCATTTTGGAAGAATTTCTCTCTGTTTTGCCCTGCTTGTTTCTTCTTTATGTTGGAAATGTATCCTCAGAATGGGTCTGAGCTGATTTTCCCTGCTGGTTTTAGGCCGCTTTACACACACTTGATGCACTTACACAGAGATATCAAGACTTAGCTTTTAAGATGCTTACTAGTCGGATAGATACTTGTGCGATGAACAGGGTCTGGTGAGTCCAGTTGATTGAGCAAGGAGTAGGTCGTGTCCATTCCATATTCGGTTTTCGGAAGGGTATCTGTGCTCATTTCAAACTCGAGTTTTATGCGTCACCCCACCTCACCTTTCCCCTGAAGCAGGCATAAGTGTGTTTTCTAAAAGCGTGACTCTGTTCTGTTTGGGGATTCAGTGCATGGGGAGCGATTTTTACATTCCCTCGATAAGTGATATCATAAGTTTCTTTTTTTGTGGGACTTATTTCACTGAGGATGATCGTACCTAAATCCACTCAGGATGCTGCTACCAGCCTCATGACGTGGATTTCATGGCTGAGTGACACTCCATTGGACCTACGTAGCACCACTTGTCCACTTGTCCACTTGTCTTTGTCCACTTGTCCACTCGTCTTTGTCCACTTGGCTCTTTCCTGGGATATGAAACGTGTACCGGAGTGGAGGTTCTTGTCAAGACAGCAGCCCTCAACTTTGGGGTCCCTGTGTCTGGTTGATTTTTTCATTTTCCCAAGGTCAACGCCCATGTGTGGAAGTGCCCTATGCTCTGTGGTTCTGTGTTTTCCATGGTTTGGGAAAGAGGATACACTTGTGAAGATTGGCTGTTGGCCATTGACATCCCGCCCATCAGCTTAACAAGGCTCCCTTGACTCCGTGGGCTGTCCTGCCTTTCTGGTTTTTAGACTTTTTTCGCCTGGCCCTTTTGCCCCGGGGGGGGGGCGAGAGATTTCTTTGTAGTGCTGATTTGCTCTCCCAGGTTGCTTGGTTGGCCAAAAAGGGCGTATGCGTTTTTTCCTGAATATATTCAGGAAAAAACGCATACGCCCCTTTTGGCCAACCGCATCATTGTCCACGTTCTGGCGCTTTTCATGTGCTATCGGGGCCATTCCGATGTACCCGTTGACATCCGTTTCCTGCAGTTCTGCCTTGCGTTCAGCGCCTCTTCGTAGCCTGACCTCAATATATTTTGGGGCGATAGTTATCGTTTAGAACTCTGCAGGTTTGGGAAGTGCAGTGCCCCTGAGCTCCATTTCCCAAGTCGCTTTTTTGTGAGTGGGACGCAACACGGCTGGATGGCTTCACGCCCTATTGTCGATCCGGGGTGGCAGGCTGAACCGCTGGTGAATTCTTCTTCGTGATGGGAAATGAGAGTGACATGTGCCCGACCAAACACCTCCAGCGAGTCTCTCATTGGTTCCCCCTCTTGCAGTTCATCCTGCGGACAAATTGCAGACGGTACGAAAGAGGCATGGAAAGGCGCCGAGTCTCCAAGTGGGGAGATTGTTAGTAAGGGGGCCTGAATGGAGAACACGAGCACCAGGAGATGAAAACTGAGGTGAGTTTCAGAAAGCTTTCCCGATCCCACGGTGTAGCAACCGCTGGGTTTCCAATGAGTGCTTTCGCTGTCGGAAGATTGCGTTGAACCTGGAGAGTTGGGACCCATGGAATGGGGAGCACGCAGGATTCCTTTCAAGGGTCTGCATTTGCTTTCCCAACCTCACCAATCGTCTCAGCCCCAAGAGTGTCCAGCCTTATGTCTTCTGCCGCTGGGGCTGTAGATGTGGTCAATCCTGGTTGCATGCCAGTCCCTGAACGCATTTTGGAAGAATTTCTCTCTGTTTTGCCCTGCTTGTTTCTTCTTTATGTTGGAAATGTATCCTCAGAATGGGTCTGAGCTGATTTTCCCTGCTGGTTTTAGGCCGCTTTACACACACTTGATGCACTTACACAGAGATATCAAGACTTAGCTTTTAAGATGCTTACTAGTCGGATAGATACTTGTGCGATGAACAGGGTCTGGTGAGTCCAGTTGATTGAGCAAGGAGTAGGTCGTGTCCATTCCATATTCGGTTTTCGGAAGGGTATCTGTGCTCATTTCAAACTCGAGTTTTATGCGTCACCCCACCTCACCTTTCCCCTGAAGCAGGCATAAGTGTGTTTTCTAAAAGCGTGACTCTGTTCTGTTTGGGGATTCAGTGCATGGGGAGCGATTTTTACATTCCCTCGATAAGTGATATCATAAGTTTCTTTTTTTGTGGGACTTATTTCACTGA
The DNA here is from genome assembly GCF_026419965.1 of Kogia breviceps. Taxonomy (NCBI): domain Eukaryota; kingdom Metazoa; phylum Chordata; class Mammalia; order Artiodactyla; family Physeteridae; genus Kogia; species Kogia breviceps. The sequence goes on from NW_026711583.1 coordinate 202,413, forward strand.
GGATGATCGTACCTAAATCCACTCAGGATGCTGCTACCAGCCTCATGACGTGGATTTCATGGCTGAGTGACACTCCATTGGACCTACGTAGCACCACTTGTCCACTTGTCCACTTGTCTTTGTCCACTTGTCCACTCGTCTTTGTCCACTTGGCTCTTTCCTGGGATATGAAACGTGTACCGGAGTGGAGGTTCTTGTCAAGACAGCAGCCCTCAACTTTGGGGTCCCTGTGTCTGGTTGATTTTTTCATTTTCCCAAGGTCAACGCCCATGTGTGGAAGTGCCCTATGCTCTGTGGTTCTGTGTTTTACATGGTTTGGGAAAGAGGATACACTTGTGAAGATTGGCTGTTGGCCATTGACATCCCGCCCATCAGCTTAACAAGGCTCCCTTGACTCCGTGGCCTATCCTGCCTTTCTGGTTTTTAGACTTTTTTCGCCTGGCCCTTTTGCCCCGGGGGGGGGCGAGAGATTTCTTTGTAGTGCTGATTTGCTCTCCCAGGTTGCTTGGTTGGCCAAAAAGGGCGTATGCGTTTTTTCCTGAATATATTCAGGAAAAAACGCATACGCCCCTTTTGGCCAACCGCATCATTGTCCACGTTCTGGCGCTTTTCATGTGCTATCGGGGCCATTCCGATGTACCCGTTGACATCCGTTTCCTGCAGTTCTGCCTTGCGTTCAGCGCCTCTTCGTAGCCTGACCTCAATATATTTTGGGGCGATAGTTATCGTTTAGAACTCTGCAGGTTTGGGAAGTGCAGTGCCCCTGAGCTCCATTTCCCAAGTCGCTTTTTTGTGAGTGGGACGCAACACGGCTGGATGGCTTCACGCCCTATTGTCGATCCGGGGTGGGAGGCTGAACCGCTGGTGAATTCTTCTTCGTGATGGGAAATGAGAGTGACATGTGCCCGACCAAACACCTCCAGCGAGTCTCTCATTGGTTCCCCCTCTTGCAGTTCATCCTGCGGACAAATTGCAGACGGTACGAAAGAGGCATGGAAAGGCGCCGAGTCTCCAAGTGGGGAGATTGTTAGTAAGGGGGCCTGAATGGAGAACACGAGCACCAGGAGATGAAAACTGAGGTGAGTTTCAGAAAGCTTTCCCGATCCCACGGTGTAGCAACCGCTGGGTTTCCAATGAGTGCTTTCGCTGTCGGAAGATTGCGTTGAACCTGGAGAGTTGGGACCCATGGAATGGGGAGCACGCAGGATTCCTTTCAAGGGTCTGCATTTGCTTTCCCAACCTCACCAATCGTCTCAGCCCCAAGAGTGTCCAGCCTTATGTCTTCTGCCGCTGGGGCTGTAGATGTGGTCAATCCTGGTTGCATGCCAGTCCCTGAACGCATTTTGGAAGAATTTCTCTCTGTTTTGCCCTGCTTGTTTCTTCTTTATGTTGGAAATGTATCCTCAGAATGGGTCTGAGCTGATTTTCCCTGCTGGTTTTAGGCCGCTTTACACACACTTGATGCACTTACACAGAGATATCAAGACTTAGCTTTTAAGATGCTTACTAGTCGGATAGATACTTGTGCGATGAACAGGGTCTGGTGAGTCCAGTTGATTGAGCAAGGAGTAGGTCATGTCCATTCCATATTCGGTTTTCGGAAGGGTATCTGTGCTCATTTCAAACTCGAGTTTTATGCGTCACCCCACCTCACCTTTCCCCTGAAGCAGGCATAAGTGTGTTTTCTAAAAGCGTGACTCTGTTCTGTTTGGGGATTCAGTGCATGGGGAGCGATTTTTACATTCCCTCGATAAGTGATATCATAAGTTTCTTTTTTTGTGGGACTTATTTCACTGAGGATGATCGTACCTAAATCCACTCAGGATGCTGCTACCAGCCTCATGACGTGGATTTCATGGCTGAGTGACACTCCATTGGACCTACGTAGCACCACTTGTCCACTTGTCCACTTGTCTTTGTCCACTTGTCCACTCGTCTTTGTCCACTTGGCTCTTTCCTGGGATATGAAACGTGTACCGGAGTGGAGGTTCTTGTCAAGACAGCAGCCCTCAACTTTGGGGTCCCTGTGTCTGGTTGATTTTTTCATTTTCCCAAGGTCAACGCCCATGTGTGGAAGTGCCCTATGCTCTGTGGTTCTGTGTTTTCCATGGTTTGGGAAAGAGGATACACTTGTGAAGATTGGCTGTTGGCCATTGACATCCCGCCCATCAGCTTAACAAGGCTCCCTTGACTCCGTGGCCTGTCCTGCCTTTCTGGTTTTTAGACTTTTTTCGCCTGGCCCTTTTGCCCCGGGTGGGGGGGGGGCGAGAGATTTCTTTGTAGTGCTGATTTGCTCTCCCAGGTTGCTTGGTTGGCCAAAAAGGGCGTATGCGTTTTTTCCTGAATATATTCAGGAAAAAACGCATACGCCCTTTTTGGCCAACCGCATCATTGTCCACGTTCTGGCGCTTTTCATGTGCTATCGGGGCCATTCCGATGTACCCGTTGACATCCGTTTCCTGCAGTTCTGCCTTGCGTTCAGCGCCTCTTCGTAGCCTGACCTCAATATATTTTGGGGCGATAGTTATCGTTTAGAACTCTGCAGGTTTGGGAAGTGCAGTGCCCCTGAGCTCCATTTCCCAAGTCGCTTTTTTGTGAGTGGGACGCAACACGGCTGGATGGCTTCACGCCCTATTGTCGATCCGGGGTGGCATGCTGAAACTGTGGTGAATTCTTCTTCGTGATGGCAAATGAGAGTGACATGTGCCCGACCAAACACCTCCAGCGAGTCTCTCATTGGTTCCCCCTCTTGCAGTTCATCCTGCGGACAAATTGCAGACGGTACGAAAGAGGCATGGAAAGGCGCCGAGTCTCCAAGTGGGGAGATTGTTAGTAAGGGGGCCTGAATGGAGAACACGAGCACCAGGAGATGAAAACTGAGGTGAGTTTCAGAAAGCTTTCCCGATCCCACGGTGTAGCAACCGCTGGGTTTCCAATGAGTGCTTTCGCTGTCGGAAGATTGCGTTGAACCTGGAGAGTTGGGACCCATGGAATGGGGAGCACGCAGGATTCCTTTCAAGGGTCTGCATTTGCTTTCCCAACCTCACCAATCGTCTCAGCCCCAAGAGTGTCCAGCCTTATGTCTTCTGCCGCTGGGGCTGTAGATGTGGTCAATCCTGGTTGCATGCCAGTCCCTGAACGCATTTTGGAAGAATTTCTCTCTGTTTTGCCCTGCTTGTTTCTTCTTTATGTTGGAAATGTATCCTCAGAATGGGTCTGAGCTGATTTTCCCTGCTGGTTTTAGGCCGCTTTACACACACTTGATGCACTTACACAGAGATATCAAGACTTAGCTTTTAAGATGCTTACTAGTCGGATAGATACTTGTGCGATGAACAGGGTCTGGTGAGTCCAGTTGATTGAGCAAGGAGTAGGTCGTGTCCATTCCATATTCGGTTTTCGGAAGGGTATCTGTGCTCATTTCAAACTCGAGTTTTATGCGTCACCCCACCTCACCTTTCCCCTGAAGCAGGCATAAGTGTGTTTTCTAAAAGCGTGACTCTGTTCTGTTTGGGGATTCAGTGCATGGGGAGCGATTTTTACATTCCCTCGATAAGTGATATCATAAGTTTCTTTTTTTGTGGGACTTATTTCACTGAGGATGATCGTACCTAAATCCACTCAGGATGCTGCTACCAGCCTCATGACGTGGATTTCATGGCTGAGTGACACTCCATTGGACCTACGTAGCACCACTTGTCCACTTGTCCACTTGTCTTTGTCCACTTGTCCACTCGTCTTTGTCCACTTGGCTCTTTCCTGGGATATGAAACGTGTACCGGAGTGGAGGTTCTTGTCAAGACAGCAGCCCTCAACTTTGGGGTCCCTGTGTCTGGTTGATTTTTTCATTTTCCCAAGGTCAACGCCCATGTGTGGAAGTGCCCTATGCTCTGTGGTTCTGTGTTTTACATGGTTTGGGAAAGAGGATACACTTGTGAAGATTGGCTGTTGGCCATTGACATCCCGCCCATCAGCTTAACAAGGCTCCCTTGACTCCGTGGGCTGTCCTGCCTTTCTGGTTTTTAGACTTTTTTCGCCTGGCCCTTTTGCCCCGGGGGGGGGCGAGAGATTTCTTTGTAGTGCTGATTTGCTCTCCCAGGTTGCTTGGTTGGCCAAAAAGGGCGTATGCGTTTTTTCCTGAATATATTCAGGAAAAAACGCATACGCCCCTTTTGGCCAACCGCATCATTGTCCACGTTCTGGCGCTTTTCATGTGCTATCGGGGCCATTCCGATGTACCCGTTGACATCCGTTTCCTGCAGTTCTGCCTTGCGTTCAGCGCCTCTTCGTAGCCTGACCTCAATATATTTTGGGGCGATAGTTATCGTTTAGAACTCTGCAGGTTTGGGAAGTGCAGTGCCCCTGAGCTCCATTTCCCAAGTCGCTTTTTTGTGAGTGGGACGCAACACGGCTGGATGGCTTCACGCCCTATTGTCGATCCGGGGTGGCAGGCTGAACCGCTGGTGAATTCTTCTTCGTGATGGGAAATGAGAGTGACATGTGCCCGACCAAACACCTCCAGCGAGTCTCTCATTGGTTCCCCCTCTTGCAGTTCATCCTGCGGACAAATTGCAGACGGTACGAAAGAGGCATGGAAAGGCGCCGAGTCTCCAAGTGGGGAGATTGTTAGTAAGGGGGCCTGAATGGAGAACACGAGCACCAGGAGATGAAAACTGAGGTGAGTTTCAGAAAGCTTTCCCGATCCCACGGTGTAGCAACCGCTGGGTTTCCAATGAGTGCTTTCGCTGTCGGAAGATTGCGTTGAACCTGGAGAGTTGGGACCCATGGAATGGGGAGCACGCAGGATTCCTTTCAAGGGTCTGCATTTGCTTTCCCAACCTCACCAATCGTCTCAGCCCCAAGAGTGTCCAGCCTTATGTCTTCTGCCGCTGGGGCTGTAGATGTGGTCAATCCTGGTTGCATGCCAGTCCCTGAACGCATTTTGGAAGAATTTCTCTCTGTTTTGCCCTGCTTGTTTCTTCTTTATGTTGGAAATGTATCCTCAGAATGGGTCTGAGCTGATTTTCCCTGCTGGTTTTAGGCCGCTTTACACACACTTGATGCACTTACACAGAGATATCAAGACTTAGCTTTTAAGATGCTTACTAGTCGGATAGATACTTGTGCGATGAACAGGGTCTGGTGAGTCCAGTTGATTGAGCAAGGAGTAGGTCGTGTCCATTCCATATTCGGTTTTCGGAAGGGTATCTGTGCTCATTTCAAACTCGAGTTTTATGCGTCACCCCACCTCACCTTTCCCCTGAAGCAGGCATAAGTGTGTTTTCTAAAAGCGTGACTCTGTTCTGTTTGGGGATTCAGTGCATGGGGAGCGATTTTTACATTCCCTCGATAAGTGATATCATAAGTTTCTTTTTTTGTGGGACTTATTTCACTGAGGATGATCGTACCTAAATCCACTCAGGATGCTGCTACCAGCCTCATGACGTGGATTTCATGGCTGAGTGACACTCCATTGGACCTACGTAGCACCACTTGTCCACTTGTCCACTTGTCTTTGTCCACTTGTCCACTCGTCTTTGTCCACTTGGCTCTTTCCTGGGATATGAAACGTGTACCGGAGTGGAGGTTCTTGTCAAGACAGCAGCCCTCAACTTTGGGGTCCCTGTGTCTGGTTGATTTTTTCATTTTCCCAAGGTCAACGCCCATGTGTGGAAGTGCCCTATGCTCTGTGGTTCTGTGTTTTACATGGTTTGGGAAAGAGGATACACTTGTGAAGATTGGCTGTTGGCCATTGACATCCCGCCCATCAGCTTAACAAGGCTCCCTTGACTCCGTGGCCTGTCCTGCCTTTCTGGTTTTTAGACTTTTTTCGCCTGGCCCTTTTGCCCCGGGGGGGGGGCGAGAGATTTCTTTGTAGTGCTGATTTGCTCTCCCAGGTTGCTTGGTTGGCCAAAAGGGGCGTATGCGTTTTTTCCTGAATATATTCAGGAAAAAACGCATACGCCCCTTTTGGCCAACCGCATCATTGTCCACGTTCTGGCGCTTTTCATGTGCTATCGGGGCCATTCCGATGTACCCGTTGACATCCGTTTCCTGCAGTTCTGCCTTGCGTTCAGCGCCTCTTCGTAGCCTGACCTCAATATATTTTGGGGCGATAGTTATCGTTTAGAACTCTGCAGGTTTGGGAAGTGCAGTGCCCCTGAGCTCCATTTCCCAAGTCGCTTTTTTGTGAGTGGGACGCAACACGGCTGGATGGCTTCACGCCCTATTGTCGATCCGGGGTGGCAGGCTGAACCGCTGGTGAATTCTTCTTCGTGATGGGAAATGAGAGTGACATGTGCCCGACCAAACACCTCCAGCGAGTCTCTCATTGGTTCCCCCTCTTGCAGTTCATCCTGCGGACAAATTGCAGACGGTACGAAAGAGGCATGGAAAGGCGCCGAGTCTCCAAGTGGGGAGATTGTTAGTAAGGGGGCCTGAATGGAGAACACGAGCACCAGGAGATGAAAACTGAGGTGAGTTTCAGAAAGCTTTCCCGATCCCACGGTGTAGCAACCGCTGGGTTTCCAATGAGTGCTTTCGCTGTCGGAAGATTGCGTTGAACCTGGAGAGTTGGGACCCATGGAATGGGGAGCACGCAGGATTCCTTTCAAGGGTCTGCATTTGCTTTCCCAACCTCACCAATCGTCTCAGCCCCAAGAGTGTCCAGCCTTATGTCTTCTGCCGCTGGGGCTGTAGATGTGGTCAATCCTGGTTGCATGCCAGTCCCTGAACGCATTTTGGAAGAATTTCTCTCTGTTTTGCCCTGCTTGTTTCTTCTTTATGTTGGAAATGTATCCTCAGAATGGGTCTGAGCTGATTTTCCCTGCTGGTTTTAGGCCGCTTTACACACACTTGATGCACTTACACAGAGATATCAAGACTTAGCTTTTAAGATGCTTACTAGTCGGATAGATACTTGTGCGATGAACAGGGTCTGGTGAGTCCAGTTGATTGAGCAAGGAGTAGGTCGTGTCCATTCCATATTCGGTTTTCGGAAGGGTATCTGTGCTCATTTCAAACTCGAGTTTTATGCGTCACCCCACCTCACCTTTCCCCTGAAGCAGGCATAAGTGTGTTTTCTAAAAGCGTGACTCTGTTCTGTTTGGGGATTCAGTGCATGGGGAGCGATTTTTACATTCCCTCGATAAGTGATATCATAAGTTTCTTTTTTTGTGGGACTTATTTCACTGAGGATGATCGTACCTAAATCCACTCAGGATGCTGCTACCAGCCTCATGACGTGGATTTCATGGCTGAGTGACACTCCATTGGACCTACGTAGCACCACTTGTCCACTTGTCCACTTGTCTTTGTCCACTTGTCCACTCGTCTTTGTCCACTTGGCTCTTTCCTGGGATATGAAACGTGTACCGGAGTGGAGGTTCTTGTCAAGACAGCAGCCCTCAACTTTGGGGTCCCTGTGTCTGGTTGATTTTTTCATTTTCCCAAGGTCAACGCCCATGTGTGGAAGTGCCCTATGCTCTGTGGTTCTGTGTTTTACATGGTTTGGGAAAGAGGATACACTTGTGAAGATTGGCTGTTGGCCATTGACATCCCGCCCATCAGCTTAACAAGGCTCCCTTGACTCCGTGGGCTGTCCTGCCTTTCTGGTTTTTAGACTTTTTTCGCCTGGCACTTTTGCCCCGGGGGGGGGGGGCCAGAGATTTCTTTGTAGTGCTGATTTGCTCTCCCAGGTTGCTTGGTTGGCCAAAAAGGGCGTATGCGTTTTTTCCTGAATATATTCAGGAAAAAACGCATACGCCCTTTTTGGCCAACCGCATCATTGTCCACGTTCTGGCGCTTTTCATGTGCTATCGGGGCCATTCCGATGTACCCGTTGACATCCGTTTCCTGCAGTTCTGCCTTGCGTTCAGCGCCTCTTCGTAGCCTGACCTCAATATATTTTGGGGCGATACTTATCGTTTAGAACTCTGCAGGTTTGGGAAGTGCAGTGCCCCTGAGCTCCATTTCCCAAGTCGCTTTTTTGTGAGTGGGACGCAACACGGCTGGATGGCTTCACGCCCTATTGTCGATCCGGGGTGGGAGGCTGAACCGCTGGTGAATTCTTCTTCGTGATGGGAAATGAGAGTGACATGTGCCCGACCAAACACCTCCAGCGAGTCTCTCATTGGTTCCCCCTCTTGCAGTTCATCCTGCGGACAAATTGCAGACGGTACGAAAGAGGCATGGAAAGGCGCCGAGTCTCCAAGTGGGGAGATTGTTAGTAAGGGGGCCTGAATGGAGAACACGAGCACCAGGAGATGAAAACTGAGGTGAGTTTCAGAAAGCTTTCCCGATCCCACGGTGTAGCAACCGCTGGGTTTCCAATGAGTGCTTTCGCTGTCGGAAGATTGCGTTGAACCTGGAGAGTTGGGACCCATGGAATGGGGAGCACGCAGGATTCCTTTCAAGGGTCTGCATTTGCTTTCCCAACCTCACCAATCGTCTCAGCCCCAAGAGTGTCCAGCCTTATGTCTTCTGCCGCTGGGGCTGTAGATGTGGTCAATCCTGGTTGCATGCCAGTCCCTGAACGCATTTTGGAAGAATTTCTCTCTGTTTTGCCCTGCTTGTTTCTTCTTTATGTTGGAAATGTATCCTCAGAATGGGTCTGAGCTGATTTTCCCTGCTGGTTTTAGGCCGCTTTACACACACTTGATGCACTTACACAGAGATATCAAGACTTAGCTTTTAAGATGCTTACTAGTCGGATAGATACTTGTGCGATGAACAGGGTCTGGTGAGTCCAGTTGATTGAGCAAGGAGTAGGTCATGTCCATTCCATATTCGGTTTTCGGAAGGGTATCTGTGCTCATTTCAAACTCGAGTTTTATGCGTCACCCCACCTCACCTTTCCCCTGAAGCAGGCATAAGTGTGTTTTCTAAAAGCGTGACTCTGTTCCGTTTGGGGATTCAGTGCATGGGGAGCGATTTTTACATTCCCTCGATAAGTGATATCATAAGTTTCTTTTTTTGTGGGACTTATTTCACTGAGGATGATCGTACCTAAATCCACTCAGGATGCTGCTACCAGCCTCATGACGTGGATTTCATGGCTGAGTGACACTCCATTGGACCTACGTAGCACCACTTGTCCACTTGTCCACTTGTCTTTGTCCACTTGTCCACTCGTCTTTGTCCACTTGGCTCTTTCCTGGGATATGAAACGTGTACCGGAGTGGAGGTTCTTGTCAAGACAGCAGCCCTCAACTTTGGGGTCCCTGTGTCTGGTTGATTTTTTGATTTTCCCAAGGTCAACGCCCATGTGTGGAAGTGCCCTATGCTCTGTGGTTCTGTGTTTTCCATGGTTTGGGAAAGAGGATACACTTGTGAAGATTGGCTGTTGGCCATTGACATCCCGCCCATCAGCTTAACAAGGCTCCCTTGACTCCGTGGGCTGTCCTGCCTTTCTGGTTTTTAGACTTTTTTCGCCTGGCCCTTTTGCCCCGGGGGGGGGGGGGCGAGAGATTTCTTTGTAGTGCTGATTTGCTCTCCCAGGTTGCTTGGTTGGCCAAAAAGGGCGTATGCGTTTTTTCCTGAATATATTCAGGAAAAAACGCATACGCCCTTTTTGGCCAACCGCATCATTGTCCACGTTCTGGCGCTTTTCATGTGCTATCGGGGCCATTCCGATGTACCCGTTGACATCCGTTTCCTGCAGTTCTGCCTTGCGTTCAGCGCCTCTTCGTAGCCTGACCTCAATATATTTTGGGGCGATAGTTATCGTTTAGAACTCTGCAGGTTTGGGAAGTGCAGTGCCCCTGAGCTCCATTTCCCAAGTCGCTTTTTTGTGAGTGGGACGCAACACGGCTGGATGGCTTCACGCCCTATTGTCGATCCGGGGTGGCAGGCTGAACCGCTGGTGAATTCTTCTTCGTGATGGGAAATGAGAGTGACATGTGCCCGACCAAACACCTCCAGCGAGTCTCTCATTGGTTCCCCCTCTTGCAGTTCATCCTGCGGACAAATTGCAGACGGTACGAAAGAGGCATGGAAAGGCGCCGAGTCTCCAAGTGGGGAGATTGTTAGTAAGGGGGCCTGAATGGAGAACACGAGCACCAGGAGATGAAAACTGAGGTGAGTTTCAGAAAGCTTTCCCGATCCCACGGTGTAGCATCCGCTGGGTTTCCAATGAGTGCTTTCGCTGTCGGAAGATTGCGTTGAACCTGGAGAGTTGGGACCCATGGAATGGGGAGCACGCAGGATTCCTTTCAAGGGTCTGCATTTGCTTTCCCAACCTCACCAATCGTCTCAGCCCCAAGAGTGTCCAGCCTTATGTCTTCTGCCGCTGGGGCTGTAGATGTGGTCAATCCTGGTTGCATGCCAGTCCCTGAACGCATTTTGGAAGAATTTCTCTCTGTTTTGCCCTGCTTGTTTCTTCTTTATGTTGGAAATGTATCCTCAGAATGGGTCTGAGCTGATTTTCCCTGCTGGTTTTAGGCCGCTTTACACACACTTGATGCACTTACACAGAGATATCAAGACTTAGCTTTTAAGATGCTTACTAGTCGGATAGATACTTGTGCGATGAACAGGGTCTGGTGAGTCCAGTTGATTGAGCAAGGAGTAGGTCGTGTCCATTCCATATTCGGTTTTCGGAAGGGTATCTGTGCTCATTTCAAACTCGAGTTTTATGCGTCACCCCACCTCACCTTTCCCCTGAAGCAGGCATAAGTGTGTTTTCTAAAAGCGTGACTCTGTTCTGTTTGGGGATTCAGTGCATGGGGAGCGATTTTTACATTCCCTCGATAAGTGATATCATAAGTTTCTTTTTTTGTGGGACTTATTTCACTGAGGATGATCGTACCTAAATCCACTCAGGATGCTGCTACCAGCCTCATGACGTGGATTTCATGGCTGAGTGACACTCCATTGGACCTACATAGCACCACTTGTCCACTTGTCCACTTGTCTTTGTCCACTTGTCCACTCGTCTTTGTCCACTTGGCTCTTTCCTGGGATATGAAACGTGTACCGGAGTGGAGGTTCTTGTCAAGACAGCAGCCCTCAACTTTGGGGTCCCTGTGTCTGGTTGATTTTTTCATTTTCCCAAGGTCAACGCCCATGTGTGGAAGTGCCCTATGCTCTGTGGTTCTGTGTTTTACATGGTTTGGGAAAGAGGATACACTTGTGAAGATTGGCTGTTGGCCATTGACATCCCGCCCATCAGCTTAACAAGGCTCCCTTGACTCCGTGGCCTGTCCTGACTTTCTGGTTTTTAGACTTTTTTCGCCTGGCCCTTTTGCCCCGGGGGGGGCGAGAGATTTCTTTGTAGTGCTGATTTGCTCTCCCAGGTTGCTTGGTTGGCCAAAAAGGGCGTATGCGTTTTTTCCTGAATATATTCAGGAAAAAACGCATACGCCCTTTTTGGCCAACCGCATCATTGTCCACGTTCTGGCGCTTTTCATGTGCTATCGGGGCCATTCCGATGTACCCGTTGACATCCGTTTCCTGCAGTTCTGCCTTGCGTTCAGCGCCTCTTCGTAGCCTGACCTCAATATATTTTGGGGCGATAGTTATCGTTTAGAACTCTGCAGGTTTGGGAAGTGCAGTGCCCCTGAGCTCCATTTCCCAAGTCGCTTTTTTGTGAGTGGGACGCAACACGGCTGGATGGCTTCACGCCCTACTGTCGATCCGGGGTGGCAGGCTGAACCGCTGGTGAATTCTTCTTCGTGATGGGAAATGAGAGTGACATGTGCCCGACCAAACACCTCCAGCGAGTCTCTCATTGGTTCCCCCTCTTGCAGTTCATCCTGCGGAAAAATTGCAGACGGTACGAAAGAGGCATGGAAAGGCGCCGAGTCTCCAAGTGGGGAGATTGTTAGTAAGGGGGCCTGAATGGAGAACACGAGCACCAGGAGATGAAAACTGAGGTGAGTTTCAGAAAGCTTTCCCGATCCCACGGTGTAGCATCCGCTGGGTTTCCAATGAGTGCTTTCGCTGTCGGAAGATTGCGTTGAACCTGGAGAGTTGGGACCCATGGAATGGGGAGCACGCAGGATTCCTTTCAAGGGTCTGCATTTGCTTTCCCAACCTCACCAATCGTCTCAGCCCCAAGAGTGTCCAGCCTTATGTCTTCTGCCGCTGGGGCTGTAGATGTGGTCAATCCTGGTTGCATGCCAGTCCCTGAACGCATTTTGGAAGAATTTCTCTCTGTTTTGCCCTGCTTGTTTCTTCTTTATGTTGGAAATGTATCCTCAGAATGGGTCTGAGCTGATTTTCCCTGCTGGTTTTAGGCCGCTTTACACACACTTGATGCACTTACACAGAGATATCAAGACTTAGCTTTTAAGATGCTTACTAGTCGGATAGATACTTGTGCGATGAACAGGGTCTGGTGAGTCCAGTTGATTGAGCAAGGAGTAGGTTGTGTCCATTCCATATTCGGTTTTCGGAAGGGTATCTGTGCTCATTTCAAACTCGAGTTTTATGCGTCACCGCACCTCACCTTTCCCCTGAAGCAGGCATAAGTGTGTTTTCTAAAAGCGTGACTCTGTTCTGTTTGGGGATTCAGTGCATGGGGAGCGATTTTTACATTCCCTCGATAAGTGATATCATAAGTTTCTTTTTTTGTGGGACTTATTTCACTGAGGATGATCGTACCTAAATCCACTCAGGATGCTGCTACCAGCCTCATGACGTGGATTTCATGGCTGAGTGACACTCCATTGGACCTACGTAGCACCACTTGTCCACTTGTCCACTTGTCTTTGTCCACTTGTCCACTCGTCTTTGTCCACTTGGCTCTTTCCTGGGATATGAAACGTGTACCGGAGTGGAGGTTCTTGTCAAGACAGCAGCCCTCAACTTTGGGGTCCCTGTGTCTGGTTGATTTTTTCATTTTCCCAAGGTCAACGCCCATGTGTGGAAGTGCCCTATGCTCTGTGGTTCTGTGTTTTACATGGGTTGGGAAAGAGGATACACTTGTGAAGATTGGCTGTTGGCCATTGACATCCCGCCCATCAGCTTAACAAGGCTCCCTTGACTCCGTGGGCTGTCCTGCCTTTCTGGTTTTTAGACTTTTTTCGCCTGGCCCTTTTGCCCCGGGGGGGGGGGGCGAGAGATTTCTTTGTAGTGCTGATTTGCTCTCCCAGGTTGCTTGGTTGGCCAAAAAGGGCGTATGCGTTTTTTCCTGAATATATTCAGGAAAAAACGCATACGCCCTTTTTGGCCAACCGCATCATTGTCCACGTTCTGGCGCTTTTCATGTGCTATCGGGGCCATTCCGATGTACCCGTTGACATCCGTTTCCTGCAGTTCTGCCTTGCGTTCAGCGCCTCTTCGTAGCCTGACCTCAATATATTTTGGGGCGATAGTTATCGTTTAGAACTCTGCAGGTTTGGGAAGTGCAGTGCCCCTGAGCTCCATTTCCCAAGTCGCTTTTTTGTGAGTGGGACGCAACACGGCTGGATGGCTTCACGCCCTATTGTCGATCCGGGGTGGCAGGCTGAACCGCTGGTGAATTCTTCTTCGTGATGGGAAATGAGAGTGACATGTGCCCGACCAAACACCTCCAGCGAGTCTCTCATTGGTTCCCCCTCTTGCAGTTCATCCTGCGGACAAATTGCAGACGGTACGAAAGAGGCATGGAAAGGCGCCGAGTCTCCAAGTGGGGAGATTGTTAGTAAGGGGGCCTGAATGGAGAACACGAGCACCAGGAGATGAAAACTGAGGTGAGTTTCAGAAAGCTTTCCCGATCCCACGGTGTAGCATCCGCTGGGTTTCCAATGAGTGCTTTCGCTGTCGGAAGATTGCGTTGAACCTGGAGAGTTGGGACCCATGGAATGGGGAGCACGCAGGATTCCTTTCAAGGGTCTGCATTTGCTTTCCCAACCTCACCAATCGTCTCAGCCCCAAGAGTGTCCAGCCTTATGTCTTCTGCCGCTGGGGCTGTAGATGTGGTCAATCCTGGTTGCATGCCAGTCCCTGAACGCATTTTGGAAGAATTTCTCTCTGTTTTGCCCTGCTTGTTTCTTCTTTATGTTGGAAATGTATCCTCAGAATGGGTCTGAGCTGATTTTCCCTGCTGGTTTTAGGCCGCTTTACACACACTTGATGCACTTACACAGAGATATCAAGACTTAGCTTTTAAGATGCTTACTAGTCGGATAGATACTTGTGCGATGAACAGGGTCTGGTGAGTCCAGTTGATTGAGCAAGGAGTAGGTCGTGTCCATTCCATATTCGGTTTTCGGAAGGGTATCTGTGCTCATTTCAAACTCGAGTTTTATGCGTCACCCCACCTCACCTTTCCCCTGAAGCAGGCATAAGTGTGTTTTCTAAAAGCGTGACTCTGTTCTATTTGGGGATTCAGTGCATGGGGAGCGATTTTTACATTCCCTCGATAAGTGATATCATAAGTTTCTTTTTTTGTGGGACTTATTTCACTGAGGATGATCGTACCTAAATCCACTCAGGATGCTGCTACCAGCCTCATGACGTGGATTTCATGGCTGAGTGACACTCCATTGGACCTACGTAGCACCACTTGTCCACTTGTCTTTGTCCACTTGTCCACTCGTCTTTGTCCACTTGGCTCTTTCCTGGGATATGAAACGTGTACCGGAGTGGAGGTTCTTGTCAAGACAGCAGCCCTCAACTTTGGGGTCCCTGTGTCTGGTTGATTTTTTCATTTTCCCAAGGTCAACGCCCATGTGTGGAAGTGCCCTATGCTCTGTGGTTCTGTGTTTTACATGGTTTGGGAAAGAGGATACACTTGTGAAGGTTGGCTGTTGGCCATTGACATCCCGCCCATCAGCTTAACAAGGCTCCCTTGACTCCGTGGCCTGTCCTGCCTTTCTGGTTTTTAGACTTTTTTCGCCTGGCCCTTTTGCCCCGGGGGGGGCGAGAGATTTCTTTGTAGTGCTGATTTGCTCTCCCAGGTTGCTTGGTTGGCCAAAAAGGGCGTATGCGTTTTTTCCTGAAGGAAAAAACGCATACGCCCTTTCTGGCCAACCGCATCATTGTCCACGTTCTGGCGCTTTTCATGTGCTATCGGGGCCATTCCGATGTACCCGTTGACATCCGTTTCCTGCAGTTCTGCCTTGCGTTCAGCGCCTCTTCGTAGCCTGACCTCAATATATTTTGGGGCGATAGTTATCGTTTAGAACTCTGCAGGTTTGGGAAGTGCAGTGCCCCTGAGCTCCATTTCCCAAGTCGCTTTTTTGTGAGTGGGACGCAACACGGCTGGATGGCTTCACGCCCTATTGTCGATCCGGGGTGGCAGGCTGAACCGCTGGTGAATTCTTCGTGATGGGAAATGAGAGTGACATGTGCCCGACCAAACACCTCCAGCGAGTCTCTCATTGGTTCCCCCTCTTGCAGTTCATCCTGCGGACAAATTGCAGACGGTACGAAAGAGGCATGGAAAGGCGCCGAGTCTCCAAGTGGGGAGATTGTTAGTAAGGGGGCCTGAATGGAGAACACGAGCACCAGGAGATGAAAACTGAGGTGAGTTTCAGAAAGCTTTCCCGATCCCACGGTGTAGCATCCGCTGGGTTTCCAATGAGTGCTTTCGCTGTCGGAAGATTGCGTTGAACCTGGAGAGTTGGGACCCATGGAATGGGGAGCACGCAGGATTCCTTTCAAGGGTCTGCATTTGCTTTCCCAACCTCACCAATCGTCTCAGCCCCAAGAGTGTCCAGCCTTATGTCTTCTGCCGCTGGGGCTGTAGATGTGGTCAATCCTGGTTGCATGCCAGTCCCTGAACGCATTTTGGAAGAATTTCTCTCTGTTTTGCCCTGCTTGTTTCTTCTTTATGTTGGAAATGTATCCTCAGAATGGGTCTGAGCTGATTTTCCCTGCTGGTTTTAGGCCGCTTTACACACACTTGATGCACTTACACAGAGATATCAAGACTTAGCTTTTAAGATGCTTACTAGTCGGATAGATACTTGTGCGATGAACAGGGTCTGGTGAGTCCAGTTGATTGAGCAAGGAGTAGGTTGTGTCCATTCCATATTCGGTTTTCGGAAGGGTATCTGTGCTCATTTCAAACTCGAGTTTTATGCGTCACCGCACCTCACCTTTCCCCTGAAGCAGGCATAAGTGTGTTTTCTAAAAGCGTGACTCTGTTCTGTTTGGGGATTCAGTGCATGGGGAGCGATTTTTACATTCCCTCGATAAGTGATATCATAAGTTTCTTTTTTTGTGGGACTTATTTCACTGAGGATGATCGTACCTAAATCCACTCAGGATGCTGCTACCAGCCTCATGACGTGGATTTCATGGCTGAGTGACACTCCATTGGACCTACGTAGCACCACTTGTCCACTTGTCCACTTGTCTTTGTCCACTTGTCCACTCGTCTTTGTCCACTTGGCTCTTTCCTGGGATATGAAACGTGTACCGGAGTGGAGGTTCTTGTCAAGACAGCAGCCCTCAACTTTGGGGTCCCTGTGTCTGGTTGATTTTTTCATTTTCCCAAGGTCAACGCCCATGTGTGGAAGTGCCCTATGCTCTGTGGTTCTGTGTTTTACATGGGTTGGGAAAGAGGATACACTTGTGAAGATTGGCTGTTGGCCATTGACATCCCGCCCATCAGCTTAACAAGGCTCCCTTGACTCCGTGGGCTGTCCTGCCTTTCTGGTTTTTAGACTTTTTTCGCCTGGCCCTTTTGCCCCGGGGGGGGGGGGGCGAGAGATTTCTTTGTAGTGCTGATTTGCTCTCCCAGGTTGCTTGGTTGGCCAAAAAGGGCGTATGCGTTTTTTCCTGAATATATTCAGGAAAAAACGCATACGCCCTTTTTGGCCAACCGCATCATTGTCCACGTTCTGGCGCTTTTCATGTGCTATCGGGGCCATTCCGATGTACCCGTTGACATCCGTTTCCTGCAGTTCTGCCTTGCGTTCAGCGCCTCTTCGTAGCCTGACCTCAATATATTTTGGGGCGATAGTTATCGTTTAGAACTCTGCAGGTTTGGGAAGTGCAGTGCCCCTGAGCTCCATTTCCCAAGTCGCTTTTTTGTGAGTGGGACGCAACACGGCTGGATGGCTTCACGCCCTATTGTCGATCCGGGGTGGCAGGCTGAACCGCTGGTGAATTCTTCTTCGTGATGGGAAATGAGAGTGACATGTGCCCGACCAAACACCTCCAGCGAGTCTCTCATTGGTTCCCCCTCTTGCAGTTCATCCTGCGGACAAATTGCAGACGGTACGAAAGAGGCATGGAAAGGCGCCGAGTCTCCAAGTGGGGAGATTGTTAGTAAGGGGGCCTGAATGGAGAACACGAGCACCAGGAGATGAAAACTGAGGTGAGTTTCAGAAAGCTTTCCCGATCCCACGGTGTAGCATCCGCTGGGTTTCCAATGAGTGCTTTCGCTGTCGGAAGATTGCGTTGAACCTGGAGAGTTGGGACCCATGGAATGGGGAGCACGCAGGATTCCTTTCAAGGGTCTGCATTTGCTTTCCCAACCTCACCAATCGTCTCAGCCCCAAGAGTGTCCAGCCTTATGTCTTCTGCCGCTGGGGCTGTAGATGTGGTCAATCCTGGTTGCATGCCAGTCCCTGAACGCATTTTGGAAGAATTTCTCTCTGTTTTGCCCTGCTTGTTTCTTCTTTATGTTGGAAATGTATCCTCAGAATGGGTCTGAGCTGATTTTCCCTGCTGGTTTTAGGCCGCTTTACACACACTTGATGCACTTACACAGAGATATCAAGACTTAGCTTTTAAGATGCTTACTAGTCGGATAGATACTTGTGCGATGAACAGGGTCTGGTGAGTCCAGTTGATTGAGCAAGGAGTAGGTCGTGTCCATTCCATATTCGGTTTTCGGAAGGGTATCTGTGCTCATTTCAAACTCGAGTTTTATGCGTCACCCCACCTCACCTTTCCCCTGAAGCAGGCATAAGTGTGTTTTCTAAAAGCGTGACTCTGTTCTATTTGGGGATTCAGTGCATGGGGAGCGATTTTTACATTCCCTCGATAAGTGATATCATAAGTTTCTTTTTTTGTGGGACTTATTTCACTGAGGATGATCGTACCTAAATCCACTCAGGATGCTGCTACCAGCCTCATGACGTGGATTTCATGGCTGAGTGACACTCCATTGGACCTACGTAGCACCACTTGTCCACTTGTCTTTGTCCACTTGTCCACTCGTCTTTGTCCACTTGGCTCTTTCCTGGGATATGAAACGTGTACCGGAGTGGAGGTTCTTGTCAAGACAGCAGCCCTCAACTTTGGGGTCCCTGTGTCTGGTTGATTTTTTCATTTTCCCAAGGTCAACGCCCATGTGTGGAAGTGCCCTATGCTCTGTGGTTCTGTGTTTTACATGGTTTGGGAAAGAGGATACACTTGTGAAGGTTGGCTGTTGGCCATTGACATCCCGCCCATCAGCTTAACAAGGCTCCCTTGACTCCGTGGCCTGTCCTGCCTTTCTGGTTTTTAGACTTTTTTCGCCTGGCCCTTTTGCCCCGGGGGGGGCGAGAGATTTCTTTGTAGTGCTGATTTGCTCTCCCAGGTTGCTTGGTTGGCCAAAAAGGGCGTATGCGTTTTTTCCTGAAGGAAAAAACGCATACGCCCTTTCTGGCCAACCGCATCATTGTCCACGTTCTGGCGCTTTTCATGTGCTATCGGGGCCATTCCGATGTACCCGTTGACATCCGTTTCCTGCAGTTCTGCCTTGCGTTCAGCGCCTCTTCGTAGCCTGACCTCAATATATTTTGGGGCGATAGTTATCGTTTAGAACTCTGCAGGTTTGGGAAGTGCAGTGCCCCTGAGCTCCATTTCCCAAGTCGCTTTTTTGTGAGTGGGACGCAACACGGCTGGATGGCTTCACGCCCTATTGTCGATCCGGGGTGGCAGGCTGAACCGCTGGTGAATTCTTCTTCGTGATGGGAAATGAGAGTGACATGTGCCCGACCAAACACCTCCAGCGAGTCTCTCATTGGTTCCCCCTCTTGCAGTTCATCCTGCGGACAAATTGCAGACGGTACGAAAGAGGCATGGAAAGGCGCCGAGTCTCCAAGTGGGGAGATTGTTAGTAAGGGGGCCTGAATGGAGAACACGAGCACCAGGAGATGAAAACTGAGGTGAGTTTCAGAAAGCTTTCCCGATCCCACGGTGTAGCATCCGCTGGGTTTCCAATGAGTGCTTTCGCTGTCGGAAGATTGCGTTGAACCTGGAGAGTTGGGACCCATGGAATGGGGAGCACGCAGGATTCCTTTCAAGGGTCTGCATTTGCTTTCCCAACCTCACCAATCGTCTCAGCCCCAAGAGTGTCCAGCCTTATGTCTTCTGCCGCTGGGGCTGTAGATGTGGTCAATCCTGGTTGCATGCCAGTCCCTGAACGCATTTTGGAAGAATTTCTCTCTGTTTTGCCCTGCTTGTTTCTTCTTTATGTTGGAAATGTATCCTCAGAATGGGTCTGAGCTGATTTTCCCTGCTGGTTTTAGGCCGCTTTACACACACTTGATGCACTTACACAGAGATATCAAGACTTAGCTTTTAAGATGCTTACTAGTCGGATAGATACTTGTGCGATGAACAGGGTCTGGTGAGTCCAGTTGATTGAGCAAGGAGTAGGTCGTGTCCATTCCATATTCGGTTTTCGGAAGGGTATCTGTGCTCATTTCAAACTCGAGTTTTATGCGTCACCCCACCTCACCTTTCCCCTGAAGCAGGCATAAGTGTGTTTTCTAAAAGCGTGACTCTGTTCTGTTTGGGGATTCAGTGCATGGGGAGCGATTTTTACATTCCCTCGATAAGTGATATCATAAGTTTCTTTTTTTGTGGGACTTATTTCACGGAGGATGATCGTACCTAAATCCACTCAGGATGCTGCTACCAGCCTCATGACGTGGATTTCATGGCTGAGTGACACTCCATTGGACCTACGTAGCACCACTTGTCCACTTGTCCACTTGTCTTTGTCCACTTGTCCACTCGTCTTTGTCCACTTGGCTCTTTCCTGGGATATGAAACGTGTACCGGAGTGGAGGTTCTTGTCAAGACAGCAGCCCTCAACTTTGGGGTCCCTGTGTCTGGTTGATTTTTTCATTTTCCCAAGGTCAACGCCCATGTGTGGAAGTGCCCTATGCTCTGTGGTTCTGTGTTTTCCATGGTTTGGGAAAGAGGATACACTTGTGAAGATTGGCTGTTGGCCATTGACATCCCGCCCATCAGCTTAACAAGGCTCCCTTGACTCCGTGGCCTGTCCTGACTTTCTGGTTTTTAGACTTTTTTCGCCTGGCCCTTTTGCCCCGGGGGGGGCGAGAGATTTCTTTGTAGTGCTGATTTGCTCTCCCAGGTTGCTTGGTTGGCCAAAAAGGGCGTATGCGTTTTTTCCTGAATATATTCAGGAAAAAACGCATACGCCCTTTTTGGCCAACCGCATCATTGTCCACGTTCTGGCGCTTTTCATGTGCTATCGGGGCCATTCCGATGTACCCGTTGACATCCGTTTCCTGCAGTTCTGCCTTGCGTTCAGCGCCTCTTCGTAGCCTGACCTCAATATATTTTGGGGCGATAGTTATCGTTTAGAACTCTGCAGGTTTGGGAAGTGCAGGGCCCCTGAGCTCCATTTCCCAAGTCGCTTTTTTGTGAGTGGGACGCAACACGGCTGGATGGCTTCACGCCCTATTGTCGATCCGGGGTGGCAGGCTGAACCGCTGGTGAATTCTTCTTCGTGATGGGAAATGAGAGTGACATGTGCCCGACCAAACACCTCCAGCGAGTCTCTCATTGGTTCCCCCTCTTGCAGTTCATCCTGCGGACAAATTGCAGACGGTACGAAAGAGGCATGGAAAGGCGCCGAGTCTCCAAGTGGGGAGATTGTTAGTAAGGGGGCCTGAATGGAGAACACGAGCACCAGGAGATGAAAACTGAGGTGAGTTTCAGAAAGCTTTCCCGATCCCACGGTGTAGCATCCGCTGGGTTTCCAATGAGTGCTTTCGCTGTCGGAAGATTGCGTTGAACCTGGAGAGTTGGGACCCATGGAATGGGGAGCACGCAGGATTCCTTTCAAGGGTCTGCATTTGCTTTCCCAACCTCACCAATCGTCTCAGCCCCAAGAGTGTCCAGCCTTATGTCTTCTGCCGCTGGGGCTGTAGATGTGGTCAATCCTGGTTGCATGCCAGTCCCTGAACGCATTTTGGAAGAATTTCTCTCTGTTTTGCCCTGCTTGTTTCTTCTTTATGTTGGAAATGTATCCTCAGAATGGGTCTGAGCTGATTTTCCCTGCTGGTTTTAGGCCGCTTTACACACACTTGATGCACTTACACAGAGATATCAAGACTTAGCTTTTAAGATGCTTACTAGTCGGATAGATACTTGTGCGATGAACAGGGTCTGGTGAGTCCAGTTGATTGAGCAAGGAGTAGGTCGTGTCCATTCCATATTCGGTTTTCGGAAGGGTATCTGTGCTCATTTCAAACTCGAGTTTTATGCGTCACCCCACCTCACCTTTCCCCTGAAGCAGGCATAAGTGTGTTTTCTAAAAGCGTGACTCTGTTCTGTTTGGGGATTCAGTGCATGGGGAGCGATTTTTACATTCCCTCGATAAGTGATATCATAAGTTTCTTTTTTTGTGGGACTTATTTCACGGAGGATGATCGTACCTAAATCCACTCAGGATGCTGCTACCAGCCTCATGACGTGGATTTCATGGCTGAGTGACACTCCATTGGACCTACGTAGCACCACTTGTCCACTTGTCCACTTGTCTTTGTCCACTTGTCCACTCGTCTTTGTCCACTTGGCTCTTTCCTGGGATATGAAACGTGTACCGGAGTGGAGGTTCTTGTCAAGACAGCAGCCCTCAACTTTGGGGTCCCTGTGTCTGGTTGATTTTTTCATTTTCCCAAGGTCAACGCCCATGTGTGGAAGTGCCCTATGCTCTGTGGTTCTGTGTTTTCCATGGTTTGGGAAAGAGGATACACTTGTGAAGATTGGCTGTTGGCCATTGACATCCCGCCCATCAGCTTAACAAGGCTCCCTTGACTCCGTGGCCTGTCCTGACTTTCTGGTTTTTAGACTTTTTTCGCCTGGCCCTTTTGCCCCGGGGGGGGCGAGAGATTTCTTTGTAGTGCTGATTTGCTCTCCCAGGTTGCTTGGTTGGCCAAAAAGGGCGTATGCGTTTTTTCCTGAATATATTCAGGAAAAAACGCATACGCCCTTTTTGGCCAACCGCATCATTGTCCACGTTCTGGCGCTTTTCATGTGCTATCGGGGCCATTCCGATGTACCCGTTGACATCCGTTTCCTGCAGTTCTGCCTTGCGTTCAGCGCCTCTTCGTAGCCTGACCTCAATATATTTTGGGGCGATAGTTATCGTTTAGAACTCTGCAGGTTTGGGAAGTGCAGGGCCCCTGAGCTCCATTTCCCAAGTCGCTTTTTTGTGAGTGGGACGCAACACGGCTGGATGGCTTCACGCCCTATTGTCGATCCGGGGTGGCAGGCTGAACCGCTGGTGAATTCTTCTTCGTGATGGGAAATGAGAGTGACATGTGCCCGACCAAACACCTCCAGCGAGTCTCTCATTGGTTCCCCCTCTTGCAGTTCATCCTGCGGACAAATTGCAGACGGTACGAAAGAGGCATGGAAAGGCGCCGAGTCTCCAAGTGGGGAGATTGTTAGTAAGGGGGCCTGAATGGAGAACACGAGCACCAGGAGATGAAAACTGAGGTGAGTTTCAGAAAGCTTTCCCGATCCCACGGTGTAGCATCCGCTGGGTTTCCAATGAGTGCTTTCGCTGTCGGAAGATTGCGTTGAACCTGGAGAGTTGGGACCCATGGAATGGGGAGCACGCAGGATTCCTTTCAAGGGTCTGCATTTGCTTTCCCAACCTCACCAATCGTCTCAGCCCCAAGAGTGTCCAGCCTTATGTCTTCTGCCGCTGGGGCTGTAGATGTGGTCAATCCTGGTTGCATGCCAGTCCCTGAACGCATTTTGGAAGAATTTCTCTCTGTTTTGCCCTGCTTGTTTCTTCTTTATGTTGGAAATGTATCCTCAGAATGGGTCTGAGCTGATTTTCCCTGCTGGTTTTAGGCCGCTTTACACACACTTGATGCACTTACACAGAGATATCAAGACTTAGCTTTTAAGATGCTTACTAGTCGGATAGATACTTGTGCGATGAACAGGGTCTGGTGAGTCCAGTTGATTGAGCAAGGAGTAGGTCGTGTCCATTCCATATTCGGTTTTCGGAAGGGTATCTGTGCTCATTTCAAACTCGAGTTTTATGCGTCACCCCACCTCACCTTTCCCCTGAAGCAGGCATAAGTGTGTTTTCTAAAAGCGTGACTCTGTTCTGTTTGGGGATTCAGTGCATGGGGAGCGATTTTTACATTCCCTCGATAAGTGATATCATAAGTTTCTTTTTTTGTGGGACTTATTTCACTGAGGATGATCGTACCTAAATCCACTCAGGATGCTGCTACCAGCCTCATGACGTGGATTTCATGGCTGAGTGACACTCCATTGGACCTACATAGCACCACTTGTCCACTTGTCCACTTGTCTTTGTCCACTTGTCCACTCGTCTTTGTCCACTTGGCTCTTTCCTGGGATATGAAACGTGTACCGGAGTGGAGGTTCTTGTCAAGACAGCAGCCCTCAACTTTGGGGTCCCTGTGTCTGGTTGATTTTTTCATTTTCCCAAGGTCAACGCCCATGTGTGGAAGTGCCCTATGCTCTGTGGTTCTGTGTTTTACATGGTTTGGGAAAGAGGATACACTTGTGAAGATTGGCTGTTGGCCATTGACATCCCGCCCATCAGCTTAACAAGGCTCCCTTGACTCCGTGGCCTGTCCTGACTTTCTGGTTTTTAGACTTTTTTCGCCTGGCCCTTTTGCCCCGGGGGGGGCGAGAGATTTCTTTGTAGTGCTGATTTGCTCTCCCAGGTTGCTTGGTTGGCCAAAAAGGGCGTATGCGTTTTTTCCTGAATATATTCAGGAAAAAACGCATACGCCCTTTTTGGCCAACCGCATCATTGTCCACGTTCTGGCGCTTTTCATGTGCTATCGGGGCCATTCCGATGTACCCGTTGACATCCGTTTCCTGCAGTTCTGCCTTGCGTTCAGCGCCTCTTCGTAGCCTGACCTCAATATATTTTGGGGCGATAGTTATCGTTTAGAACTCTGCAGGTTTGGGAAGTGCAGTGCCCCTGAGCTCCATTTCCCAAGTCGCTTTTTTGTGAGTGGGACGCAACACGGCTGGATGGCTTCACGCCCTACTGTCGATCCGGGGTGGCAGGCTGAACCGCTGGTGAATTCTTCTTCGTGATGGGAAATGAGAGTGACATGTGCCCGACCAAACACCTCCAGCGAGTCTCTCATTGGTTCCCCCTCTTGCAGTTCATCCTGCGGAAAAATTGCAGACGGTACGAAAGAGGCATGGAAAGGCGCCGAGTCTCCAAGTGGGGAGATTGTTAGTAAGGGGGCCTGAATGGAGAACACGAGCACCAGGAGATGAAAACTGAGGTGAGTTTCAGAAAGCTTTCCCGATCCCACGGTGTAGCATCCGCTGGGTTTCCAATGAGTGCTTTCGCTGTCGGAAGATTGCGTTGAACCTGGAGAGTTGGGACCCATGGAATGGGGAGCACGCAGGATTCCTTTCAAGGGTCTGCATTTGCTTTCCCAACCTCACCAATCGTCTCAGCCCCAAGAGTGTCCAGCCTTATGTCTTCTGCCGCTGGGGCTGTAGATGTGGTCAATCCTGGTTGCATGCCAGTCCCTGAACGCATTTTGGAAGAATTTCTCTCTGTTTTGCCCTGCTTGTTTCTTCTTTATGTTGGAAATGTATCCTCAGAATGGGTCTGAGCTGATTTTCCCTGCTGGTTTTAGGCCGCTTTACACACACTTGATGCACTTACACAGAGATATCAAGACTTAGCTTTTAAGATGCTTACTAGTCGGATAGATACTTGTGCGATGAACAGGGTCTGGTGAGTCCAGTTGATTGAGCAAGGAGTAGGTTGTGTCCATTCCATATTCGGTTTTCGGAAGGGTATCTGTGCTCATTTCAAACTCGAGTTTTATGCGTCACCGCACCTCACCTTTCCCCTGAAGCAGGCATAAGTGTGTTTTCTAAAAGCGTGACTCTGTTCTGTTTGGGGATTCAGTGCATGGGGAGCGATTTTTACATTCCCTCGATAAGTGATATCATAAGTTTCTTTTTTTGTGGGACTTATTTCACTGAGGATGATCGTACCTAAATCCACTCAGGATGCTGCTACCAGCCTCATGACGTGGATTTCATGGCTGAGTGACACTCCATTGGACCTACGTAGCACCACTTGTCCACTTGTCCACTTGTCTTTGTCCACTTGTCCACTCGTCTTTGTCCACTTGGCTCTTTCCTGGGATATGAAACGTGTACCGGAGTGGAGGTTCTTGTCAAGACAGCAGCCCTCAACTTTGGGGTCCCTGTGTCTGGTTGATTTTTTCATTTTCCCAAGGTCAACGCCCATGTGTGGAAGTGCCCTATGCTCTGTGGTTCTGTGTTTTCCATGGTTTGGGAAAGAGGATACACTTGTGAAGATTGGCTGTTGGCCATTGACATCCCGCCCATCAGCTTAACAAGGCTCCCTTGACTCCGTGGCCTGTCCTGCCTTTCTGGTTTTTAGACTTTTTTCGCCTGGCCCTTTTGCCCCGGGGGGGGGGGGGCGAGAGATTTCTTTGTAGTGCTGATTTGCTCTCCCAGGTTGCTTGGTTGGCCAAAAAGGGCGTATGCGTTTTTTCCTGAATATATTCAGGAAAAAACGCATACGCCCTTTTTGGCCAACCGCATCATTGTCCACGTTCTGGCGCTTTTCATGTGCTATCGGGGCCATTCCGATGTACCCGTTGACATCCGTTTCCTGCAGTTCTGCCTTGCGTTCAGCGCCTCTTCGTAGCCTGACCTCAATATATTTTGGGGCGATAGTTATCGTTTAGAACTCTGCAGGTTTGGGAAGTGCAGTGCCCCTGAGCTCCATTTCCCAAGTCGCTTTTTTGTGAGTGGGACGCAACACGGCTGGATGGCTTCACGCCCTATTGTCGATCCGGGGTGGCAGGCTGAACCGCTGGTGAATTCTTCTTCGTGATGGGAAATGAGAGTGACATGTGCCCGACCAAACACCTCCAGCGAGTCTCTCATTGGTTCCCCCTCTTGCAGTTCATCCTGCGGACAAATTGCAGACGGTACGAAAGAGGCATGGAAAGGCGCCGAGTCTCCAAGTGGGGAGATTGTTAGTAAGGGGGCCTGAATGGAGAACACGAGCACCAGGAGATGAAAACTGAGGTGAGTTTCAGAAAGCTTTCCCGATCCCACGGTGTAGCATCCGCTGGGTTTCCAATGAGTGCTTTCGCTGTCGGAAGATTGCGTTGAACCTGGAGAGTTGGGACCCATGGAATGGGGAGCACGCAGGATTCCTTTCAAGGGTCTGCATTTGCTTTCCCAACCTCACCAATCGTCTCAGCCCCAAGAGTGTCCAGCCTTATGTCTTCTGCCGCTGGGGCTGTAGATGTGGTCAATCCTGGTTGCATGCCAGTCCCTGAACGCATTTTGGAAGAATTTCTCTCTGTTTTGCCCTGCTTGTTTCTTCTTTATGTTGGAAATGTATCCTCAGAATGGGTCTGAGCTGATTTTCCCTGCTGGTTTTAGGCCGCTTTACACACACTTGATGCACTTACACAGAGATATCAAGACTTAGCTTTTAAGATGCTTACTAGTCGGATAGATACTTGTGCGATGAACAGGGTCTGGTGAGTCCAGTTGATTGAGCAAGGAGTAGGTCGTGTCCATTCCATATTCGGTTTTCGGAAGGGTATCTGTGCTCATTTCAAACTCGAGTTTTATGCGTCACCCCACCTCACCTTTCCCCTGAAGCAGGCATAAGTGTGTTTTCTAAAAGCGTGACTCTGTTCTATTTGGGGATTCAGTGCATGGGGAGCGATTTTTACATTCCCTCGATAAGTGATATCATAAGTTTCTTTTTTTGTGGGACTTATTTCACTGAGGATGATCGTACCTAAATCCACTCAGGATGCTGCTACCAGCCTCATGACGTGGATTTCATGGCTGAGTGACACTCCATTGGACCTACGTAGCACCACTTGTCCACTTGTCTTTGTCCACTTGTCCACTCGTCTTTGTCCACTTGGCTCTTTCCTGGGATATGAAACGTGTACCGGAGTGGAGGTTCTTGTCAAGACAGCAGCCCTCAACTTTGGGGTCCCTGTGTCTGGTTGATTTTTTCATTTTCCCAAGGTCAACGCCCATGTGTGGAAGTGCCCTATGCTCTGTGGTTCTGTGTTTTACATGGTTTGGGAAAGAGGATACACTTGTGAAGGTTGGCTGTTGGCCATTGACATCCCGCCCATCAGCTTAACAAGGCTCCCTTGACTCCGTGGCCTGTCCTGACTTTCTGGTTTTTAGACTTTTTTCGCCTGGCCCTTTTGCCCCGGGGGGGGCGAGAGATTTCTTTGTAGTGCTGATTTGCTCTCCCAGGTTGCTTGGTTGGCCAAAAAGGGCGTATGCGTTTTTTCCTGAAGGAAAAAACGCATACGCCCTTTCTGGCCAACCGCATCATTGTCCACGTTCTGGCGCTTTTCATGTGCTATCGGGGCCATTCCGATGTACCCGTTGACATCCGTTTCCTGCAGTTCTGCCTTGCGTTCAGCGCCTCTTCGTAGCCTGACCTCAATATATTTTGGGGCGATAGTTATCGTTTAGAACTCTGCAGGTTTGGGAAGTGCAGTGCCCCTGAGCTCCATTTCCCAAGTCGCTTTTTTGTGAGTGGGACGCAACACGGCTGGATGGCTTCACGCCCTATTGTCGATCCGGGGTGGCAGGCTGAACCGCTGGTGAATTCTTCTTCGTGATGGGAAATGAGAGTGACATGTGCCCGACCAAACACCTCCAGCGAGTCTCTCATTGGTTCCCCCTCTTGCAGTTCATCCTGCGGACAAATTGCAGACGGTACGAAAGAGGCATGGAAAGGCGCCGAGTCTCCAAGTGGGGAGATTGTTAGTAAGGGGGCCTGAATGGAGAACACGAGCACCAGGAGATGAAAACTGAGGTGAGTTTCAGAAAGCTTTCCCGATCCCACGGTGTAGCATCCGCTGGGTTTCCAATGAGTGCTTTCGCTGTCGGAAGATTGCGTTGAACCTGGAGAGTTGGGACCCATGGAATGGGGAGCACGCAGGATTCCTTTCAAGGGTCTGCATTTGCTTTCCCAACCTCACCAATCGTCTCAGCCCCAAGAGTGTCCAGCCTTATGTCTTCTGCCGCTGGGGCTGTAGATGTGGTCAATCCTGGTTGCATGCCAGTCCCTGAACGCATTTTGGAAGAATTTCTCTCTGTTTTGCCCTGCTTGTTTCTTCTTTATGTTGGAAATGTATCCTCAGAATGGGTCTGAGCTGATTTTCCCTGCTGGTTTTAGGCCGCTTTACACACACTTGATGCACTTACACAGAGATATCAAGACTTAGCTTTTAAGATGCTTACTAGTCGGATAGATACTTGTGCGATGAACAGGGTCTGGTGAGTCCAGTTGATTGAGCAAGGAGTAGGTCGTGTCCATTCCATATTCGGTTTTCGGAAGGGTATCTGTGCTCATTTCAAACTCGAGTTTTATGCGTCACCCCACCTCACCTTTCCCCTGAAGCAGGCATAAGTGTGTTTTCTAAAAGCGTGACTCTGTTCTGTTTGGGGATTCAGTGCATGGGGAGCGATTTTTACATTCCCTCGATAAGTGATATCATAAGTTTCTTTTTTTGTGGGACTTATTTCACGGAGGATGATCGTACCTAAATCCACTCAGGATGCTGCTACCAGCCTCATGACGTGGATTTCATGGCTGAGTGACACTCCATTGGACCTACGTAGCACCACTTGTCCACTTGTCCACTTGTCTTTGTCCACTTGTCCACTCGTCTTTGTCCACTTGGCTCTTTCCTGGGATATGAAACGTGTACCGGAGTGGAGGTTCTTGTCAAGACAGCAGCCCTCAACTTTGGGGTCCCTGTGTCTGGTTGATTTTTTCATTTTCCCAAGGTCAACGCCCATGTGTGGAAGTGCCCTATGCTCTGTGGTTCTGTGTTTTCCATGGTTTGGGAAAGAGGATACACTTGTGAAGATTGGCTGTTGGCCATTGACATCCCGCCCATCAGCTTAACAAGGCTCCCTTGACTCCGTGGCCTGTCCTGACTTTCTGGTTTTTAGACTTTTTTCGCCTGGCCCTTTTGCCCCGGGGGGGGCGAGAGATTTCTTTGTAGTGCTGATTTGCTCTCCCAGGTTGCTTGGTTGGCCAAAAAGGGCGTATGCGTTTTTTCCTGAATATATTCAGGAAAAAACGCATACGCCCTTTTTGGCCAACCGCATCATTGTCCACGTTCTGGCGCTTTTCATGTGCTATCGGGGCCATTCCGATGTACCCGTTGACATCCGTTTCCTGCAGTTCTGCCTTGCGTTCAGCGCCTCTTCGTAGCCTGACCTCAATATATTTTGGGGCGATAGTTATCGTTTAGAACTCTGCAGGTTTGGGAAGTGCAGTGCCCCTGAGCTCCATTTCCCAAGTCGCTTTTTTGTGAGTGGGACGCAACACGGCTGGATGGCTTCACGCCCTACTGTCGATCCGGGGTGGCAGGCTGAACCGCTGGTGAATTCTTCTTCGTGATGGGAAATGAGAGTGACATGTGCCCGACCAAACACCTCCAGCGAGTCTCTCATTGGTTCCCCCTCTTGCAGTTCATCCTGCGGACAAATTGCAGACGGTACGAAAGAGGCATGGAAAGGCGCCGAGTCTCCAAGTGGGGAGATTGTTAGTAAGGGGGCCTGAATGGAGAACACGAGCACCAGGAGATGAAAACTGAGGTGAGTTTCAGAAAGCTTTCCCGATCCCACGGTGTAGCATCCGCTGGGTTTCCAATGAGTGCTTTCGCTGTCGGAAGATTGCGTTGAACCTGGAGAGTTGGGACCCATGGAATGGGGAGCACGCAGGATTCCTTTCAAGGGTCTGCATTTGCTTTCCCAACCTCACCAATCGTCTCAGCCCCAAGAGTGTCCAGCCTTATGTCTTCTGCCGCTGGGGCTGTAGATGTGGTCAATCCTGGTTGCATGCCAGTCCCTGAACGCATTTTGGAAGAATTTCTCTCTGTTTTGCCCTGCTTGTTTCTTCTTTATGTTGGAAATATATCCTCAGAATGGGTCTGAGCTGATTTTCCCTGCTGGTTTTAGGCCGCTTTACACACACTTGATGCACTTACACAGAGATATCAAGACTTAGCTTTTAAGATGCTTACTAGTCGGATAGATACTTGTGCGATGAACAGGGTCTGGTGAGTCCAGTTGATTGAGCAAGGAGTAGGTCGTGTCCATTCCATATTCGGTTTTCGGAAGGGTATCTGTGCTCATTTCAAACTCGAGTTTTATGCGTCACCCCACCTCACCTTTCCCCTGAAGCAGGCATAAGTGTGTTTTCTAAAAGCGTGACTCTGTTCTGTTTGGGGATTCAGTGCATGGGGAGCGATTTTTACATTCCCTCGATAAGTGATATCATAAGTTTCTTTTTTTCTGGGACTTATTTCACTGAGGATGATCGTACCTAAATCCACTCAGGATGCTGCTACCAGCCTCATGACGTGGATTTCATGGCTGAGTGACACTCCATTGGACCTACGTAGCACCACTTGTCCACTTGTCCACTTGTCTTTGTCCACTTGTCCACTCGTCTTTGTCCACTTGGCTCTTTCCTGGGATATGAAACGTGTACCGGAGTGGAGGTTCTTGTCAAGACAGCAGCCCTCAACTTTGGGGTCCCTGTGTCTGGTTGATTTTTTCATTTTCCCAAGGTCAACGCCCATGTGTGGAAGTGCCCTATGCTCTGTGGTTCTGTGTTTTACATGGGTTGGGAAAGAGGATACACTTGTGAAGATTGGCTGTTGGCCATTGACATCCCGCCCATCAGCTTAACAAGGCTCCCTTGACTCCGTGGGCTGTCCTGCCTTTCTGGTTTTTAGACTTTTTTCGCCTGGCCCTTTTGCCCCGGGGGGGGGGCAAGAGATTTCTTTGTAGTGCTGATTTGCTCTCCCAGGTTGCTTGGTTGGCCAAAAAGGGCGAATGCGTTTTTTCCTGAATATATTCAGGAAAAAACGCATTCGCCCTTTTTGGCCAACCGCATCATTGTCCACGTTCTGGCGCTTTTCATGTGCTATCGGGGCCATTCCGATGTACCCGTTGACATCCGTTTCCTGCAGTTCTGCCTTGCGTTCAGCGCCTCTTCGTAGCCTGACCTCAATATATTTTGGGGCGATAGTTATCGTTTAGAACTCTGCAGGTTTGGGAAGTGCAGTGCCCCTGAGCTCCATTTCCCAAGTCGCTTTTTTGTGAGTGGGACGCAACACGGCTGGATGGCTTCACGCCCTATTGTCGATCCGCGGTGGCAGGCTGAACCGCTGGTGAATTCTTCTTCGTGATGGGAAATGAGAGTGACATGTGCCCGACCAAACACCTCCAGCGAGTCTCTCATTGGTTCCCCCTCTTGCAGTTCATCCTGCGGACAAATTGCAGACGGTACGAAAGAGGCATGGAAAGGCGCCGAGTCTCCAAGTGGGGAGATTGTTAGTAAGGGGGCCTGAATGGAGAACACGAGCACCAGGAGATGAAAACTGAGGTGAGTTTCAGAAAGCTTTCCCGATCCCACGGTGTAGCATCCGCTGGGTTTCCAATGAGTGCTTTCGCTGTCGGAAGATTGCGTTGAACCTGGAGAGTTGGGACCCATGGAATGGGGAGCACGCAGGATTCCTTTCAAGGGTCTGCATTTGCTTTCCCAACCTCACCAATCGTCTCAGCCCCAAGAGTGTCCAGCCTTATGTCTTCTGCCGCTGGGGCTGTAGATGTGGTCAATCCTGGTTGCATGCCAGTCCCTGAACGCATTTTGGAAGAATTTCTCTCTGTTTTGCCCTGCTTGTTTCTTCTTTATGTTGGAAATGTATCCTCAGAATGGGTCTGAGCTGATTTTCCCTGCTGGTTTTAGGCCGCTTTACACACACTTGATGCACTTACACAGAGATATCAAGACTTAGCTTTTAAGATGCTTACTAGTCGGATAGATACTTGTGCGATGAACAGGGTCTGGTGAGTCCAGTTGATTGAGCAAGGAGTAGGTCGTGTCCATTCCATATTCGGTTTTCGGAAGGGTATCTGTGCTCATTTCAAACTCGAGTTTTATGCGTCACCCCACCTCACCTTTCCCCTGAAGCAGGCATAAGTGTGTTTTCTAAAAGCGTGACTCTGTTCTGTTTGGGGATTCAGTGCATGGGGAGCGATTTTTACATTCCCTCGATAAGTGATATCATAAGTTTCTTTTTTTCTGGGACTTATTTCACTGAGGATGATCGTACCTAAATCCACTCAGGATGCTGCTACCAGCCTCATGACGTGGATTTCATGGCTGAGTGACACTCCATTGGACCTACGTAGCACCACTTGTCCACTTGTCCACTTGTCTTTGTCCACTTGTCCACTCGTCTTTGTCCACTTGGCTCTTTCCTGGGATATGAAACGTGTACCGGAGTGGAGGTTCTTGTCAAGACAGCAGCCCTCAACTTTGGGGTCCCTGTGTCTGGTTGATTTTTTCATTTTCCCAAGGTCAACGCCCATGTGTGGAAGTGCCCTATGCTCTGTGGTTCTGTGTTTTACATGGGTTGGGAAAGAGGATACACTTGTGAAGATTGGCTGTTGGCCATTGACATCCCGCCCATCAGCTTAACAAGGCTCCCTTGACTCCGTGGGCTGTCCTGCCTTTCTGGTTTTTAGACTTTTTTCGCCTGGCCCTTTTGCCCCGGGGGGGGGGCAAGAGATTTCTTTGTAGTGCTGATTTGCTCTCCCAGGTTGCTTGGTTGGCCAAAAAGGGCGAATGCGTTTTTTCCTGAATATATTCAGGAAAAAACGCATTCGCCCTTTTTGGCCAACCGCATCATTGTCCACGTTCTGGCGCTTTTCATGTGCTATCGGGGCCATTCCGATGTACCCGTTGACATCCGTTTCCTGCAGTTCTGCCTTGCGTTCAGCGCCTCTTCGTAGCCTGACCTCAATATATTTTGGGGCGATAGTTATCGTTTAGAACTCTGCAGGTTTGGGAAGTGCAGTGCCCCTGAGCTCCATTTCCCAAGTCGCTTTTTTGTGAGTGGGACGCAACACGGCTGGATGGCTTCACGCCCTATTGTCGATCCGGGGTGGCAGGCTGAACCGCTGGTGAATTCTTCTTCGTGATGGGAAATGAGAGTGACATGTGCCCGACCAAACACCTCCAGCGAGTCTCTCATTGGTTCCCCCTCTTGCAGTTCATCCTGCGGACAAATTGCAGACGGTACGAAAGAGGCATGGAAAGGCGCCGAGTCTCCAAGTGGGGAGATTGTTAGTAAGGGGGCCTGAATGGAGAACACGAGCACCAGGAGATGAAAACTGAGGTGAGTTTCAGAAAGCTTTCCCGATCCCACGGTGTAGCATCCGCTGGGTTTCCAATGAGTGCTTTCGCTGTCGGAAGATTGCGTTGAACCTGGAGAGTTGGGACCCATGGAATGGGGAGCACGCAGGATTCCTTTCAAGGGTCTGCATTTGCTTTCCCAACCTCACCAATCGTCTCAGCCCCAAGAGTGTCCAGCCTTATGTCTTCTGCCGCTGGGGCTGTAGATGTGGTCAATCCTGGTTGCATGCCAGTCCCTGAACGCATTTTGGAAGAATTTCTCTCTGTTTTGCCCTGCTTGTTTCTTCTTTATGTTGGAAATGTATCCTCAGAATGGGTCTGAGCTGATTTTCCCTGCTGGTTTTAGGCCGCTTTACACACACTTGATGCACTTACACAGAGATATCAAGACTTAGCTTTTAAGATGCTTACTAGTCGGATAGATACTTGTGCGATGAACAGGGTCTGGTGAGTCCAGTTGATTGAGCAAGGAGTAGGTCGTGTCCATTCCATATTCGGTTTTCGGAAGGGTATCTGTGCTCATTTCAAACTCGAGTTTTATGCGTCACCCCACCTCACCTTTCCCCTGAAGCAGGCATAAGTGTGTTTTCTAAAAGCGTGACTCTGTTCTGTTTGGGGATTCAGTGCATGGGGAGCGATTTTTACATTCCCTCGATAAGTGATATCATAAGTTTCTTTTTTTGTGGGACTTATTTCACTGAGGATGATCGTACCTAAATCCACTCAGGATGCTGCTACCAGCCTCATGACGTGGATTTCATGGCTGAGTGACACTCCATTGGACCTACGTAGCACCACTTGTCCACTTGTCCACTTGTCTTTGTCCACTTGTCCACTCGTCTTTGTCCACTTGGCTCTTTCCTGGGATATGAAACGTGTACCGGAGTGGAGGTTCTTGTCAAGACAGCAGCCCTCAACTTTGGGGTCCCTGTGTCTGGTTGATTTTTTCATTTTCCCAAGGTCAACGCCCATGTGTGGAAGTGCCCTATGCTCTGTGGTTCTGTGTTTTCCATGGTTTGGGAAAGAGGATACACTTGTGAAGATTGGCTGTTGGCCATTGACATCCCGCCCATCAGCTTAACAAGGCTCCCTTGACTCCGTGGCCTGTCCTGCCTTTCTGGTTTTTAGACTTTTTTCGCCTGGCCCTTTTGCCCCGGGGGCGGGGGGCGAGAGATTTCTTTGTAGTGCTGATTTGCTCTCCCAGGTTGCTTGGTTGGCCAAAAAGGGCGTATGCGTTTTTTCCTGAATATATTCAGGAAAAAACGCATACGCCCTTTTTGGCCAACCGCATCATTGTCCACGTTCTGGCGCTTTTCATGTGCTATCGGGGCCATTCCGATGTACCCGTTGACATCCGTTTCCTGCAGTTCTGCCTTGCGTTCAGCGCCTCTTCGTAGCCTGACCTCAATATATTTTGGGGCGATAGTTATCGTTTAGAACTCTGCAGGTTTGGGAAGTGCAGGGCCCCTGAGCTCCATTTCCCAAGTCGCTTTTTTGTGAGTGGGACGCAACACGGCTGGATGGCTTCACGCCCTATTGTCGATCCGGGGTGGCAGGCTGAACCTGTGGTGAATTCTTCTTCGTGATGGGAAATGAGAGTGACATGTGCCCGACCAAACACCTCCAGCGAGTCTCTCATTGGTTCCCCCTCTTGCAGTTCATCCTGCGGACAAATTGCAGACGGTACGAAAGAGGCATGGAAAGGCGCCGAGTCTCCAAGTGGGGAGATTGTTAGTAAGGGGGCCTGAATGGAGAACACGAGCACCAGGAGATGAAAACTGAGGTGAGTTTCAGAAAGCTTTCCCGATCCCACGGTGTAGCATCCGCTGGGTTTCCAATGAGTGCTTTCGCTGTCGGAAGATTGCGTTGAACCTGGAGAGTTGGGACCCATGGAATGGGGAGCACGCAGGATTCCTTTCAAGGGTCTGCATTTGCTTTCCCAACCTCACCAATCGTCTCAGCCCCAAGAGTGTCCAGCCTTATGTCTTCTGCCGCTGGGGCTGTAGATGTGGTCAATCCTGGTTGCATGCCAGTCCCTGAACGCATTTTGGAAGAATTTCTCTCTGTTTTGCCCTGCTTGTTTCTTCTTTATGTTGGAAATGTATCCTCAGAATGGGTCTGAGCTGATTTTCCCTGCTGGTTTTAGGCCGCTTTACACACCCTTGATGCACTTACACAGAGATATCAAGACTTAGCTTTTAAGATGCTTACTAGTCGGATAGATACTTGTGCGATGAACAGGGTCTGGTGAGTCCAGTTGATTGAGCAAGGAGTAGGTCGTGTCCATTCCATATTCGGTTTTCGGAAGGGTATCTGTGCTCATTTCAAACTCGAGTTTTATGCGTCACCCCACCTCACCTTTCCCCTGAAGCAGGCATAAGTGTGTTTTCTAAAAGCGTGACTCTGTTCTGTTTGGGGATTCAGTGCATGGGGAGCGATTTTTACATTCCCTCGATAAGTGATATCATAAGTTTCTTTTTTTGTGGGACTTATTTCACTGAGGATGATCGTACCTAAATCCACTCAGGATGCTGCTACCAGCCTCATGACGTGGATTTCATGGCTGAGTGACACTCCATTGGACCTACGTAGCACCACTTGTCCACTTGTCCACTTGTCTTTGTCCACTTGTCCACTCGTCTTTGTCCACTTGGCTCTTTCCTGGGATATGAAACGTGTACCGGAGTGGAGGTTCTTGTCAAGACAGCAGCCCTCAACTTTGGGGTCCCTGTGTCTGGTTGATTTTTTCATTTTCCCAAGGTCAACGCCCATGTGTGGAAGTGCCCTATGCTCTGTGGTTCTGTGTTTTCCATGGTTTGGGAAAGAGGATACACTTGTGAAGATTGGCTGTTGGCCATTGACATCCCGCCCATCAGCTTAACAAGGCTCCCTTGACTCCGTGGCCTGTCCTGCCTTTCTGGTTTTTAGACTTTTTTCGCCTGGCCCTTTTGCCCCGGGGGGGGGGCGAGAGATTTCTTTGTAGTGCTGATTTGCTCTCCCAGGTTGCTTGGTTGGCCAAAAAGGGCGTATGCGTTTTTTCCTGAATATATTCAGGAAAAAACGCATACGCCCTTTTTGGCCAACCGCATCATTGTCCACGTTCTGGCGCTTTTCATGTGCTATCGGGGCCATTCCGATGTACCCGTTGACATCCGTTTCCTGCAGTTCTGCCTTGCGTTCAGCGCCTCTTCGTAGCCTGACCTCAATATATTTTGGGGCGATAGTTATCGTTTAGAACTCTGCAGGTTTGGGAAGTGCAGTGCCCCTGAGCTCCATTTCCCAAGTCGCTTTTTTGTGAGTGGGACGCAACACGGCTGGATGGCTTCACGCCCTATTGTCGATCCGGGGTGGCAGGCTGAACCGCTGGTGAATTCTTCTTCGTGATGGGAAATGAGAGTGACATGTGCCCGACCAAACACCTCCAGCGAGTCTCTCATTGGTTCCCCCTCTTGCAGTTCATCCTGCGGACAAATTGCAGACGGTACGAAAGAGGCATGGAAAGGCGCCGAGTCTCCAAGTGTGGAGATTGTTAGTAAGGGGGCCTGAATGGAGAACACGAGCACCAGGAGATGAAAACTGAGGTGAGTTTCAGAAAGCTTTCCCGATCCCACGGTGTAGCATCCGCTGGGTTTCCAATGAGTGCTTTCGCTGTCGGAAGATTGCGTTGAACCTGGAGAGTTGGGACCCATGGAATGGGGAGCACGCAGGATTCCTTTCAAGGGTCTGCATTTGCTTTCCCAACCTCACCAATCGTCTCAGCCCCAAGAGTGTCCAGCCTTATGTCTTCTGCCGCTGGGGCTGTAGATGTGGTCAATCCTGGTTGCATGCCAGTCCCTGAACGCATTTTGGAAGAATTTCTCTCTGTTTTGCCCTGCTTGTTTCTTCTTTATGTTGGAAATGTATCCTCAGAATGGGTCTGAGCTGATTTTCCCTGCTGGTTTTAGGCCGCTTTACACACCCTTGATGCACTTACACAGAGATATCAAGACTTAGCTTTTAAGATGCTTACTAGTCGGATAGATACTTGTGCGATGAACAGGGTCTGGTGAGTCCAGTTGATTGAGCAAGGAGTAGGTCGTGTCCATTCCATATTCGGTTTTCGGAAGGGTATCTGTGCTCATTTCAAACTCGAGTTTTATGCGTCACCCCACCTCACCTTTCCCCTGAAGCAGGCATAAGTGTGTTTTCTAAAAGCGTGACTCTGTTCTGTTTGGGGATTCAGTGCATGGGGAGCGATTTTTACATTCCCTCGATAAGTGATATCATAAGTTTCTTTTTTTGTGGGACTTATTTCACTGAGGATGATCGTACCTAAATCCACTCAGGATGCTGCTACCAGCCTCATGACGTGGATTTCATGGCTGAGTGACACTCCATTGGACCTACGTAGCACCACTTGTCCACTTGTCCACTTGTCTTTGTCCACTTGTCCACTCGTCTTTGTCCACTTGGCTCTTTCCTGGGATATGAAACGTGTACCGGAGTGGAGGTTCTTGTCAAGACAGCAGCCCTCAACTTTGGGGTCCCTGTGTCTGGTTGATTTTTTCATTTTCCCAAGGTCAACGCCCATGTGTGGAAGTGCCCTATGCTCTGTGGTTCTGTGTTTTACATGGTTTGGGAAAGAGGATACACTTGTGAAGATTGGCTGTTGGCCATTGACATCCCGCCCATCAGCTTAACAAGGCTCCCTTGACTCCGTGGGCTGTCCTGCCTTTCTGGTTTTTAGACTTTTTTCGCCTGGCCCTTTTGCCCCGGGGGGGGGGGCAAGAGATTTCTTTGTAGTGCTGATTTGCTCTCCCAGGTTGCTTGGTTGGCCAAAAAGGGCGAATGCGTTTTTTCCTGAATATATTCAGGAAAAAACGCATTCGCCCTTTTTGGCCAACCGCATCATTGTCCACGTTCTGGCGCTTTTCATGTGCTATCGGGGCCATTCCGATGTACCCGTTGACATCCGTTTCCTGCAGTTCTGCCTTGCGTTCAGCGCCTCTTCGTAGCCTGACCTCAATATATTTTGGGGCGATAGTTATCGTTTAGAACTCTGCAGGTTTGGGAAGTGCAGTGCCCCTGAGCTCCATTTCCCAAGTCGCTTTTTTGTGAGTGGGACGCAACACGGCTGGATGGCTTCACGCCCTATTGTCGATCCGGGGTGGCAGGCTGAACCGCTGGTGAATTCTTCTTCGTGATGGGAAATGAGAGTGACATGTGCCCGACCAAACACCTCCAGCGAGTCTCTCATTGGTTCCCCCTCTTGCAGTTCATCCTGCGGACAAATTGCAGACGGTACGAAAGAGGCATGGAAAGGCGCCGAGTCTCCAAGTGGGGAGATTGTTAGTAAGGGGGCCTGAATGGAGAACACGAGCACCAGGAGATGAAAACTGAGGTGAGTTTCAGAAAGCTTTCCCGATCCCACGGTGTAGCATCCGCTGGGTTTCCAATGAGTGCTTTCGCTGTCGGAAGATTGCGTTGAACCTGGAGAGTTGGGACCCATGGAATGGGGAGCACGCAGGATTCCTTTCAAGGGTCTGCATTTGCTTTCCCAACCTCACCAATCGTCTCAGCCCCAAGAGTGTCCAGCCTTATGTCTTCTGCCGCTGGGGCTGTAGATGTGGTCAATCCTGGTTGCATGCCAGTCCCTGAACGCATTTTGGAAGAATTTCTCTCTGTTTTGCCCTGCTTGTTTCTTCTTTATGTTGGAAATGTATCCTCAGAATGGGTCTGAGCTGATTTTCCCTGCTGGTTTTAGGCCGCTTTACACACACTTGATGCACTTACACAGAGATATCAAGACTTAGCTTTTAAGATGCTTACTAGTCGGATAGATACTTGTGCGATGAACAGGGTCTGGTGAGTCCAGTTGATTGAGCAAGGAGTAGGTCGTGTCCATTCCATATTCGGTTTTCGGAAGGGTATCTGTGCTCATTTCAAACTCGAGTTTTATGCGTCACCCCACCTCACCTTTCCCCTGAAGCAGGCATAAGTGTGTTTTCTAAAAGCGTGACTCTGTTCTGTTTGGGGATTCAGTGCATGGGGAGCGATTTTTACATTCCCTCGATAAGTGATATCATAAGTTTCTTTTTTTGTGGGACTTATTTCACTGAGGATGATCGTACCTAAATCCACTCAGGATGCTGCTACCAGCCTCATGACGTGGATTTCATGGCTGAGTGACACTCCATTGGACCTACGTAGCACCACTTGTCCACTTGTCCACTTGTCTTTGTCCACTTGTCCACTCGTCTTTGTCCACTTGGCTCTTTCCTGGGATATGAAACGTGTACCGGAGTGGAGGTTCTTGTCAAGACAGCAGCCCTCAACTTTGGGGTCCCTGTGTCTGGTTGATTTTTTCATTTTCCCAAGGTCAACGCCCATGTGTGGAAGTGCCCTATGCTCTGTGGTTCGGTGTTTTACATGGGTTGGGAAAGAGGATACACTTGTGAAGATTGGCTGTTGGCCATTGACATCCCGCCCATCAGCTTAACAAGGCTCCCTTGACTCCGTGGGCTGTCCTGCCTTTCTGGTTTTTAGACTTTTTTCGCCTGGCCCTTTTGCCCCGGGGGGGGGCGAGAGATTTCTTTGTAGTGCTGATTTGCTCTCCCAGGTTGCTTGGTTGGCCAAAAAGGGCGTATGCGTTTTTTCCTGAATATATTCAGGAAAAAACGCATACGCCCTTTTTGGCCAACCGCATCATTGTCCACGTTCTGGCGCTTTTCATGTGCTATCGGGGCCATTCCGATGTACCCGTTGACATCCGTTTCCTGCAGTTCTGCCTTGCGTTCAGCGCCTCTTCGTAGCCTGACCTCAATATATTTTGGGGCGATAGTTATCGTTTAGAACTCTGCAGGTTTGGGAAGTGCAGTGCCCCTGAGCTCCATTTCCCAAGTCGCTTTTTTGTGAGTGGGACGCAACACGGCTGGATGGCTTCACGCCCTACTGTCGATCCGGGGTGGCAGGCTGAACCGCTGGTGAATTCTTCTTCGTGATGGGAAATGAGAGTGACATGTGCCCGACCAAACACCTCCAGCGAGTCTCTCATTGGTTCCCCCTCTTGCAGTTCATCCTGCGGACAAATTGCAGACGGTACGAAAGAGGCATGGAAAGGCGCCGAGTCTCCAAGTGGGGAGATTGTTAGTAAGGGGGCCTGAATGGAGAACACGAGCACCAGGAGATGAAAACTGAGGTGAGTTTCAGAAAGCTTTCCCGATCCCACGGTGTAGCATCCGCTGGGTTTCCAATGAGTGCTTTCGCTGTCGGAAGATTGCGTTGAACCTGGAGAGCTGGGACCCATGGAATGGGGAGCACGCAGGATTCCTTTCAAGGGTCTGCATTTGCTTTCCCAACCTCACCAATCGTCTCAGCCCCAAGAGTGTCCAGCCTTATGTCTTCTGCCGCTGGGGCTGTAGATGTGGTCAATCCTGGTTGCATGCCAGTCCCTGAACGCATTTTGGAAGAATTTCTCTCTGTTTTGCCCTGCTTGTTTCTTCTTTATGTTGGAAATGTATCCTCAGAATGGGTCTGAGCTGATTTTCCCTGCTGGTTTTAGGCCGCTTTACACACACTTGATGCACTTACACAGAGATATCAAGACTTAGCTTTTAAGATGCTTACTAGTCGGATAGATACTTGTGCGATGAACAGGGTCTGGTGAGTCCAGTTGATTGAGCAAGGAGTAGGTCGTGTCCATTCCATATTCGGTTTTCGGAAGGGTATCTGTGCTCATTTCAAACTCGAGTTTTATGCGTCACCCCACCTCACCTTTCCCCTGAAGCAGGCATAAGTGTGTTTTCTAAAAGCGTGACTCTGTTCTGTTTGGGGATTCAGTGCATGGGGAGCGATTTTTACATTCCCTCGATAAGTGATATCATAAGTTTCTTTTTTTGTGGGACTTATTTCACTGAGGATGATCGTACCTAAATCCACTCAGGATGCTGCTACCAGCCTCATGACGTGGATTTCATGGCTGAGTGACACTCCATTGGACCTACGTAGCACCACTTGTCCACTTGTCCACTTGTCTTTGTCCACTTGTCCACTCGTCTTTGTCCACTTGGCTCTTTCCTGGGATATGAAACGTGTACCGGAGTGGAGGTTCTTGTCAAGACAGCAGCCCTCAACTTTGGGGTCCCTGTGTCTGGTTGATTTTTTGATTTTCCCAAGGTCAACGCCCATGTGTGGAAGTGCCCTATGCTCTGTGGTTCTGTGTTTTCCATGGTTTGGGAAAGAGGATACACTTGTGAAGATTGGCTGTTGGCCATTGACATCCCGCCCATCAGCTTAACAAGGCTCCCTTGACTCCGTGGGCTGTCCTGCCTTTCTGGTTTTTAGACTTTTTTCGCCTGGCCCTTTTGCCCCGGGGGGGGGGCAAGAGATTTCTTTGTAGTGCTGATTTGCTCTCCCAGGTTGCTTGGTTGGCCAAAAAGGGCGTATGCGTTTTTTCCTGAATATATTCAGGAAAAAACGCATACGCCCTTTTTGGCCAACCGCATCATTGTCCACGTTCTGGCGCTTTTCATGTGCTATCGGGGCCATTCCGATGTACCCGTTGACATCCGTTTCCTGCAGTTCTGCCTTGCGTTCAGCGCCTCTTCGTAGCCTGACCTCAATATATTTTGGGGCGATAGTTATCGTTTAGAACTCTGCAGGTTTGGGAAGTGCAGTGCCCCTGAGCTCCATTTCCCAAGTCGCTTTTTTGTGAGTGGGACGCAACACGGCTGGATGGCTTCACGCCCTATTGTCGATCCGGGGTGGCAGGCTGAACCTGTGGTGAATTCTTCTTCGTGATGGGAAATGAGAGTGACATGTGCCCGACCAAACACCTCCAGCGAGTCTCTCATTGGTTCCCCCTCTTGCAGTTCATCCTGCGGACAAATTGCAGACGGTACGAAAGAGGCATGGAAAGGCGCCGAGTCTCCAAGTGGGGAGATTGTTAGTAAGGGGGCCTGAATGGAGAACACGAGCACCAGGAGATGAAAACTGAGGTGAGTTTCAGAAAGCTTTCCCGATCCCACGGTGTAGCATCCGCTGGGTTTCCAATGAGTGCTTTCGCTGTCGGAAGATTGCGTTGAACCTGGAGAGTTGGGACCCATGGAATGGGGAGCACGCAGGATTCCTTTCAAGGGTCTGCATTTGCTTTCCCAACCTCACCAATCGTCTCAGCCCCAAGAGTGTCCAGCCTTATGTCTTCTGCCGCTGGGGCTGTAGATGTGGTCAATCCTGGTTGCATGCCAGTCCCTGAACGCATTTTGGAAGAATTTCTC
Source organism: Kogia breviceps (assembly GCF_026419965.1). Taxonomy (NCBI): domain Eukaryota; kingdom Metazoa; phylum Chordata; class Mammalia; order Artiodactyla; family Physeteridae; genus Kogia; species Kogia breviceps. The sequence continues at coordinate 245,076 of NW_026711583.1, forward strand.
TCTGTTTTGCCCTGCTTGTTTCTTCTTTATGTTGGAAATGTATCCTCAGAATGGGTCTGAGCTGATTTTCCCTGCTGGTTTTAGGCCGCTTTACACACACTTGATGCACTTACACAGAGATATCAAGACTTAGCTTTTAAGATGCTTACTAGTCGGATAGATACTTGTGCGATGAACAGGGTCTGGTGAGTCCAGTTGATTGAGCAAGGAGTAGGTCGTGTCCATTCCATATTCGGTTTTCGGAAGGGTATCTGTGCTCATTTCAAACTCGAGTTTTATGCGTCACCCCACCTCACCTTTCCCCTGAAGCAGGCATAAGTGTGTTTTCTAAAAGCGTGACTCTGTTCTGTTTGGGGATTCAGTGCATGGGGAGCGATTTTTACATTCCCTCGATAAGTGATATCATAAGTTTCTTTTTTTGTGGGACTTATTTCACTGAGGATGATCGTACCTAAATCCACTCAGGATGCTGCTACCAGCCTCATGACGTGGATTTCATGGCTGAGTGACACTCCATTGGACCTACGTAGCACCACTTGTCCACTTGTCCACTTGTCTTTGTCCACTTGTCCACTCGTCTTTGTCCACTTGGCTCTTTCCTGGGATATGAAACGTGTACCGGAGTGGAGGTTCTTGTCAAGACAGCAGCCCTCAACTTTGGGGTCCCTGTGTCTGGTTGATTTTTTCATTTTCCCAAGGTCAACGCCCATGTGTGGAAGTGCCCTATGCTCTGTGGTTCGGTGTTTTACATGGGTTGGGAAAGAGGATACACTTGTGAAGATTGGCTGTTGGCCATTGACATCCCGCCCATCAGCTTAACAAGGCTCCCTTGACTCCGTGGGCTGTCCTGCCTTTCTGGTTTTTAGACTTTTTTCGCCTGGCCCTTTTGCCCCGGGGGGGGGCGAGAGATTTCTTTGTAGTGCTGATTTGCTCTCCCAGGTTGCTTGGTTGGCCAAAAAGGGCGTATGCGTTTTTTCCTGAATATATTCAGGAAAAAACGCATACGCCCTTTTTGGCCAACCGCATCATTGTCCACGTTCTGGCGCTTTTCATGTGCTATCGGGGCCATTCCGATGTACCCGTTGACATCCGTTTCCTGCAGTTCTGCCTTGCGTTCAGCGCCTCTTCGTAGCCTGACCTCAATATATTTTGGGGCGATAGTTATCGTTTAGAACTCTGCAGGTTTGGGAAGTGCAGTGCCCCTGAGCTCCATTTCCCAAGTCGCTTTTTTGTGAGTGGGACGCAACACGGCTGGATGGCTTCACGCCCTACTGTCGATCCGGGGTGGCAGGCTGAACCGCTGGTGAATTCTTCTTCGTGATGGGAAATGAGAGTGACATGTGCCCGACCAAACACCTCCAGCGAGTCTCTCATTGGTTCCCCCTCTTGCAGTTCATCCTGCGGACAAATTGCAGACGGTACGAAAGAGGCATGGAAAGGCGCCGAGTCTCCAAGTGGGGAGATTGTTAGTAAGGGGGCCTGAATGGAGAACACGAGCACCAGGAGATGAAAACTGAGGTGAGTTTCAGAAAGCTTTCCCGATCCCACGGTGTAGCATCCGCTGGGTTTCCAATGAGTGCTTTCGCTGTCGGAAGATTGCGTTGAACCTGGAGAGTTGGGACCCATGGAATGGGGAGCACGCAGGATTCCTTTCAAGGGTCTGCATTTGCTTTCCCAACCTCACCAATCGTCTCAGCCCCAAGAGTGTCCAGCCTTATGTCTTCTGCCGCTGGGGCTGTAGATGTGGTCAATCCTGGTTGCATGCCAGTCCCTGAACGCATTTTGGAAGAATTTCTCTCTGTTTTGCCCTGCTTGTTTCTTCTTTATGTTGGAAATGTATCCTCAGAATGGGTCTGAGCTGATTTTCCCTGCTGGTTTTAGGCCGCTTTACACACACTTGATGCACTTACACAGAGATATCAAGACTTAGCTTTTAAGATGCTTACTAGTCGGATAGATACTTGTGCGATGAACAGGGTCTGGTGAGTCCAGTTGATTGAGCAAGGAGTAGGTCGTGTCCATTCCATATTCGGTTTTCGGAAGGGTATCTGTGCTCATTTCAAACTCGAGTTTTATGCGTCACCCCACCTCACCTTTCCCCTGAAGCAGGCATAAGTGTGTTTTCTAAAAGCGTGACTCTGTTCTGTTTGGGGATTCAGTGCATGGGGAGCGATTTTTACATTCCCTCGATAAGTGATATCATAAGTTTCTTTTTTTGTGGGACTTATTTCACTGAGGATGATCGTACCTAAATCCACTCAGGATGCTGCTACCAGCCTCATGACGTGGATTTCATGGCTGAGTGACACTCCATTGGACCTACGTAGCACCACTTGTCCACTTGTCCACTTGTCTTTGTCCACTTGTCCACTCGTCTTTGTCCACTTGGCTCTTTCCTGGGATATGAAACGTGTACCGGAGTGGAGGTTCTTGTCAAGACAGCAGCCCTCAACTTTGGGGTCCCTGTGTCTGGTTGATTTTTTCATTTTCCCAAGGTCAACGCCCATGTGTGGAAGTGCCCTATGCTCTGTGGTTCTGTGTTTTCCATGGTTTGGGAAAGAGGATACACTTGTGAAGATTGGCTGTTGGCCATTGACATCCCGCCCATCAGCTTAACAAGGCTCCCTTGACTCCGTGGGCTGTCCTGCCTTTCTGGTTTTTAGACTTTTTTCGCCTGGCCCTTTTGCCCCGGGGGGGGGGGCAAGAGATTTCTTTGTAGTGCTGATTTGCTCTCCCAGGTTGCTTGGTTGGCCAAAAAGGGCGAATGCGTTTTTTCCTGAATATATTCAGGAAAAAACGCATTCGCCCTTTTTGGCCAACCGCATCATTGTCCACGTTCTGGCGCTTTTCATGTGCTATCGGGGCCATTCCGATGTACCCGTTGACATCCGTTTCCTGCAGTTCTGCCTTGCGTTCAGCGCCTCTTCGTAGCCTGACCTCAATATATTTTGGGGCGATAGTTATCGTTTAGAACTCTGCAGGTTTGGGAAGTGCAGTGCCCCTGAGCTCCATTTCCCAAGTCGCTTTTTTGTGAGTGGGACGCAACACGGCTGGATGGCTTCACGCCCTATTGTCGATCCGGGGTGGCAGGCTGAACCGCTGGTGAATTCTTCTTCGTGATGGGAAATGAGAGTGACATGTGCCCGACCAAACACCTCCAGCGAGTCTCTCATTGGTTCCCCCTCTTGCAGTTCATCCTGCGGACAAATTGCAGACGGTACGAAAGAGGCATGGAAAGGCGCCGAGTCTCCAAGTGGGGAGATTGTTAGTAAGGGGGCCTGAATGGAGAACACGAGCACCAGGAGATGAAAACTGAGGTGAGTTTCAGAAAGCTTTCCCGATCCCACGGTGTAGCATCCGCTGGGTTTCCAATGAGTGCTTTCGCTGTCGGAAGATTGCGTTGAACCTGGAGAGTTGGGACCCATGGAATGGGGAGCACGCAGGATTCCTTTCAAGGGTCTGCATTTGCTTTCCCAACCTCACCAATCGTCTCAGCCCCAAGAGTGTCCAGCCTTATGTCTTCTGCCGCTGGGGCTGTAGATGTGGTCAATCCTGGTTGCATGCCAGTCCCTGAACGCATTTTGGAAGAATTTCTCTCTGTTTTGCCCTGCTTGTTTCTTCTTTATGTTGGAAATGTATCCTCAGAATGGGTCTGAGCTGATTTTCCCTGCTGGTTTTAGGCCGCTTTACACACACTTGATGCACTTACACAGAGATATCAAGACTTAGCTTTTAAGATGCTTACTAGTCGGATAGATACTTGTGCGATGAACAGGGTCTGGTGAGTCCAGTTGATTGAGCAAGGAGTAGGTCGTGTCCATTCCATATTCGGTTTTCGGAAGGGTATCTGTGCTCATTTCAAACTCGAGTTTTATGCGTCACCCCACCTCACCTTTCCCCTGAAGCAGGCATAAGTGTGTTTTCTAAAAGCGTGACTCTGTTCTGTTTGGGGATTCAGTGCATGGGGAGCGATTTTTACATTCCCTCGATAAGTGATATCATAAGTTTCTTTTTTTGTGGGACTTATTTCACTGAGGATGATCGTACCTAAATCCACTCAGGATGCTGCTACCAGCCTCATGACGTGGATTTCATGGCTGAGTGACACTCCATTGGACCTACGTAGCACCACTTGTCCACTTGTCCACTTGTCTTTGTCCACTTGTCCACTCGTCTTTGTCCACTTGGCTCTTTCCTGGGATATGAAACGTGTACCGGAGTGGAGGTTCTTGTCAAGACAGCAGCCCTCAACTTTGGGGTCCCTGTGTCTGGTTGATTTTTTCATTTTCCCAAGGTCAACGCCCATGTGTGGAAGTGCCCTATGCTCTGTGGTTCGGTGTTTTACATGGGTTGGGAAAGAGGATACACTTGTGAAGATTGGCTGTTGGCCATTGACATCCCGCCCATCAGCTTAACAAGGCTCCCTTGACTCCGTGGGCTGTCCTGCCTTTCTGGTTTTTAGACTTTTTTCGCCTGGCCCTTTTGCCCCGGGGGGGGGCGAGAGATTTCTTTGTAGTGCTGATTTGCTCTCCCAGGTTGCTTGGTTGGCCAAAAAGGGCGTATGCGTTTTTTCCTGAATATATTCAGGAAAAAACGCATACGCCCTTTTTGGCCAACCGCATCATTGTCCACGTTCTGGCGCTTTTCATGTGCTATCGGGGCCATTCCGATGTACCCGTTGACATCCGTTTCCTGCAGTTCTGCCTTGCGTTCAGCGCCTCTTCGTAGCCTGACCTCAATATATTTTGGGGCGATAGTTATCGTTTAGAACTCTGCAGGTTTGGGAAGTGCAGTGCCCCTGAGCTCCATTTCCCAAGTCGCTTTTTTGTGAGTGGGACGCAACACGGCTGGATGGCTTCACGCCCTATTGTCGATCCGGGGTGGCAGGCTGAACCGCTGGTGAATTCTTCTTCGTGATGGGAAATGAGAGTGACATGTGCCCGACCAAACACCTCCAGCGAGTCTCTCATTGGTTCCCCCTCTTGCAGTTCATCCTGCGGACAAATTGCAGACGGTACGAAAGAGGCATGGAAAGGCGCCGAGTCTCCAAGTGGGGAGATTGTTAGTAAGGGGGCCTGAATGGAGAACACGAGCACCAGGAGATGAAAACTGAGGTGAGTTTCAGAAAGCTTTCCCGATCCCACGGTGTAGCATCCGCTGGGTTTCCAATGAGTGCTTTCGCTGTCGGAAGATTGCGTTGAACCTGGAGAGCTGGGACCCATGGAATGGGGAGCACGCAGGATTCCTTTCAAGGGTCTGCATTTGCTTTCCCAACCTCACCAATCGTCTCAGCCCCAAGAGTGTCCAGCCTTATGTCTTCTGCCGCTGGGGCTGTAGATGTGGTCAATCCTGGTTGCATGCCAGTCCCTGAACGCATTTTGGAAGAATTTCTCTCTGTTTTGCCCTGCTTGTTTCTTCTTTATGTTGGAAATGTATCCTCAGAATGGGTCTGAGCTGATTTTCCCTGCTGGTTTTAGGCCGCTTTACACACACTTGATGCACTTACACAGAGATATCAAGACTTAGCTTTTAAGATGCTTACTAGTCGGATAGATACTTGTGCGATGAACAGGGTCTGGTGAGTCCAGTTGATTGAGCAAGGAGTAGGTCGTGTCCATTCCATATTCGGTTTTCGGAAGGGTATCTGTGCTCATTTCAAACTCGAGTTTTATGCGTCACCCCACCTCACCTTTCCCCTGAAGCAGGCATAAGTGTGTTTTCTAAAAGCGTGACTCTGTTCTGTTTGGGGATTCAGTGCATGGGGAGCGATTTTTACATTCCCTCGATAAGTGATATCATAAGTTTCTTTTTTTGTGGGACTTATTTCACTGAGGATGATCGTACCTAAATCCACTCAGGATGCTGCTACCAGCCTCATGACGTGGATTTCATGGCTGAGTGACACTCCATTGGACCTACGTAGCACCACTTGTCCACTTGTCCACTTGTCTTTGTCCACTTGTCCACTCGTCTTTGTCCACTTGGCTCTTTCCTGGGATATGAAACGTGTACCGGAGTGGAGGTTCTTGTCAAGACAGCAGCCCTCAACTTTGGGGTCCCTGTGTCTGGTTGATTTTTTGATTTTCCCAAGGTCAACGCCCATGTGTGGAAGTGCCCTATGCTCTGTGGTTCTGTGTTTTCCATGGTTTGGGAAAGAGGATACACTTGTGAAGATTGGCTGTTGGCCATTGACATCCCGCCCATCAGCTTAACAAGGCTCCCTTGACTCCGTGGGCTGTCCTGCCTTTCTGGTTTTTAGACTTTTTTCGCCTGGCCCTTTTGCCCCGGGGGGGGGGCAAGAGATTTCTTTGTAGTGCTGATTTGCTCTCCCAGGTTGCTTGGTTGGCCAAAAAGGGCGTATGCGTTTTTTCCTGAATATATTCAGGAAAAAACGCATACGCCCTTTTTGGCCAACCGCATCATTGTCCACGTTCTGGCGCTTTTCATGTGCTATCGGGGCCATTCCGATGTACCCGTTGACATCCGTTTCCTGCAGTTCTGCCTTGCGTTCAGCGCCTCTTCGTAGCCTGACCTCAATATATTTTGGGGCGATAGTTATCGTTTAGAACTCTGCAGGTTTGGGAAGTGCAGTGCCCCTGAGCTCCATTTCCCAAGTCGCTTTTTTGTGAGTGGGACGCAACACGGCTGGATGGCTTCACGCCCTATTGTCGATCCGGGGTGGCAGGCTGAACCTGTGGTGAATTCTTCTTCGTGATGGGAAATGAGAGTGACATGTGCCCGACCAAACACCTCCAGCGAGTCTCTCATTGGTTCCCCCTCTTGCAGTTCATCCTGCGGACAAATTGCAGACGGTACGAAAGAGGCATGGAAAGGCGCCGAGTCTCCAAGTGGGGAGATTGTTAGTAAGGGGGCCTGAATGGAGAACACGAGCACCAGGAGATGAAAACTGAGGTGAGTTTCAGAAAGCTTTCCCGATCCCACGGTGTAGCATCCGCTGGGTTTCCAATGAGTGCTTTCGCTGTCGGAAGATTGCGTTGAACCTGGAGAGTTGGGAGCCATGGAATGGGGAGCACGCAGGATTCCTTTCAAGGGTCTGCATTTGCTTTCCCAACCTCACCAATCGTCTCAGCCCCAAGAGTGTCCAGCCTTATGTCTTCTGCCGCTGGGGCTGTAGATGTGGTCAATCCTGGTTGCATGCCAGTCCCTGAACGCATTTTGGAAGAATTTCTCTCTGTTTTGCCCTGCTTGTTTCTTCTTTATGTTGGAAATGTATCCTCAGAATGGGTCTGAGCTGATTTTCCCTGCTGGTTTTAGGCCGCTTTACACACACTTGATGCACTTACACAGAGATATCAAGACTTAGCTTTTAAGATGCTTACTAGTCGGATAGATACTTGTGCGATGAACAGGGTCTGGTGAGTCCAGTTGATTGAGCAAGGAGTAGGTCGTGTCCATTCCATATTCGGTTTTCGGAAGGGTATCTGTGCTCATTTCAAACTCGAGTTTTATGCGTCACCCCACCTCACCTTTCCCCTGAAGCAGGCATAAGTGTGTTTTCTAAAAGCGTGACTCTGTTCTGTTTGGGGATTCAGTGCATGGGGAGCGATTTTTACATTCCCTCGATAAGTGATATCATAAGTTTCTTTTTTTGTGGGACTTATTTCACTGAGGATGATCGTACCTAAATCCACTCAGGATGCTGCTACCAGCCTCATGACGTGGATTTCATGGCTGAGTGACACTCCATTGGACCTACGTAGCACCACTTGTCCACTTGTCCACTTGTCTTTGTCCACTTGTCCACTCGTCTTTGTCCACTTGGCTCTTTCCTGGGATATGAAACGTGTACCGGAGTGGAGGTTCTTGTCAAGACAGCAGCCCTCAACTTTGGGGTCCCTGTGTCTGGTTGATTTTTTCATTTTCCCAAGGTCAACGCCCATGTGTGGAAGTGCCCTATGCTCTGTGGTTCTGTGTTTTCCATGGTTTGGGAAAGAGGATACACTTGTGAAGATTGGCTGTTGGCCATTGACATCCCGCCCATCAGCTTAACAAGGCTCCCTTGACTCCGTGGCCTGTCCTGCCTTTCTGGTTTTTAGACTTTTTTCGCCTGGCCCTTTTGCCCCGGGGGCGGGGGGCGAGAGATTTCTTTGTAGTGCTGATTTGCTCTCCCAGGTTGCTTGGTTGGCCAAAAAGGGCGTATGCGTTTTTTCCTGAATATATTCAGGAAAAAACGCATACGCCCTTTTTGGCCAACCGCATCATTGTCCACGTTCTGGCGCTTTTCATGTGCTATCGGGGCCATTCCGATGTACCCGTTGACATCCGTTTCCTGCAGTTCTGCCTTGCGTTCAGCGCCTCTTCGTAGCCTGACCTCAATATATTTTGGGGCGATAGTTATCGTTTAGAACTCTGCAGGTTTGGGAAGTGCAGTGCCCCTGAGCTCCATTTCCCAAGTCGCTTTTTTGTGAGTGGGACGCAACACGGCTGGATGGCTTCACGCCCTATTGTCGATCCGGGGTGGCAGGCTGAACCTGTGGTGAATTCTTCTTCGTGATGGGAAATGAGAGTGACATGTGCCCGACCAAACACCTCCAGCGAGTCTCTCATTGGTTCCCCCTCTTGCAGTTCATCCTGCGGACAAATTGCAGACGGTACGAAAGAGGCATGGAAAGGCGCCGAGTCTCCAAGTGGGGAGATTGTTAGTAAGGGGGCCTGAATGGAGAACACGAGCACCAGGAGATGAAAACTGAGGTGAGTTTCAGAAAGCTTTCCCGATCCCACGGTGTAGCATCCGCTGGGTTTCCAATGAGTGCTTTCGCTGTCGGAAGATTGCGTTGAACCTGGAGAGTTGGGACCCATGGAATGGGGAGCACGCAGGATTCCTTTCAAGGGTCTGCATTTGCTTTCCCAACCTCACCAATCGTCTCAGCCCCAAGAGTGTCCAGCCTTATGTCTTCTGCCGCTGGGGCTGTAGATGTGGTCAATCCTGGTTGCATGCCAGTCCCTGAACGCATTTTGGAAGAATTTCTCTCTGTTTTGCCCTGCTTGTTTCTTCTTTATGTTGGAAATGTATCCTCAGAATGGGTCTGAGCTGATTTTCCCTGCTGGTTTTAGGCCGCTTTACACACACTTGATGCACTTACACAGAGATATCAAGACTTAGCTTTTAAGATGCTTACTAGTCGGATAGATACTTGTGCGATGAACAGGGTCTGGTGAGTCCAGTTGATTGAGCAAGGAGTAGGTCGTGTCCATTCCATATTCGGTTTTCGGAAGGGTATCTGTGCTCATTTCAAACTCGAGTTTTATGCGTCACCCCACCTCACCTTTCCCCTGAAGCAGGCATAAGTGTGTTTTCTAAAAGCGTGACTCTGTTCTATTTGGGGATTCAGTGCATGGGGAGCGATTTTTACATTCCCTCGATAAGTGATATCATAAGTTTCTTTTTTTGTGGGACTTATTTCACTGAGGATGATCGTACCTAAATCCACTCAGGATGCTGCTACCAGCCTCATGACGTGGATTTCATGGCTGAGTGACACTCCATTGGACCTACGTAGCACCACTTGTCCACTTGTCCACTTGTCTTTGTCCACTTGTCCACTCGTCTTTGTCCACTTGGCTCTTTCCTGGGATATGAAACGTGTACCGGAGTGGAGGTTCTTGTCAAGACAGCAGCCCTCAACTTTGGGGTCCCTGTGTCTGGTTGATTTTTTCATTTTCCCAAGGTCAACGCCCATGTGTGGAAGTGCCCTATGCTCTGTGGTTCTGTGTTTTACATGGTTTGGGAAAGAGGATACACTTGTGAAGATTGGCTGTTGGCCATTGACATCCCGCCCATCAGCTTAACAAGGCTCCCTTGACTCCGTGGCCTGTCCTGCCTTTCTGGTTTTTAGACTTTTTTCGCCTGGCCCTTTTGCCCCGGGGTGGGGGGCGAGAGATTTCTTTGTAGTGCTGATTTGCTCTCCCAGGTTGCTTGGTTGGCCAAAAAGGGCGTATGCGTTTTTTCCTGAATATATTCAGGAAAAAACGCATACGCCCTTTTTGGCCAACCGCATCATTGTCCACGTTCTGGCGCTTTTCATGTGCTATCGGGGCCATTCCGATGTACCCGTTGACATCCGTTTCCTGCAGTTCTGCCTTGCGTTCAGCGCCTCTTCGTAGCCTGACCTCAATATATTTTGGGGCGATAGTTATCGTTTAGAACTCTGCAGGTTTGGGAAGTGCAGTGCCCCTGAGCTCCATTTCCCAAGTCGCTTTTTTGTGAGTGGGACGCAACACGGCTGGATGGCTTCACGCCCTATTGTCGATCCGGGGTGGCAGGCTGAACCGCTGGTGAATTCTTCTTCGTGATGGGAAATGAGAGTGACATGTGCCCGACCAAACACCTCCAGCGAGTCTCTCATTGGTTCCCCCTCTTGCAGTTCATCCTGCGGACAAATTGCAGACGGTACGAAAGAGGCATGGAAAGGCGCCGAGTCTCCAAGTGGGGAGATTGTTAGTAAGGGGGCCTGAATGGAGAACACGAGCACCAGGAGATGAAAACTGAGGTGAGTTTCAGAAAGCTTTCCCGATCCCACGGTGTAGCATCCGCTGGGTTTCCAATGAGTGCTTTCGCTGTCGGAAGATTGCGTTGAACCTGGAGAGTTGGGACCCATGGAATGGGGAGCACGCAGGATTCCTTTCAAGGGTCTGCATTTGCTTTCCCAACCTCACCAATCGTCTCAGCCCGAAGAGTGTCCAGCCTTATGTCTGCTGCCGCTGGGGCTGTAGATGTGGTCAATCCTGGTTGCATGCCAGTCCCTGAACGCATTTTGGAAGAATTTCTCTCTGTTTTGCCCTGCTTGTTTCTTCTTTATGTTGGAAATGTATCCTCAGAATGGGTCTGAGCTGATTTTCCCTGCTGGTTTTAGGCCGCTTTACACACACTTGATGCACTTACACAGAGATATCAAGACTTAGCTTTTAAGATGCTTACTAGTCGGATAGATACTTGTGCGATGAACAGGGTCTGGTGAGTCCAGTTGATTGAGCAAGGAGTAGGTCGTGTCCATTCCATATTCGGTTTTCGGAAGGGTATCTGTGCTCATTTCAAACTCGAGTTTTATGCGTCACCCCACCTCACCTTTCCCCTGAAGCAGGCATAAGTGTGTTTTCTAAAAGCGTGACTCTGTTCTGTTTGGGGATTCAGTGCATGGGGAGCGATTTTTACATTCCCTCGATAAGTGATATCATAAGTTTCTTTTTTTGTGGGACTTATTTCACTGAGGATGATCGTACCTAAATCCACTCAGGATGCTGCTACCAGCCTCATGACGTGGATTTCATGGCTGAGTGACACTCCATTGGACCTACGTAGCACCACTTGTCCACTTGTCCACTTGTCTTTGTCCACTTGTCCACTCGTCTTTGTCCACTTGGCTCTTTCCTGGGATATGAAACGTGTACCGGAGTGGAGGTTCTTGTCAAGACAGCAGCCCTCAACTTTGGGGTCCCTGTGTCTGGTTGATTTTTTCATTTTCCCAAGGTCAACGCCCATGTGTGGAAGTGCCCTATGCTCTGTGGTTCTGTGTTTTCCATGGTTTGGGAAAGAGGATACACTTGTGAAGATTGGCTGTTGGCCATTGACATCCCGCCCATCAGCTTAACAAGGCTCCCTTGACTCCGTGGCCTGTCCTGCCTTTCTGGTTTTTAGACTTTTTTCGCCTGGCCCTTTTGCCCCGGGGGGGGGCGAGAGATTTCTTTGTAGTGCTGATTTGCTCTCCCAGGTTGCTTGGTTGGCCAAAAAGGGCGTATGCGTTTTTTCCTGAATATATTCAGGAAAAAACGCATACGCCCTTTTTGGCCAACCGCATCATTGTCCACGTTCTGGCGCTTTTCATGTGCTATCGGGGCCATTCCGATGTACCCGTTGACATCCGTTTCCTGCAGTTCTGCCTTGCGTTCAGCGCCTCTTCGTAGCCTGACCTCAATATATTTTGGGGCGATAGTTATCGTTTAGAACTCTGCAGGTTTGGGAAGTGCAGTGCCCCTGAGCTCCATTTCCCAAGTCGCTTTTTTGTGAGTGGGACGCAACACGGCTGGATGGCTTCACGCCCTATTGTCGATCCGGGGTGGCAGGCTGAACCGCTGGTGAATTCTTCTTCGTGATGGGAAATGAGAGTGACATGTGCCCGACCAAACACCTCCAGCGAGTCTCTCATTGGTTCCCCCTCTTGCAGTTCATCCTGCGGACAAATTGCAGACGGTACGAAAGAGGCATGGAAAGGCGCCGAGTCTCCAAGTGGGGAGATTGTTAGTAAGGGGGCCTGAATGGAGAACACGAGCACCAGGAGATGAAAACTGAGGTGAGTTTCAGAAAGCTTTCCCGATCCCACGGTGTAGCATCCGCTGGGTTTCCAATGAGTGCTTTCGCTGTCGGAAGATTGCGTTGAACCTGGAGAGTTGGGACCCATGGAATGGGGAACACGCAGGATTCCTTTCAAGGGTCTGCATTTGCTTTCCCAACCTCACCAATCGTCTCAGCCCCAAGAGTGTCCAGCCTTATGTCTTCTGCCGCTGGGGCTGTAGATGTGGTCAATCCTGGTTGCATGCCAGTCCCTGAACGCATTTTGGAAGAATTTCTCTCTGTTTTGCCCTGCTTGTTTCTTCTTTATGTTGGAAATGTATCCTCAGAATGGGTCTGAGCTGATTTTCCCTGCTGGTTTTAGGCCGCTTTACACACCCTTGATGCACTTACACAGAGATATCAAGACTTAGCTTTTAAGATGCTTACTAGTCGGATAGATACTTGTGCGATGAACAGGGTCTGGTGAGTCCAGTTGATTGAGCAAGGAGTAGGTCGTGTCCATTCCATATTCGGTTTTCGGAAGGGTATCTGTGCTCATTTCAAACTCGAGTTTTATGCGTCACCCCACCTCACCTTTCCCCTGAAGCAGGCATAAGTGTGTTTTCTAAAAGCGTGACTCTGTTCTGTTTGGGGATTCAGTGCATGGGGAGCGATTTTTACATTCCCTCGATAAGTGATATCATAAGTTTCTTTTTTTGTGGGACTTATTTCACTGAGGATGATCGTACCTAAATCCACTCAGGATGCTGCTACCAGCCTCATGACGTGGATTTCATGGCTGAGTGACACTCCATTGGACCTACGTAGCACCACTTGTCCACTTGTCCACTTGTCTTTGTCCACTTGTCCACTCGTCTTTGTCCACTTGGCTCTTTCCTGGGATATGAAACGTGTACCGGAGTGGAGGTTCTAGTCAAGACAGCAGCCCTCAACTTTGGGGTCCCTGTGTCTGGTTGATTTTTTCATTTTCCCAAGGTCAACGCCCATGTGTGGAAGTGCCCTATGCTCTGTGGTTCTGTGTTTTACATGGTTTGGGAAAGAGGATACACTTGTGAAGATTGGCTGTTGGCCATTGACATCCCGCCCATCAGCTTAACAAGGCTCCCTTGACTCCGTGGGCTGTCCTGCCTTTCTGGTTTTTAGACTTTTTTCGCCTGGCCCTTTTGCCCCGGGGGGGGGGGCGAGAGATTTCTTTGTAGTGCTGATTTGCTCTCCCAGGTTGCTTGGTTGGCCAAAAAGGGCGTATGCGTTTTTTCCTGAATATATTCAGGAAAAAACGCATACGCCCTTTTTGGCCAACCGCATCATTGTCCACGTTCTGGCGCTTTTCATGTGCTATCGGGGCCATTCCGATGTACCCGTTGACATCCGTTTCCTGCAGTTCTGCCTTGCGTTCAGCGCCTCTTCGTAGCCTGACCTCAATATATTTTGGGGCGATAGTTATCGTTTAGAACTCTGCAGGTTTGGGAAGTGCAGTGCCCCTGAGCTCCATTTCCCAAGTCGCTTTTTTGTGAGTGGGACGCAACACGGCTGGATGGCTTCACGCCCTACTGTCGATCCGGGGTGGCAGGCTGAACCGCTGGTGAATTCTTCTTCGTGATGGGAAATGAGAGTGACATGTGCCCGACCAAACACCTCCAGCGAGTCTCTCATTGGTTCCCCCTCTTGCAGTTCATCCTGCGGACAAATTGCAGACGGTACGAAAGAGGCATGGAAAGGCGCCGAGTCTCCAAGTGGGGAGATTGTTAGTAAGGGGGCCTGAATGGAGAACACGAGCACCAGGAGATGAAAACTGAGGTGAGTTTCAGAAAGCTTTCCCGATCCCACGGTGTAGCATCCGCTGGGTTTCCAATGAGTGCTTTCGCTGTCGGAAGATTGCGTTGAACCTGGAGAGTTGGGACCCATGGAATGGGGAGCACGCAGGATTCCTTTCAAGGGTCTGCATTTGCTTTCCCAACCTCACCAATCGTCTCAGCCCCAAGAGTGTCCAGCCTTATGTCTTCTGCCGCTGGGGCTGTAGATGTGGTCAATCCTGGTTGCATGCCAGTCCCTGAACGCATTTTGGAAGAATTTCTCTCTGTTTTGCCCTGCTTGTTTCTTCTTTGTGTTGGAAATGTATCCTCAGAATGGGTCTGAGCTGATTTTCCCTGCTGGTTTTAGGCCGCTTTACACACACTTGATGCACTTACACAGAGATATCAAGACTTAGCTTTTAAGATGCTTACTAGTCGGATAGATACTTGTGCGATGAACAGGGTCTGGTGAGTCCAGTTGATTGAGCAAGGAGTAGGTCGTGTCCATTCCATATTCGGTTTTCGGAAGGGTATCTGTGCTCATTTCAAACTCGAGTTTTATGCGTCACCCCACCTCACCTTTCCCCTGAAGCAGGCATAAGTGTGTTTTCTAAAAGCGTGACTCTGTTCTATTTGGGGATTCAGTGCATGGGGAGCGATTTTTACATTCCCTCGATAAGTGATATCATAAGTTTCTTTTTTTGTGGGACTTATTTCACTGAGGATGATCGTACCTAAATCCACTCAGGATGCTGCTACCAGCCTCATGACGTGGATTTCATGGCTGAGTGACACTCCATTGGACCTACGTAGCACCACTTGTCCACTTGTCCACTTGTCTTTGTCCACTTGTCCACTCGTCTTTGTCCACTTGGCTCTTTCCTGGGATATGAAACGTGTACCGGAGTGGAGGTTCTTGTCAAGACAGCAGCCCTCAACTTTGGGGTCCCTGTGTCTGGTTGATTTTTTCATTTTCCCAAGGTCAACGCCCATGTGTGGAAGTGCCCTATGCTCTGTGGTTCTGTGTTTTACATGGTTTGGGAAAGAGGATACACTTGTGAAGATTGGCTGTTGGCCATTGACATCCCGCCCATCAGCTTAACAAGGCTCCCTTGACTCCGTGGCCTGTCCTGCCTTTCTGGTTTTTAGACTTTTTTCGCCTGGCCCTTTTGCCCCGGGGGGGGCGAGAGATTTCTTTGTAGTGCTGATTTGCTCTCCCAGGTTGCTTGGTTGGCCAAAAAGGGCGTATGCGTTTTTTCCTGAATATATTCAGGAAAAAACGCATACGCCCTTTTTGGCCAACCGCATCATTGTCCACGTTCTGGCGCTTTTCATGTGCTATCGGGGCCATTCCGATGTACCCGTTGACATCCGTTTCCTGCAGTTCTGCCTTGCGTTCAGCGCCTCTTCGTAGCCTGACCTCAATATATTTTGGGGCGATAGTTATCGTTTAGAACTCTGCAGGTTTGGGAAGTGCAGTGCCCCTGAGCTCCATTTCCCAAGTCGCTTTTTTGTGAGTGGGACGCAACACGGCTGGATGGCTTCACGCCCTATTGTCGATCCGGGGTGGCAGGCTGAACCGCTGGTGAATTCTTCTTCGTGATGGGAAATGAGAGTGACATGTGCCCGACCAAACACCTCCAGCGAGTCTCTCATTGGTTCCCCCTCTTGCAGTTCATCCTGCGGACAAATTGCAGACGGTACGAAAGAGGCATGGAAAGGCGCCGAGTCTCCAAGTGGGGAGATTGTTAGTAAGGGGGCCTGAATGGAGAACACGAGCACCAGGAGATGAAAACTGAGGTGAGTTTCAGAAAGCTTTCCCGATCCCACGGTGTAGCATCCGCTGGGTTTCCAATGAGTGCTTTCGCTGTCGGAAGATTGCGTTGAACCTGGAGAGTTGGGACCCATGGAATGGGGAGCACGCAGGATTCCTTTCAAGGGTCTGCATTTGCTTTCCCAACCTCACCAATCGTCTCAGCCCGAAGAGTGTCCAGCCTTATGTCTTCTGCCGCTGGGGCTGTAGATGTGGTCAATCCTGGTTGCATGCCAGTCCCTGAACGCATTTTGGAAGAATTTCTCTCTGTTTTGCCCTGCTTGTTTCTTCTTTGTGTTGGAAATGTATCCTCAGAATGGGTCTGAGCTGATTTTCCCTGCTGGTTTTAGGCCGCTTTACACACACTTGATGCACTTACACAGAGATATCAAGACTTAGCTTTTAAGATGCTTACTAGTCGGATAGATACTTGTGCGATGAACAGGGTCTGGTGAGTCCAGTTGATTGAGCAAGGAGTAGGTCGTGTCCATTCCATATTCGGTTTTCGGAAGGGTATCTGTGCTCATTTCAAACTCGAGTTTTATGCGTCACCCCACCTCACCTTTCCCCTGAAGCAGGCATAAGTGTGTTTTCTAAAAGCGTGACTCTGTTCTGTTTGGGGATTCAGTGCATGGGGAGCGATTTTTACATTCCCTCGATAAGTGATATCATAAGTTTCTTTTTTTGTGGGACTTATTTCACTGAGGATGATCGTACCTAAATCCACTCAGGATGCTGCTACCAGCCTCATGACGTGGATTTCATGGCTGAGTGACACTCCATTGGACCTACGTAGCACCACTTGTCCACTTGTCCACTTGTCTTTGTCCACTTGTCCACTCGTCTTTGTCCACTTGGCTCTTTCCTGGGATATGAAACGTGTACCGGAGTGGAGGTTCTTGTCAAGACAGCAGCCCTCAACTTTGGGGTCCCTGTGTCTGGTTGATTTTTTCATTTTCCCAAGGTCAACGCCCATGTGTGGAAGTGCCCTATGCTCTGTGGTTCTGTGTTTTCCATGGTTTGGGAAAGAGGATACACTTGTGAAGATTGGCTGTTGGCCATTGACATCCCGCCCATCAGCTTAACAAGGCTCCCTTGACTCCGTGGCCTGTCCTGCCTTTCTGGTTTTTAGACTTTTTTCGCCTGGCCCTTTTGCCCCGGGGGGGGGGCGAGAGATTTCTTTGTAGTGCTGATTTGCTCTCCCAGGTTGCTTCGTTGGCCAAAAAGGGCGTATGCGTTTTTTCCTGAATATATTCAGGAAAAAACGCATACGCCCTTTTTGGCCAACCGCATCATTGTCCACGTTCTGGCGCTTTTCATGTGCTATCGGGGCCATTCCGATGTACCCGTTGACATCCGTTTCCTGCAGTTCTGCCTTGCGTTCAGCGCCTCTTCGTAGCCTGACCTCAATATATTTTGGGGCGATAGTTATCGTTTAGAACTCTGCAGGTTTGGGAAGTGCAGTGCCCCTGAGCTCCATTTCCCAAGTCGCTTTTTTGTGAGTGGGACGCAACACGGCTGGATGGCTTCACGCCCTATTGTCGATCCGGGGTGGCAGGCTGAACCGCTGGTGAATTCTTCTTCGTGATGGGAAATGAGAGTGACATGTGCCCGACCAAACACCTCCAGCGAGTCTCTCATTGGTTCCCCCTCTTGCAGTTCATCCTGCGGACAAATTGCAGACGGTACGAAAGAGGCATGGAAAGGCGCCGAGTCTCCAAGTGGGGAGATTGTTAGTAAGGGGGCCTGAATGGAGAACACGAGCACCAGGAGATGAAAACTGAGGTGAGTTTCAGAAAGCTTTCCCGATCCCACGGTGTAGCATCCGCTGGGTTTCCAATGAGTGCTTTCGCTGTCGGAAGATTGCGTTGAACCTGGAGAGTTGGGACCCATGGAATGGGGAGCACGCAGGATTCCTTTCAAGGGTCTGCATTTGCTTTCCCAACCTCACCAATCGTCTCAGCCCCAAGAGTGTCCAGCCTTATGTCTTCTGCCGCTGGGGCTGTAGATGTGGTCAATCCTGGTTGCATGCCAGTCCCTGAACGCATTTTGGAAGAATTTCTCTCTGTTTTGCCCTGCTTGTTTCTTCTTTATGTTGGAAATGTATCCTCAGAATGGGTCTGAGCTGATTTTCCCTGCTGGTTTTAGGCCGCTTTACACACACTTGATGCACTTACACAGAGATATCAAGACTTAGCTTTTAAGATGCTTACTAGTCGGATAGATACTTGTGCGATGAACAGGGTCTGGTGAGTCCAGTTGATTGAGCAAGGAGTAGGTCGTGTCCATTCCATATTCGGTTTTCGGAAGGGTATCTGTGCTCATTTCAAACTCGAGTTTTATGCGTCACCCCACCTCACCTTTCCCCTGAAGCAGGCATAAGTGTGTTTTCTAAAAGCGTGACTCTGTCCTGTTTGGGGATTCAGTGCATGGGGAGCGATTTTTACATTCCCTCGATAAGTGATATCATAAGTTTCTTTTTTTGTGGGACTTATTTCACTGAGGATGATCGTACCTAAATCCACTCAGGATGCTGCTACCAGCCTCATGACGTGGATTTCATGGCTGAGTGACACTCCATTGGACCTACGTAGCACCACTTGTCCACTTGTCCACTTGTCTTTGTCCACTTGTCCACTCGTCTTTGTCCACTTGGCTCTTTCCTGGGATATGAAACGTGTACCGGAGTGGAGGTTCTTGTCAAGACAGCAGCCCTCAACTTTGGGGTCCCTGTGTCTGGTTGATTTTTTCATTTTCCCAAGGTCAACGCCCATGTGTGGAAGTGCCCTATGCTCTGTGGTTCTGTGTTTTCCATGGTTTGGGAAAGAGGATACACTTGTGAAGATTGGCTGTTGGCCATTGACATCCCGCCCATCAGCTTAACAAGGCTCCCTTGACTCCGTGGGCTGTCCTGCCTTTCTGGTTTTTAGACTTTTTTTGCCTGGCCCTTTTGCCCCCGGGGGGGGGGGGGCGAGAGATTTCTTTGTAGTGCTGATTTGCTCTCCCAGGTTGCTTGGTTGGCCAAAAAGGGCGTATGCGTTTTTTCCTGAATATATTCAGGAAAAAACGCATACGCCCTTTTTGGCCAACCGCATCATTGTCCACGTTCTGGCGCTTTTCATGTGCTATCGGGGCCATTCCGATGTACCCGTTGACATCCGTTTCCTGCAGTTCTGCCTTGCGTTCAGCGCCTCTTCGTAGCCTGACCTCAATATATTTTGGGGCGATAGTTATCGTTTAGAACTCTGCAGGTTTGGGAAGTGCAGTGCCCCTGAGCTCCATTTCCCAAGTCGCTTTTTTGTGAGTGGGACGCAACACGGCTGGATGGCTTCACGCCCTATTGTCGATCCGGGGTGGCAGGCTGAACCGCTGGTGAATTCTTCTTCGTGATGGGAAATGAGAGTGACATGTGCCCGACCAAACACCTCCAGCGAGTCTCTCATTGGTTCCCCCTCTTGCAGTTCATCCTGCGGACAAATTGCAGACGGTACGAAAGAGGCATGGAAAGGCGCCGAGTCTCCAAGTGGGGAGATTGTTAGTAAGGGGGCCTGAATGGAGAACACGAGCACCAGGAGATGAAAACTGAGGTGAGTTTCAGAAAGCTTTCCCGATCCCACGGTGTAGCATCCGCTGGGTTTCCAATGAGTGCTTTCGCTGTCGGAAGATTGCGTTGAACCTGGAGAGTTGGGACCCATGGAATGGGGAGCACGCAGGATTCCTTTCAAGGGTCTGCATTTGCTTTCCCAACCTCACCAATCGTCTCAGCCCCAAGAGTGTCCAGCCTTATGTCTTCTGCCGCTGGGGCTGTAGATGTGGTCAATCCTGGTTGCATGCCAGTCCCTGAACGCATTTTGGAAGAATTTCTCTCTGTTTTGCCCTGCTTGTTTCTTCTTTATGTTGGAAATGTATCCTCAGAATGGGTCTGAGCTGATTTTCCCTGCTGGTTTTAGGCCGCTTTACACACACTTGATGCACTTACACAGAGATATCAAGACTTAGCTTTTAAGATGCTTACTAGTCGGATAGATACTTGTGCGATGAACAGGGTCTGGTGAGTCCAGTTGATTGAGCAAGGAGTAGGTCGTGTCCATTCCATATTCGGTTTTCGGAAGGGTATCTGTGCTCATTTCAAACTCGAGTTTTATGCGTCACCCCACCTCACCTTTCCCCTGAAGCAGGCATAAGTGTGTTTTCTAAAAGCGTGACTCTGTCCTGTTTGGGGATTCAGTGCATGGGGAGCGATTTTTACATTCCCTCGATAAGTGATATCATAAGTTTCTTTTTTTGTGGGACTTATTTCACTGAGGATGATCGTACCTAAATCCACTCAGGATGCTGCTACCAGCCTCATGACGTGGATTTCATGGCTGAGTGACACTCCATTGGACCTACGTAGCACCACTTGTCCACTTGTCCACTTGTCTTTGTCCACTTGTCCACTCGTCTTTGTCCACTTGGCTCTTTCCTGGGATATGAAACGTGTACCGGAGTGGAGGTTCTTGTCAAGACAGCAGCCCTCAACTTTGGGGTCCCTGTGTCTGGTTTATTTTTTCATTTTCCCAAGGTCAACGCCCATGTGTTCAAGTGCCCTATGCTCCGTAGTTCTGTGTTTTACATGTTTTGGGAAAGAGGATACACTTGTGAAGATTGGCTGTTGGCCATTGACATCCCGCCCATCAGCTTAACACGGTTCCCTTGTCTCCGTGGCCTGTCCTGCCGTTCTGCTTTTTAGACTTTTTTCGCCTGGCCCTGTTGCCCGGGGGGGGGGGGGGAAGGGGGGCCGAGAGATTTCTTTGTAGTGCTGATTTGCTCTCCCAGGTTGCTTTGTTGGCCAAAAAGGGCGTATGCGTTTTTTCCTTTTTGGCCAACCGCATCATTGTCCACGTTCTGGCGCTTTTCATGTGCTATCGGTGCCATTCCGATGTACCCGTTGACATCCGTTTCCTGCAGTTCTGCCTTGCCTTCAACGCCTCTTCGTAGCCTGACCTCAATATATTTGGGAGCGATAGTTATCGTTTTGAACTCTGCAGGTTTGGGAAGTGCAGTGCCCCTGAGCTCCATTTCCCAAGTCGCTTTGTTGTGAGTGGGACGCAACCCGACTGGATGGCTTCACGCCCTATTGTCGATTCGGCGTGGCAGGCTGAGCCTCTGGTGAATTCTTCTTCGCGATGGGAAATGAGAGTGACATGTGCCCGAGCAAACACCTCCAGCGAATCTCTCATTGGTTCCCCCTCTTCCAGTTCATCCTGCGGACAAATTGCAGACGGTACGAAAGAGGCATGGAAAGGCGCTGAGTCTCCAAGTGGGGAGATTGTTAGTAAGGGGGCCTGAATGGAGAACACGAGCACCAGGAGATGAAAACTAAGGTGAGTTTCAGAAATCTTTCCCGATGCCACGGTGTAGCATCCGCTGGGTTTCCAATGAGTGCTTTCACTGTCGGAAGATTGCGTTGAACCTGGAGAGTTGGGAGCCATGGAATGGGGAGCACACAGGATTCCTTTCAAGGGTCTGCATTTGCTTTCCAAACCTCACCAATCGTCTCAGCCCCAAGAGTGTCCAGCCTTATGTCTTCTGCCGCTGGGGCTGTAGATGTGGTCAATCCTGGTTGCATGCCAGTCCCTGAACGCGTTTTGGAAGAATTTCTCTCTGTTTTTCCCTGCTTGTTTCTTCTTTGTGTTGGAAATGTATCCTCAGAATGGGTCTGAGTTGATTTTCCCTGCTGGTTTTAGGCCGCTTTACACACACTTGATGCACTTACACAGAGATATCAAGACTTAGCTTTTAAGATGCTTACTAGTCGGATAGATACTTGTGCGATGAACAGGGTCTGGTGAGTCCAGTTGATTGAGCAAGGAGTAGGTCGTGTCCATACCATATTCGGTTTTTGGAAGGGTATCTGTGCTCATTTCAAACTCGAGTTTTATGCGTCACCCCACCTCACCTTTCCCCTGAAGCAGGCATAAGTGTGTTTTCTAAAAGCGTGACTCTGTTCTGTGTGGGGATTCAGTTCATGGGGAGCGATTTTTACATTCCCTCGATAAGTGATATCATAAGTTTCTTTTTTTGTGGGACTTATTTCACTGAGGGTGATCGTACCTAAATCCACTCAGGATGCTGCTACCAGCCTCATGACGTGGATTTCATGGCTGAGTGACACTCCCTTGGACCTACGTAGCACCACTTGTCCACTTGTCCACTTGTCTTTGTCCACCTTTCCACTTGTCTTTGTCCACTTGGCTCTTTCCTGGGATATGAAACGTGTACCGGAGTGGAGGTTCTTGTCAAGACAGCAGCCCTCAACTTTGGGGTCCCTGTGTCTGGTTGATTTTTTCATTTTCCCAAGGTCAACGCCCATGTGTGGAAGTGCCCTATGCTCTGTGGTTCTGTGTTTTCCATGGTTTGGGAAAGAGGATACACTTGTGAAGATTGGCTGTTGGCCATTGACATCCCGCCCATCAGCTTAACAAGGCTCCCTTGACTCCGTGGGCTGTCCTGCCTTTCTGGTTTTTAGACTTTTTTCGCCTGGCCCTTTTGCCCCGGGGGGGGCGAGAGATTTCTTTGTAGTGCTGATTTGCTCTCCCAGGTTGCTTGGTTGGCCAAAAAGGGCGTATGCGTTTTTTCCTGAATATATTCAGGAAAAAACGCATACGCCCTTTTTGGCCAACCGCATCATTGTCCACGTTCTGGCGCTTTTCATGTGCTATCGGGGCCATTCCGATGTACCCGTTGACATCCGTTTCCTGCAGTTCTGCCTTGCGTTCAGCGCCTCTTCGTAGCCTGACCTCAATATATTTTGGGGCGATAGTTATCGTTTAGAACTCTGCAGGTTTGGGACGTGCAGTGCCCCTGAGCTCCATTTCCCAAGTCGCTTTTTTGTGAGTGGGACGCAACACGGCTGGATGGCTTCACGCCCTATTGTCGATCCGGGGTGGCAGGCTGAACCGCTGGTGAATTCTTCTTCGTGATGGGAAATGAGAGTGACATGTGCCCGACCAAACACCTCCAGCGAGTCTCTCATTGGTTCCCCCTCTTGCAGTTCATCCTGCGGACAAATTGCAGACGGTACGAAAGAGGCATGGAAAGGCGCCGAGTCTCCAAGTGGGGAGATTGTTAGTAAGGGGGCCTGAATGGAGAACACGAGCACCAGGAGATGAAAACTGAGGTGAGTTTCAGAAAGCTTTCCCGATCCCACGGTGTAGCATCCGCTGGGTTTCCAATGAGTGCTTTCGCTGTCGGAAGATTGCGTTGAACCTGGAGAGTTGGGACCCATGGAATGGGGAGCACGCAGGATTCCTTTCAAGGGTCTGCATTTGCTTTCCCAACCTCACCAATCGTCTCAGCCCGAAGAGTGTCCAGCCTTATGTCTGCTGCCGCTGGGGCTGTAGATGTGGTCAATCCTGGTTGCATGCCAGTCCCTGAACGCATTTTGGAAGAATTTCTCTCTGTTTTGCCCTGCTTGTTTCTTCTTTATGTTGGAAATGTATCCTCAGAATGGGTCTGAGCTGATTTTCCCTGCTGGTTTTAGGCCGCTTTACACACACTTGATGCACTTACACAGAGATATCAAGACTTAGCTTTTAAGATGCTTACTAGTCGGATAGATACTTGTGCGATGAACAGGGTCTGGTGAGTCCAGTTGATTGAGCAAGGAGTAGGTCGTGTCCATTCCATATTCGGTTTTCGGAAGGGTATCTGTGCTCATTTCAAACTCGAGTTTTATGCGTCACCCCACCTCACCTTTCCCCTGAAGCAGGCATAAGTGTGTTTTCTAAAAGCGTGACTCTGTTCTGTTTGGGGATTCAGTGCATGGGGAGCGATTTTTACATTCCCTCGATAAGTGATATCATAAGTTTCTTTTTTTCTGGGACTTATTTCACTGAGGATGATCGTACCTAAATCCACTCAGGATGCTGCTACCAGCCTCATGACGTGGATTTCATGGCTGAGTGACACTCCATTGGACCTACGTAGCACCACTTGTCCACTTGTCCACTTGTCTTTGTCCACTTGTCCACTCGTCTTTGTCCACTTGGCTCTTTCCTGGGATATGAAACGTGTACCGGAGTGGAGGTTCTTGTCAAGACAGCAGCCCTCAACTTTGGGGTCCCTGTGTCTGGTTGATTTTTTCATTTTCCCAAGGTCAACGCCCATGTGTGGAAGTGCCCTATGCTCTGTGGTTCTGTGTTTTACATGGTTTGGGAAAGAGGATACACTTGTGAAGATTGGCTGTTGGCCATTGACATCCCGCCCATCAGCTTAACAAGGCTCCCTTGACTCCGTGGCCTGTCCTGCCTTTCTGGTTTTTAGACTTTTTTCGCCTGGCCCTTTTGCCCCGGGGGGGGGCGAGAGATTTCTTTGTAGTGCTGATTTGCTCTCCCAGGTTGCTTGGTTGGCCAAAAAGGGCGTATGCGTTTTTTCCTGAATATATTCAGGAAAAAACGCATACGCCCTTTTTGGCCAACCGCATCATTGTCCACGTTCTGGCGCTTTTCATGTGCTATCGGGGCCATTCCGATGTACCCGTTGACATCCGTTTCCTGCAGTTCTGCCTTGCGTTCAGCGCCTCTTCGTAGCCTGACCTCAATATATTTTGGGGCGATAGTTATCGTTTAGAACTCTGCAGGTTTGGGAAGTGCAGTGCCCCTGAGCTCCATTTCCCAAGTCGCTTTTTTGTGAGTGGGACGCAACACGGCTGGATGGCTTCACGCCCTATTGTCGATCCGCGGTGGCAGGCTGAACCGCTGGTGAATTCTTCTTCGTGATGGGAAATGAGAGTGACATGTGCCCGACCAAACACCTCCAGCGAGTCTCTCATTGGTTCCCCCTCTTGCAGTTCATCCTGCGGACAAATTGCAGACGGTACGAAAGAGGCATGGAAAGGCGCCGAGTCTCCAAGTGGGGAGATTGTTAGTAAGGGGGCCTGAATGGAGAACACGAGCACCAGGAGATGAAAACTGAGGTGAGTTTCAGAAAGCTTTCCCGATCCCACGGTGTAGCATCCGCTGGGTTTCCAATGAGTGCTTTCGCTGTCGGAAGATTGCGTTGAACCTGGAGAGTTGGGACCCATGGAATGGGGAGCACGCAGGATTCCTTTCAAGGGTCTGCATTTGCTTTCCCAACCTCACCAATCGTCTCAGCCCCAAGAGTGTCCAGCCTTATGTCTTCTGCCGCTGGGGCTGTAGATGTGGTCAATCCTGGTTGCATGCCAGTCCCTGAACGCATTTTGGAAGAATTTCTCTCTGTTTTGCCCTGCTTGTTTCTTCTTTATGTTGGAAATGTATCCTCAGAATGGGTCTGAGCTGATTTTCCCTGCTGGTTTTAGGCCGCTTTACACACACTTGATGCACTTACACAGAGATATCAAGACTTAGCTTTTAAGATGCTTACTAGTCGGATAGATACTTGTGCGATGAACAGGGTCTGGTGAGTCCAGTTGATTGAGCAAGGAGTAGGTCGTGTCCATTCCATATTCGGTTTTCGGAAGGGTATCTGTGCTCATTTCAAACTCGAGTTTTATGCGTCACCCCACCTCACCTTTCCCCTGAAGCAGGCATAAGTGTGTTTTCTAAAAGCGTGACTCTGTCCTGTTTGGGGATTCAGTGCATGGGGAGCGATTTTTACATTCCCTCGATAAGTGATATCATAAGTTTCTTTTTTTGTGGGACTTATTTCACTGAGGATGATCGTACCTTAATCCACTCAGGATGCTGTTACCAGCCTCATGACGTGGATTTCATGGCTGAGTGACACTCCATTGGACCTACGTAGCACCACTTGTCCACTTGTCCACTTGTCTTTGTCCACTTGTCCACTCGTCTTTGTCCACTTGGCTCTTTCCTGGGATATGAAACGTGTACCGGAGTGGAGGTTCTTGTCAAGACAGCAGCCCTCAACTTTGGGGTCCCTGTGTCTGGTTTATTTTTTCATTTTCCCAAGGTCAACGCCCATGTGTTCAAGTGCCCTATGCTCCGTGGTTCTGTGTTTTACATGTTTTGGGAAAGAGGATACACTTGTGAAGATTGGCTGTTGGCCATTGACATCCCGCCCATCAGCTTAACACGGTTCCCTTGTCTCCGTGGCCTGTCCTGCCGTTCTGCTTTTTAGACTTTTTTCGCCTGGCCCTGTTGCCCGGGGGGGGGGGGGGGAAGGGGGGCCGAGAGATTTCTTTGTAGTGCTGATTTGCTCTCCCAGTTTGCTTGGTTGGCCAAAAAGTGCGTATGCGTTTTTTCCTTTTTGGCCAACCGCATCATTGTCCACGTTCTGGCGCTTTTCATGTGCTATCGGTGCCATTCCGATGTACCCGTTGACATCCGTTTCCTGCAGTTCTGCCTTGCCTTCAACGCCTCTTCGTAGCCTGACCTCAATATATTTGGGAGCGATATTTATCGTTTTGAACTCTGCAGGTTTGGGAAGTGCAGTGCCCCTGAGCTCCATTTCCCAAGTCGCTTTTTTGTGAGTGGGACGCAACCCGACTGGATGGCTTCACGCCCTATTGTCGATTCGGCGTGGCAGGCTGAGCCTCTGGTGAATTCTTCTTCGCGATGGGAAATGAGAGTGACATGTGCCCGAGCAAACACCTCCAGCGAATCTCTCATTGGTTCCCCCTCTTCCAGTTCATCCTGCGGACAAATTGCAGACGGTACGAAAGAGGAATGGAAAGGCGCCGAGTCTCCAAGTGGGGAGATTGTTAGTAAGGGGGCCTGAATGGAGAACACGAGCACCAGGAGATGAAAACTGAGGTGAGTTTCAGAAAGCTTTCCCGATCCCACGGTGTAGCATCCGCTGGGTTTCCAATGAGTGCTTTCGCTGTCGGAAGATTGCGTTGAACCTGGAGAGTTGGGAGCCATGGAATGGGGAGCACGCAGGATTCCTTTCAAGGGTCTGCATTTGCTTTCCCAACCTCACCAATCGTCTCAGACCCAAGAGTGTCCAGCCTTATGTCTTCTGCCGCTGGGGCTGTAGTTGTGGTGAATCCTGGTTGCATGCCAGTCCCTGAACGCATTTTGGAAGAATTTCTCTCTGTTTTGCCCTGCTTGTTTCTTCTTTGTGTTGGAAATGTATCCTCAGAATGGGTCTGAGCTGATTTTCCCTGCTCTTTTTAGGCCGCTTTACACACACATGATGCACTTACACAGAGATATCAAGACTTAGCTTTTAAGATGCTTACTAGTCGGATAGATACTTGTGCGATGAACAGGGTCTGGTGAGTCCAGTTGATTGAGCAAGGAGTAGGTCGTGTCCATTCCATATTCGGTTTTCGCAAGAGTATCTGTGCTCATTTCAAACTCGAGTTTTATGCATCAGCCCACCTCACCTTTCCCCTGAAGCAGGCATAAGTGTGTTTTCTAAAATCGTGACTCGGTTGTGTTTTGGGAATTCAGTACATTCGCACATCTGGTTACTCGGGCAGCACAGCCCTTCTGGAAGTCCTGTTCCCAGGTTGTAAATTAGAACGGAATGTGCCAGGAAGAAACCCCAGAAGTTTATGTCACATTACTTCTTGTTCGCTCTTTTAATTCTTTTGATCACGCTAATGATTAGAATATTGTTTGTCCTAGGTGTAAAAAATCTGGTTCATTTATACGTTATGTATGTATATATATATATATATATATATATATATATATACATATATATATATATATTGTACAGATATTCTTCCAATGTAAATTATTGCGGAGTGTTCTGGTGACCTCCCTTGCTATATGGTCGGTCTGTATGATATATATATATTTAATATGTATTTGTACACATGTGGTCCCACTAATCTTAATTTATCTTTTCCCCCCACCTTTCATTTTACATAAGCTTAGTTTTTTTTCTCAGTGTGTGAGTGTCTTTCTTTGTGGAAATATGTTCATTTGTGTCAGCTGTTAGATAACGCCTATACGTGATATCATACAGTATGTCCTTTGCTTTCCGACTTAACTCATGTTCTGTGATGATCTCTACGCTCATCTCGGGTGCCTCAAAGAGCAGTGTTTCCTTGTTTTCCATGCCGAATAGTCCACTGTGTCCACGGACCAGCTCTTCTTATCCATTCATCTGTTGATGGACATTTGGGTTGCTTCGGTGTCTTGGCTACTGTGAAAACTCGTGGAGTGCAGCTCTTGCAGCCTGTCTTCTCAGGTGAGAGGCTCGGCTGTGGGTGTTCTGGATGGAAGGGTGGCTCAATTTTTAATTGAAAACGCAGCTCCTTTCTGTTCTCATTATTGGCTGTTACAACTAGACATGTCCTCCGCAGACAGAGGGAACAGAGTTCTCTAAAACCCCTTCAGCATTTATTGTTTGTAGTCTTTTGGCTGACGGTAGTTAACTTGGGTGAGTTGAAAGCTTTTTGTAGCTTAGAGGAGTCTGATCATTCCTGAGGTTGAGCTTTTCTCCATTTTGCTTTTTTTGATAAAGAGTGAGTAAAACTTACCTCTTCATACTATCTCTTTGACACATTTGCCTGCTTTGAATTTTTTTCGCCACTGCCGAGCTCAGGACATTTTTTTTTTTTGAGGGCAGGTGTCTTTTAGAGGCCTGAGTCCTTGTGAATGTTAAGTGACCCATAGCTATCCGTTTAAAGCCGCTCTTGCGGGAAACGGCCACAAGGCGGCAGCATTTCTCCATTTCCAACTCTGGGTTTTCCTGCAACAGAGGCTTCCTGGAAATTGTGTTAGTAGGCTGCAAATGAGAGTGCAGTGTGTCAGGGCAAACCCCCAAGAGCTTATATCTCCTTACTTCTTGTGTGTTTTTTAAAATTTAATTGTTATCTAGTATCACAGCCAATTGGATAAAAATGTGGTGTGTGTTCTAGGTGTACTGCATCTGGTTCATCATATGTATGTATCAATCTATTCATCTTTGGATCCTTTCCCGTGTAGGTTATTACAGAGTGTTGAGTCGACCTCTCTTGGTATTCCTTAGGTATTTTGTGATTATATATTTCATATGTATCAGTACATGTCTGTAAACCCCCATATCCAAATTCATACATTCCTTACACCTTTCCACTTGGTTAAGCATAGTTGGTTTTCTGCATCTATGCACGGCCTTCTCTTGGAAATGACTTCATGGGTATCAATGTTGAAGTAACAGCTATAAGTGATGTCATAGGATATTTCTATTTCGGTTTCTTTCGTACTTCCTTTTGGGTGGGTATCTCTAGATCCTTCTACGGTGGTGCCAGAGGCACCTGTTGCATGCTCTTCCGTGGCTCATGTTCCATTGTGCACATGTTTGTGCCTCACGACTGACTTGTTCGTTTTTTAATTCAATGTTTATTGTTTCTCACAGCAAGTTTGATTACAATGTTTTGCTTGTTGTGGGTGTGAAAGATGTGGCTCTTTTACACATAAACATGTATCTAGTCTTCTTTGGATCCTTTTCCCATGTAGCTTATGACACAATGTTGAGTACTCTTCTCTTGGTATTCCGTAGGCCTTTGGTGATTTTGTATTTCACCTGTGTTTGTATCTCTCTCTTAAACCCAATTTCCTAATGTACACAATTCTCACACCTGTCCATGGGTGAACCATAAATCTGTTTATTGCATCTGTGATTGCCTTTCTCTGTGGAAATATCTTCAGTGATATCAATTTTTAGGGAACACCTATAAGTGATATCGTAGGCTATGTATCTTTCGCTCTGTGACTTACTGCAAGGTGCGTGATGAACTCTAGCCTCACCGATGGTGCTGTTGATGGCATTGTTTCCTTTTGTTCCTTGGCTAATATTCCATCTGTTCAGGTCCCTGTTCTTCTTTGTCCACTCATCTGTTGATGGACTTTCTGCTTGCTTCCATGTCCTGGCTATTGTAATACTCCTGCAATGCAGATTTGCCTGCCTGTGTCTTTCCACTTCTGTCTTCTTTCTTAGGTTATAGGCCCACGAGTGGGCCTGCTGGATCATATCGTAACTCAGTGTTTACCTTGTAAAGGCACCTCCATTCTGTTCCCATTAGTGCCTCTTACCAGGTGAAGTCCTGTGGCGAGCATTGCCCTCTGAGGAAGGCGCCACTAAGACCCTCCTAAGCCTCAGGGCCCGACTGTACTCTCCTTGGTATGCATCCTGGACTTTATGGTATGAACATACAAAAGGAGATGGCCTTTGGCCAAATCGCTCCAGGGACCTGCTCAGTTACTGGGAGTCCCTGGTTGTTCCCTAAAGCTAGGAAAAGCAACCCTGGAGGGGAAATTGGTGCCTTTGAGGGAGAAGCCGAGCAGCCAACCAACCAGCTGATGCTGATAAGGTGTGACTAAGCCGAGAAGCCAACCAACCAGCTGATGCCGATAAGGCGTGACGAAGCAAAGTCCCTGCTTTAGGGGTATATATACGGCTAGGCTTTGTTATTAAACTTGCCTTGCAAGCGTCAGTTGCTTGTGCCCTTCTGATCCCATACCTTGGTGCGTTCAGTTCCCTACCCCCTCTCGTCGGTTGTTGCTACACTTTGAGGACCCGCCGCGGCTGGCGGCAAAGTCCCACTTAACCTAGAGGGTATGCACTTCTCCACAACCCCTTCAGCATGAATTGTTGGTAGTCTTGTTGCTGATGGTTCTTCTGACTGGTGTGAGCCGATACCTCTGTGGTTGGATTTGCATGCGTCTCATAAAGCCTTGAAATTGAGCTTTCAGGGATGTCCTTTTTTTCTTCAAACTGTGTGTGTAGCTTACCTCATCACATTCTTTTCTTGAAGTATGGGCCGCCTTTTGAAATATTTTGGCCACTACCTCCCTCAAGACATTTTGAGGGCAGGTTTCATTGACAGCCCTCCAGGACTTGTGCACACGAAGTGACCATTAGCACGGGTTTTCAAGCTGCCGTTGCAGGTAACGGCCAGAGGGCTGCAGCATTTCTGCGTTTCCCACTCTGGTAACTAGTGAAACAGACCTTCCTGCCAGTGGTGTTCCTCGGTTATCAATGACGGTGGGATGTGTCTGGAGAAACCCCCCAAAGCTGATGTCTCCTTACTTATATCTGTTTTTAAAATGGAATTTCTACTTTTCACTGGAGTACTCTTCCATTGTGTCCATGGACCACTGCTCCTTTCTGCATTCCTCTGTGGCTGGGCATTTTCATTGCTTCCAAGTGTTGGCTATGGTAAACATTGCTGGATTGCAGGATTGCCAGCCCGTGTCTTTTTGATTCTCATCCTCTCAGGTGATAGACCCAGCAGTGGCTATGCTTGATTGAACGGTCGCTCAATGTTGACCCTTTCCAGGCAACTCCACTGTGTTTTCCTTAGGGGCTCTTACCACGTCCCACTTAGAACCGAGTGTACGTATTTCTTCACCACCCCGTCAGCATTTCTTGTTTGCAGAAGTTTTGCTGCTGGCCATGCTGAGTCGTGTGACATGATAGGTTTTTGTAACGTGTATTTTCGTGTCTAATAATTCCTAAGGTTCAGCATTTTTCCACGCCTTTTTTTATTCTGTTAAACAAAAACAGAAAAAAAAAAACCGTGAGTACAATAAACCTCTCGAAATTGTCTTCTTGGAAGGTTGCCCTCTTTCGACTTTTTTGGTCGATTTTCGACCCCAGGATTTTGTTTTGGAGGGCAGGTGTCATTTACAAGCCTGCAATGGGTGTGAATATTGAGTGACCATTAGCACTGACTTTAAAGCTGCTGCTGTGGGAAACGGCCACAAGGCGTCAGCATTGCTACATTCCCACATCTGGTTACTAGGGCAGCAGAGCCTTCTGGAAGTCCTGTTCCCAGGTTGTCAATTAGAATGGAATGTGCCAGGAAAAAACCCCAGAAGTGTATGTCACATTACTTCTTGTTCGCTCTTTTAATTTGTTTAAATCGGGGTAATGATTAGAATACTGTTGGTCCTATATGTACAGAATCTGGTTCATTTGTACGTTTTATATGTATATATATATATATATATATATATATATATATATATATATATATATATATATATATTCTTGTACAGATCCTCTTCCCATGTAAATTATTGCAGAGTGTTCTGGTGACCTCCCTTGCTATATGGTCGGTCTGTTTGATATATATATTTAATACGTATTTGTACACATATGGTGACACTAATCTTAAGTTATCCATTCCCCCCACCTTTCATTTTACTTAAGCTTAGTTTGTTTTCTAAGTGTGTGAGTGTCTTTCTTTGTGGAAATATGTTCATTTGTGTCAGCTGTTAGATAACGCCTATAGGTGATGTCATACGGTATGCCTTTTGCTTTCCGACTTAACTCATGTTCTGTGATGATCTCTAGGCTCATCTCGGGTGCCTCAAAGAGCAGTGTTTCCTTGTTTTCCATGGCTAATAGTCCACTGTGTCCACGGACCAGCTCTTCTTATCCATTCATCTGTTGATGGACATTTGGGTTGCTTCGGTGTCTTGGCTACTGTGAAAACTCGTGGAGTGCAGCTCTTGCAGCCCGTCTTCTCAGGTGAGAGGCTCGGCTGTGGGTGTTCTGGATGGAAGGGTGGCTCAATTTTTAATTGAAAACGCAGCTCCTTTCTGTTCTCATTATTGGCTGTTACAACTAGACATGTCCTCCGCAGACAGAGGGAACAGAGTTCTCTAAAACCCCTTCAGCATTTATTGTTTGTAGTCTTTTGGCTGACGGTAGTTAACTTGGGTGAGCTGAAAGCTTTTTGTAGCTTAGAGGAGTCTGATCATTCCTGAGGTTGAGCTTTTCTCCATTTTGCTTTTTTGATAAAGAGTGAGTAAAACTTACCTCTTCATACTATCTCTTTGACACATTTGCCTGCTTTGAATTTTTTTCACCACTGCCGAGCTCAGGACATTTTTTTTTTTTTTTTGAGGGCAGGTGTCTTTTAGAGGCCGGAGTCCTTGTGAATGTTAAGTGACCCATAGCTATCCGTTTAAAGCCGCTCTTGCGGGAAACGGCCACAAGGCGGCAGCATTTCTCCATTTCCAACTCTGGGTTTTCCTGCAACAGAGGCTTCCTGGAAATTGTGTTAGTAGGCTGCAAATGAGAGTGCAGTGTGTAAGGGCAAACCCCCAAGAGCTTAT
This sequence comes from Kogia breviceps, assembly GCF_026419965.1. Taxonomy (NCBI): domain Eukaryota; kingdom Metazoa; phylum Chordata; class Mammalia; order Artiodactyla; family Physeteridae; genus Kogia; species Kogia breviceps. Next base: position 277,983 of record NW_026711583.1, read on the forward strand.
ATCTCCTTACTTCTTGTGTGTTTTTTAAAATTTAATTGTTATCTAGTATCACAGCCAATTGGATAAAAATGTGGTGTGTGTTCTAGGTGTACTGCATCTGGTTCATCATATGTATGTGTCAATCTATTCATCTTTGGATCCTTTCCCGTGTAGGTTATTACAGAGTGTTGAGTCGACCTCTCTTGGTATTCCTTAGGTATTTTGTGATTATATATTTCATATGTATCAGTACATGTCTGTAAACCCCCATATCCAAATTCATACATTCCTTACACCTTTCCACTTGGTTAAGCATAGTTGGTTTTCTGCATCTATGCACGGCCTTCTCTTGGAAATGACTTCATGGGTATCAATGTTGAAGTAACAGCTATAAGTGATGTCATAGGATATTTCTATTTCGGTTTCTTTCGTACTTCCTTTTGGGTGGGTATCTCTAGATCCTTCTACGGTGGTGCCAGCGGCACTGTTGCATGCTCTTCCGTGGCTCATGTTCCATTGTGCACATGGGCCCCCTTCTTCTTGGTGCATTGTTCTGTTGATGGACATTTGGGTTTCTTCCAAGTCTTGGCTATGGTACATGTTGCTGCAGTGCAGGATGGCCAGCCTGTGTCTTTTTGATTTTGGTCTACTCGGGAGATAGGCCCATCAGTGGGCCTACCCGATTACAGGTTAGCTCAATTTTTACCTTTCAACGCACCTCCACGGTGTTCTCACTACTAGCTGTTACCAGGTTACGTCCCAGCGGCCGCTAGAGGGCACAGAGTTCTCTAAAACACCTTGAGCATTTATTCTTTGTAGACTCTGTGGCTGATGATCATTCTGACGACGGTGGGTGAACGTTTCTGTCGACTGGATTTGCATGGCTTTATTAATTCCTGATGTTGAGCATTTTTCCATGCCCTTTTATTTATCACAAGAGAAAGAAAGAAAGAGAAGAAAAAATGTGCACAAAATATGCCTCTTGAAATTGTCGTTTTGAAATGTGCACGTCTTTTGAGTTTTTTTCCTCGATTGACGACCCAAGAATCGTTTTTGAGGGCAGGTGTCATTTATAGGCCTGCAATGATTTTGAATATCAAGTGACCATTAGCACTGGGTTTAAAGCTGCTGTTTTGAGAAATGGCCACAAGGCGGCAGCAGGTCTCCTTTACCAAACCTGGTTACTCGGGCAACAGAGCCTCCGTGGAAGTCGTATTCTAGGTTGTCAATTAGAATGGACTGTGCCAGGAAAAAGCCCCTTATGTTTGTGCCTCACGACTGACTTGTTCGTTTTTTAATTCAATGTTTATTGTTTCTCACAGCAAGTTTGATTACAATGTTTTGCTTGTTGTGGGTGTGAAAGATGTGGCTCTTTTACACATAAACATGTATCTAGTCTTCTTTGGATCCTTTTCCCATGTAGCTTATGACACAATGTTGAGTACTCTTCTCTTGGTATTCCGTAGGCCTTTGGTGATTTTGTATTTCACCTGTGTTTGTATCTCTCTCTTAAACCCAATTTCCTAATGTACACAATTCTCACACCTGTCCATGGGTGAACCATAAATCTGTTTATTGCATCTGTGATTGCCTTTCTCTGTGGAAATATCTTCAGTGATATCAATTTTTAGGGAACACCTATAAGTGATATCGTAGGCTATGTATCTTTCGCTCTGTGACTTACTGCAAGGTGCGTGATGAACTCTAGCCTCACCGATGGTGCTGTTGATGGCATTGTTTCCTTTTGTTCCTTGGCTAATATTCCATCTGTTCAGGTCCCTGTTCTTCTTTGTCCACTCATCTGTTGATGGACTTTCTGCTTGCTTCCATGTCCTGGCTATTGTAATACTCCTGCAATGCAGATTTGCCTGCCTGTGTCTTTCCACTTCTGTCTTCTTTCTTAGGTTATAGGCCCACGAGTGGGCCTGCTGGATCATATCGTAACTCAGTGTTTACCTTGTAAAGGCACCTCCATTCTGTTCCCATTAGTGCCTCTTACCAGGTGAAGTCCTGTGGCGAGCATTGCCCTCTGAGGAAGGCGCCACTAAGACCCTCCTAAGCCTCAGGGCCCGACTGTACTCTCCTTGGTATGCATCCTGGACTTTATGGTATGAACATACAAAAGGAGATGGCCTTTGGCCAAATCGCTCCAGGGACCTGCTCAGTTACTGGGAGTCCCTGGTTGTTCCCTAAAGCTAGGAAAAGCAACCCTGGAGGGGAAATTGGTGCCTTTGAGGGAGAAGCCGAGCAGCCAACCAACCAGCTGATGCTGATAAGGTGTGACTAAGCCGAGAAGCCAACCAACCAGCTGATGCCGATAAGGCGTGACGAAGCAAAGTCCCTGCTTTAGGGGTATATATACGGCTAGGCTTTGTTATTAAACTTGCCTTGCAAGCGTCAGTTGCTTGTGCCCTTCTGATCCCATACCTTGGTGCGTTCAGTTCCCTACCCCCTCTCGTCGGTTGTTGCTACACTTTGAGGACCCGCCGCGGCTGGCGGCAAAGTCCCACTTAACCTAGAGGGTATGCACTTCTCCACAACCCCTTCAGCATGAATTGTTGGTAGTCTTGTTGCTGATGGTTCTTCTGACTGGTGTGAGCCGATACCTCTGTGGTTGGATTTGCATGCGTCTCATAAAGCCTTGAAATTGAGCTTTCAGGGATGTCCTTTTTTTCTTCAAACTGTGTGTGTAGCTTACCTCATCACATTCTTTTCTTGACGTATGTGCCGCCTTTTGAAATATTTTGGCCACTACCTCCCTCAAGACATTTTGAGGGCAGGTTTCATTGACAGCCCTCCAGGACTTGTGCACACGAAGTGACCATTAGCACGGGTTTTCAAGCTGCCGTTGCAGGTAACGGCCAGAGGGCTGCAGCATTTCTGCGTTTCCCACTCTGGTAACTAGTGAAACAGACCTTCCTGCCAGTGGTGTTCCTCGGTTATCAATGACGGTGGGATGTGTCTGGAGAAACCCCCCAAAGCTGATGTCTCCTTACTTATATCTGTTTTTAAAATGGAATTTCTACTTTTCACTGGAGTACTCTTCCATTGTGTCCATGGACCACTGCTCCTTTCTGCATTCCTCTGTGGCTGGGCATTTTCATTGCTTCCAAGTGTTGGCTATGGTAAACATTGCTGGATTGCAGGATTGCCAGCCCGTGTCTTTTTGATTCTCATCCTCTCAGGTGATAGACCCAGCAGTGGCTATGCTTGATTGAACGGTCGCTCAATGTTGACCCTTTCCAGGCAACTCCACTGTGTTTTCCTTAGGGGCTCTTACCACGTCCCACTTAGAACCGAGGGTACGCATTTCTTCACCACCCCGTCAGCATTTCTTGTTTGCAGAAGTTTTGCTGCTGGCCATGCTGAGTCGTGTGACATGATAGGTTTTTGTAACGTGTATTTTCGTGTCTAATAATTCCTAAGGTTCAGCATTTTTCCACGCCTTTTTTTATTCTGTTAAACAAAAACAGAAAAAAAAAACCGTGAGTACAATAAACCTCTCGAAATTGTCTTCTTGGAAGGTTGCCCTCTTTGGACTTTTTTGGTCGATTTTCGACCCCAGGATTTTGTTTTGGAGGGCAGGTGTCATTTACAAGCCTGCAATGGGTGTGAATATTGAGTGACCATTAGCACTGACTTTAAAGCTGCTGCTGTGGGAAACGGCCACAAGGCGTCAGCATTGCTACATTCCCACATCTGGTTACTAGGGCAGCAGAGCCTTCTGGAAGTCCTGTTCCCAGGTTGTCAATTAGAATGGAATGTGCCAGGAAAAAACCCCAGAAGTGTATGTCACATTACTTCTTGTTCGCTCTTTTAATTTGTTTAAATCGGGGTAATGATTAGAATACTGTTGGTCCTATATGTACAGAATCTGGTTCATTTGTACGTTTTATATGTATATATATATATATATATATATATATTCTTGTACAGATCCTCTTCCCATGTAAATTATTGCAGAGTGTTCTGGTGACCTCCCTTGCTATATGGTCGGTCTGTTTGATATATATATTTAATACGTATTTGTACACATATGGTGACACTAATCTTAATTTATCCATTCCCCCCACCTTTCATTTTACTTAAGCTTAGTTTGTTTTCTAAGTGTGTGAGTGTCTTTCTTTGTGGAAATATGTTCATTTGTGTCAGCTGTTAGATAACGCCTATAGGTGATGTCATACGGTATTCCTTTTGCTTTCCGACTTAACTGATGTTCTGTGATGATCTCTAGGCTCATCTCGGGTGCCTCAAAGAGCAGTGTTTCCTTGTTTTCCATGGCTAATAGTCCACTGTGTCCACGGACCAGCTCTTCTTATCCATTCATCTGTTGATGGACATTTGGGTTGCTTCGGTGTCTTGGCTACTGTGAAAACTCGTGGAGTGCAGCTCTTGCAGCCCGTCTTCTCAGGTGAGAGGCTCGGCTGTGGGTGTTCTGGATGGAAGGGTGGCTCAATTTTTAATTGAAAACGCAGCTCCTTTCTGTTCTCATTATTGGCTGTTACAACTAGACATGTCCTCCGCAGACAGAGGGAACAGAGTTCTCTAAAACCCCTTCAGCATTTATTGTTTGTAGTCTTTTGGCTGACGGTAGTTAACTTGGGTGAGCTGAAAGCTTTTTGTAGCTTAGAGGAGTCTGATGATTCCTGATGTTGAGCTTTTCTCCATTTTCCTTTTTTTGATAAAGAGTGAGTAAAACTTACCTCTATCATACTATCTCTTTGACACATTTGCCTGCTTTGAATTTTTTTGGCCACGGCCGAGCTCAGGACATTTTTTTTTTTTGAGGGCAGGTGTCTTTTAGAGGCCTGAGTCCTTATGAATGTTAAGTGACCCATAGCTATGCGTTTGAAGCCGCTCTTGCGGGAAACGGCCACAAGGCGGCAGCATTTCTCCATTTCCAACTCTGGGTTTTCCTGCAACAGAGGCTTCCTGGAAATTGTGTTAGTAGGCTGCAAATGAGAGTGCAGTGTGTCAGGGCAAACCCCCAAGAGCTTATATCTCCTTACTTCTTGTGTGTTTTTTAAAATTTAATTGTTATCTAGTATCACAGCCAATTGGATAAAAATGTGGTGTGTGTTCTAGGTGTACTGCATCTGGTTCATCATATGTATGTATCAATCTATTCATCTTTGGATCCTTTCCCGTGTAGGTTATTACAGAGTGTTGAGTCGACCTCTCCTGGTATTCCTTAGGTATTTTGTGATTATATATTTCATATGTATCAGTACATGTCTGTAAACCCCCATATCCAAATTCATACATTCCTTACACCTTTCCACTTGGTTAAGCATAGTTGGTTTTCTGCATCTATGCACGGCCTTCTCTTGGAAATGACTTCATGGGTATCAATGTTGAAGTAACAGCTATAAGTGATGTCATAGGATATTTCTATTTCGGTTTCTTTCGTACTTCCTTTTGGGTGGGTATCTCTAGATCCTTCTACGGTGGTGCCAGCGGCACTGTTGCATGCTCTTCCGTGGCTCATGTTCCATTGTGCACATGGGCCCCCTTCTTCTTGGTGCATTGTTCTGTTGATGGACATTTGGGTTTCTTCCAAGTCTTGGCGATGGTACATGTTGCTGCAGTGCAGGACGGCCAGCCTGTGTCTTTTTGATTTTGGTCTACTCGGGAGATAGGCCCATCAGTTAGCACAATTTTTACCATTCAACGCACCTCCACGGTGTTCTCACTACTAGCTGTTCCCAGGTTACGTCCCAGCGGCCGCTAGAGGGCACAGAGTTCTCTAAAACACCTTGAGCATTTATTCTTTGTAGACTCTGTGGCTGATGATCATTCTGACGACGGTGGGTGAACGTTTCTGTCGACTGGATTTGCATGGCTTTATTAATTCCTGATGTTGAGCATTTTTCCATGCCCTTTTATTTATCACAAGAGAAAGAAAGAAAGAGAAGACAAAATGTGCGCAAAATATGCCTCTTGAAATTGTCGTTTTGAAGTGTGCACATCTTTTGAGTTTTTTTCCTCGATTGACGACCCAAGAATCGTTTTTGAGGGCAGGTGTCATTTATAGGCCTGCAATGATTTTGAATATCAAGTGACCATTAGCACTGGGTTTAAAGCTGCTGTTTTGAGAAACGGCCACAAGGCGGCAGCAGGTCTCCTTTACCAAACCTGGTTACTCGGGCAACAGAGCCTCCGTGGAAGTCGTATTCTCGGTTGTCAATTAGAATGGACTGTGCCAGGAAAAAGCCCCTTATGTTTGTGCCTCACGACTGACTTGTTCGTTTTTTAATTCAATGTTTATTGTTTCTCACAGCAAGTTTGATTACAATGTTTTGCTTGTTGTAGGTGTGAAAGATGTGGCTCTTTTACACATAAACACGTATCTAGTCTTCTTTGGATCCTTTTCCCATGTAGCTTATGACACAATGTTGAGTACTCTTCTCTTGGTATTCCGTAGGCCTTTGGTGATTTTGTATTTCACCTGTGTTTGTATCTCTCTCTTAAACCCAATTTCCTAATGTACACAATTCTCACACCTGTCCATGGGTGAACCATAAATCTGTTTATTGCATCTGTGATTGCCTTTCTCTGTGGAAATATCTTCAGTGATATCAATTTTTAGGGAACACCTATAAGTGATATCGTAGGCTATGTATCTTTCGCTCTGTGACTTACTGCAAGGTGCGTGATGAACTCTAGCCTCACCGATGGTGCTGTTGATGGCATTGTTTCCTTTTGTTCCTTGGCTAATATTCCATCTGTTCAGGTCCCTGTTCTTCTTTGTCCACTCATCTGTTGATGGACTTTCTGCTTGCTTCCATGTCCTGGCTATTGTAATACTCCTGCAATGCAGATTTGCCTGCCTGTGTCTTTCCACTTCTGTCTTCTTTCTTAGGTTATAGGCCCACGAGTGGGCCTGCTGGATCATATCGTAACTCAGTGTTTACCTTGTAAAGGCACCTCCATTCTGTTCCCATTAGTGCCTCTTACCAGGTGAAGTCCTGTGGCGAGCATTGCCCTCTGAGGAAGGCGCCACTAAGACCCTCCTAAGCCTCAGGGCCCGACTGTACTCTCCTTGGTATGCATCCTGGACTTTATGGTATGAACATACAAAAGGAGATGGTCTTTGGCCAAATCGCTCCAGGGACCTGCTCAGTTACTGGGAGTCCCTGGTTGTTCCCTAAAGCTAGGAAAAGCAACCCTGGAGGGGAAATTGGTGCCTTTGAGGGAGAAGCCGAGCAGCCAACCAACCAGCTGATGCTGATAAGGTGTGACTAAGCCGAGAAGCCAACCAACCAGCTGATGCCGATAAGGCGTGACGAAGCAAAGTCCCTGCTTTAGGGGTATATATACGGCTAGGCTTTGTTATTAAACTTGCCTTGCAAGCGTCAGTTGCTTGTGCCCTTCTGATCCCATACCTTGGTGCGTTCAGTTCCCTACCCCCTCTCGTCGGTTGTTGCTACACTTTGAGGACCCGCCGCGGCTGGCGGCAAAGTCCCACTTAACCTAGAGGGTATGCACTTCTCCACAACCCCTTCAGCATGAATTGTTGGTAGTCTTGTTGCTGATGGTTCTTCTGACTGGTGTGAGCCGATACCTCTGTGGTTGGATTTGCATGCGTCTCATAAAGCCTTGAAATTGAGCTTTCAGGGATGCCCTTTTTTTCTTCAAACTGTGTGTGTAGCTTACCTCATCACATTCTTTTCTTGAAGTATGTGCCGCCTTTTGAAATATTTTGGCCACTACCTCCCTCAAGACATTTTGAGGGCAGGTTTCATTGACAGCCCTCCAGGACTTGTGCACACGAAGTGACCATTAGCACGGGTTTTCAAGCTGCCGTTGCAGGTAACGGCCACAGGGCTGCAGCATTTCTGCGTTTCCCACTCTGGTAACTAGTGAAACAGACCTTCCTGCCAGTGGTGTTCCTTGGTTATCAATGACGGTGGGATGTGTCTGGAGAAACCCCCCAAAGCTGATGTCTCCTTACTTATATCTGTTTTTAAAATGGAATTTCTACTTTTCACTGGAGTACTCTTCCATTGTGTCCATGGACCACTGCTCCTTTCTGCATTCCTCTGTGGCTGGGCATTTTCATTGCTTCCAAGTGTTGGCTATGGTAAACATTGCTGGATTGCAGGATTGCCAGCCCGTGTCTTTTTGATTCTCATCCTCTCAGGTGATAGACCCAGCAGTGGCTATGCTTGATTGAACGGTCGCTCAATGTTGACCCTTTCCAGGCAACTCCACTGTGTTTTCCTTAGGGGCTCTTACCACGTCCCACTTAGAACCGAGGGTACGCATTTCTTCACCACCCCGTCAGCATTTCTTGTTTGCAGAAGTTTTGCTGCTGGCCATGCTGAGTCGTGTGACATGATAGGTTTTTGTAACGTGTATTTTCGTGTCTAATAATTCCTAAGGTTCAGCATTTTTCCACGCCTTTTTTTATTCTGTTAAACAAAAACAGAAAAAAAAAACCCCTGAGTACAATAAACCTCTCGAAATTGTCTTCTTGGAAGGTTGCCCTCTTTGGACTTTTTTGGTCGATTTTCGACCCCAGGATTTTGTTTTGGAGGGCAGGTGTCATTTACAAGCCTGCAATGGGTGTGAATATTGAGTGACCATTAGCACTGACTTTAAAGCTGCTGCTGTGGGAAACGGCCACAAGGCGTCAGCATTGCTACATTCCCACATCTGGTTACTAGGGCAGCAGAGCCTTCTGGAAGTCCTGTTCCCAGGTTGTCAATTAGAATGGAATGTGCCAGGAAAAAACCCCAGAAGTGTATGTCACATTACTTCTTGTTCGCTCTTTTAATTTGTTTAAATCGGGGTAATGATTAGAATACTGTTGGTCCTATATGTACAGAATCTGGTTCATTTGTACGTTTTATATGTATATATATATATATATATATATATATATATATATATATTCTTGTACAGATCCTCTTCCCATGTAAATTATTGCAGAGTGTTCTGGTGACCTCCCTTGCTATATGGTCGGTCTGTTTGATATATATATTTAATACGTATTTGTACACATATGGTGACACTAATCTTAATTTATCCATTCCCCCCACCTTTCATTTTACATAAGCTTAGTTTGCTTTCTAAGTCTGTGAGTGTCTTTCTTTGTGGAAATATGTTCATTTGTGTCAGCTGTTAGATAACGCCTATAGGTGATGTCATACGGTATGCCTTTTGCTTTCCGACTTAACTCATGTTCTGTGATGATCTCTAGGCTCATCTCGGGTGCCTCAAAGAGCAGTGTTTCCTTGTTTTCCATGGCTAATAGTCCACTGTGTCCACGGACCAGCTCTTCTTATCCATTCATCTGTTGATGGACATTTGGGTTGCTTCGGTGTCTTGGCTACTGTGAAAACTCGTGGAGTGCAGCTCTTGCAGCCCGTCTTCTCAGGTGAGAGGCTCGGCTGTGGGTGTTCTGGATGGAAGGGTGGCTCAATTTTTAATTGAAAACGCAGCTCCTTTCTGTTCTCATTATTGGCTGTTACAACTAGACATGTCCTCCGCAGACAGAGGGAACAGAGTTCTCTAAAACCCCTTCAGCATTTATTGTTTGTAGTCTTTTGGCTGACGGTAGTTAACTTGGGTGAGCTGAAAGCTTTTTGTAGCTTAGAGGAGTCTGATCATTCCTGAGGTTGAGCTTTTCTCCATTTTGCTTTTTTGATAAAGAGTGAGTAAAACTTACCTCTATCATACTATCTCTTTGACACATTTGCCTGCTTTGAATTTTTTTCACCACTGCCGAGCTCAGGACATTTTTTTTTTTTTTTGAGGGCAGGTGTCTTTTAGAGGCCGGAGTCCTTGTGAATGTTAAGTGACCCATAGCTATCCGTTTAAAGCCGCTCTTGCGGGAAACGGCCACAAGGCGGCAGCATTTCTCCATTTCCAACTCTGGGTTTTCCTGCAACAGAGGCTTCCTGGAAATTGTGTTAGTAGGCTGCAAATGAGAGTGCAGTGTGTCAGGGCAAACCCCCAAGAGCTTATATCTCCTTACTTCTTGTGTGTTTTTTAAAATTTAATTGTTATCTAGTATCACAGCCAATTGGATAAAAATGTGGTGTGTGTTCTAGGTGTACTGCATCTGGTTCATCATATGTATGTGTCAATCTATTCATCTTTGGATCCTTTCCCCTGTAGGTTATTACAGAGTGTTGAGTCGACCTCTCCTGGTATTCCTTAGGTATTTTGTGATTATATATTTCATATGTATCAGTACATGTCTGTAAACCCCCATATCCAAATTCATACATTCCTTACACCTTTCCACTTGGTTAAGCATAGTTGGTTTTCTGCATCTATGCACGGCCTTCTCTTGGAAATGACTTCATGGGTATCAATGTTGAAGTAACAGCTATAAGTGATGTCATAGGATATTTCTATTTCGGTTTCTTTCGTACTTCCTTTTGGGTGGGTATCTCTAGATCCTTCTACGGTGGTGCCAGCGGCACTGTTGCATGCTCTTCCGTGGCTCATGTTCCATTGTGCGCATGGGCCCCCTTCTTCTTGGTGCATTGTTCTGTTGATGGACATTTGGGTTTCTTCCAAGTCTTGGCTATGGTACATGTTGCTGCAGTGCAGGATGGCCAGCCTGTGTCTTTTTGATTTTGGTCTACTCGGGAGATAGGCCCATCAGTGGGCCTACCCGATTACAGGTTAGCTCAATTTTTACCTTTCAACGCACCTCCACGGTGTTCTCACTACTAGCTGTTACCAGGTTACGTCCCAGCGGCCGCTAGAGGGCACAGAGTTCTCTAAAACACCTTGAGCATTTATTCTTTGTAGACTCTGTGGCTGATGATCATTCTGACGACGGTGGGTGAACGTTTCTGTCGACTGGATTTGCATGGCTTTATTAATTCCTGATGTTGAGCATTTTTCCATGCCCTTTTATTTATCACAAGAGAAAGAAAGAAAGAGAAGACAAAATGTGCACAAAATATGCCTCTTGAAATTGTCGTTTTGAAATGTGCACGTCTTTTGAGTTGTTTTCCTCGATGGACGACCCAAGAATCGTTTTTGAGGGCAGGTGTCATTTATAGGCCTGCAATGATTTTGAATATCAAGTGACCATTAGCACTGGGTTTAAAGCTGCTGTTTTGAGAAACGGCCACAAGGCGGCAGCAGGTCTCCTTTACCAAACCTGGTTACTCGGGCAACAGAGCCTCCGTGGAAGTCGTATTCTAGGTTGTCAATTAGAATGGACTGTGCCAGGAAAAAGCCCCTTATGTTTGTGCCTCACGACTGACTTGTTCGTTTTTTAATTCAATGTTTATTGTTTCTCACAGCAAGTTTGATTACAATGTTTTGCTTGTTGTGGGTGTGAAAGATGTGGCTCTTTTACACATAAACATGTATCTAGTCTTCTTTGGATCCTTTTCCCATGTAGCTTATGACACAATGTTGAGTACTCTTCTCTTGGTATTCCGTAGGCCTTTGGTGATTTTGTATTTCACCTGTGTTTGTATCCCTCTCTTAAACCCAATTTCCTAATGTACACAATTCTCACACCTGTCCATGGGTGAACCATAAATCTGTTTATTGCATCTGTGATTGCCTTTCTCTGTGGAAATATCTTCAGTGATATCAATTTTTAGGGAACACCTATAAGTGATATCGTAGGCTATGTATCTTTCGCTCTGTGACTTACTGCAAGGTGCGTGATGAACTCTAGCCTCACCGATGGTGCTGTTGATGGCATTGTTTCCTTTTGTTCCTTGGCTAATATTCCATCTGTTCAGGTCCCTGTTCTTCTTTGTCCACTCATCTGTTGATGGACTTTCTGCTTGCTTCCATGTCCTGGCTATTGTAATACTCCTGCAATGCAGATTTGCCTGCCTGTGTCTTTCCACTTCTGTCTTCTTTCTTAGGTTATAGGCCCACGAGTGGGCCTGCTGGATCATATCGTAACTCAGTGTTTACCTTGTAAAGGCACCTCCATTCTGTTCCCATTAGTGCCTCTTACCAGGTGAAGTCCTGTGGCGAGCATTGCCCTCTGAGGAAGGCGCCACTAAGACCCTCCTAAGCCTCAGGGCCCGACTGTACTCTCCTTGGTATGCATCCTGGACTTTATGGTATGAACATACAAAAGGAGATGGCCTTTGGCCAAATCGCTCCAGGGACCTGCTCAGTTACTGGGAGTCCCTGGTTGTTCCCTAAAGCTAGGAAAAGCAACCCTGGAGGGGAAATTGGTGCCTTTGAGGGAGAAGCCGAGCAGCCAACCAACCAGCTGATGCTGATAAGGTGTGACTAAGCCGAGAAGCCAACCAACCAGCTGATGCCGATAAGGCGTGACGAAGCAAAGTCCCTGCTTTAGGGGTATATATACGGCTAGGCTTTGTTATTAAACTTGCCTTGCAAGCGTCAGTTGCTTGTGCCCTTCTGATCCCATACCTTGGTGCGTTCAGTTCCCTACCCCCTCTCGTCGGTTGTTGCTACACTTTGAGGACCCGCCGCGGCTGGCGGCAAAGTCCCACTTAACCTAGAGGGTATGCACTTCTCCACAACCCCTTCAGCATGAATTGTTGGTAGTCTTGTTGCTGATGGTTCTTCTGACTGGTGTGAGCCGATACCTCTGTGGTTGGATTTGCATGCGTCTCATAAAGCCTTGAAATTGAGCTTTCAGGGATGTCCTTTTTTTCTTCAAACTGTGTGTGTAGCTTACCTCATCACATTCTTTTCTTGACGTATGTGCCGCCTTTTGAAATATTTTGGCCACTACCTCCCTCAAGACATTTTGAGGGCAGGTTTCATTGACAGCCCTCCAGGACTTGTGCACACGAAGTGACCATTAGCACGGGTTTTCAAGCTGCCGTTGCAGGTAACGGCCAGAGGGCTGCAGCATTTCTGCGTTTCCCACTCTGGTAACTAGTGAAACAGACCTTCCTGCCAGTGGTGTTCCTCGGTTATCAATGACGGTGGGATGTGTCTGGAGAAACCCCCCAAAGCTGATGTCTCCTTACTTATATCTGTTTTTAAAATGGAATTTCTACTTTTCACTGGAGTACTCTTCCATTGTGTCCATGGACCACTGCTCCTTTCTGCATTCCTCTGTGGCTGGGCATTTTCATTGCTTCCAAGTGTTGGCTATGGTAAACATTGCTGGATTGCAGGATTGCCAGCCCGTGTCTTTTTGATTCTCATCCTCTCAGGTGATAGACCCAGCAGTGGCTATGCTTGATTGAACGGTCGCTCAATGTTGACCCTTTCCAGGCAACTCCACTGTGTTTTCCTTAGGGGCTCTTACCACGTCCCACTTAGAACCGAGGGTACGCATTTCTTCACCACCCCGTCAGCATTTCTTGTTTGCAGAAGTTTTGCTGCTGGCCATGCTGAGTCGTGTGACATGATAGGTTTTTGTAACGTGTATTTTCGTGTCTAATAATTCCTAAGGTTCAGCATTTTTCCACGCCTTTTTTTATTCTGTTAAACAAAAACAGAAAAAAAAAAACCGTGAGTACAATAAACCTCTCGAAATTGTCTTCTTGGAAGGTTGCCCTCTTTCGACTTTTTTGGTCGATTTTCGACCCCAGGATTTTGTTTTGGAGGGCAGGTGTCATTTACAAGCCTGCAATGGGTGTGAATATTGAGTGACCATTAGCACTGACTTTAAAGCTGCTGCTGTGGGAAACGGCCACAAGGCGTCAGCATTGCTACATTCCCACATCTGGTTACTAGGGCAGCAGAGCCTTCTGGAAGTCCTGTTCCCAGGTTGTCAATTAGAATGGAATGTGCCAGGAAAAAACCCCAGAAGTGTATGTCACATTACTTCTTGTTCGCTCTTTTAATTTGTTTAAATCGGGGTAATGATTAGAATACTGTTGGTCCTATATGTACAGAATCTGGTTCATTTGTACGTTTTATATGTATATATATATATATATATATATATATATATATATATTCTTGTACAGATCCTCTTCCCATGTAAATTATTGCAGAGTGTTCTGGTGACCTCCCTTGCTATATGGTCGGTCTGTTTGATATATATATTTAATACGTATTTGTACACATATGGTGACACTAATCTTAAGTTATCCATTCCCCCCACCTTTCATTTTACTTAAGCTTAGTTTGTTTTCTAAGTGTGTGAGTGTCTTTCTTTGTGGAAATATGTTCATTTGTGTCAGCTGTTAGATAACGCCTATAGGTGATGTCATACGGTATGCCTTTTGCTTTCCGACTTAACTCATGTTCTGTGATGATCTCTAGGCTCATCTCGGGTGCCTCAAAGAGCAGTGTTTCCTTGTTTTCCATGGCTAATAGTCCACTGTGTCCACGGACCAGCTCTTCTTATCCATTCATCTGTTGATGGACATTTGGGTTGCTTCGGTGTCTTGGCTACTGTGAAAACTCGTGGAGTGCAGCTCTTGCAGCCCGTCTTCTCAGGTGAGAGGCTCGGCTGTGGGTGTTCTGGATGGAAGGGTGGCTCAATTTTTAATTGAAAACGCAGCTCCTTTCTGTTCTCATTATTGGCTGTTACAACTAGACATGTCCTCCGCAGACAGAGGGAACAGAGTTCTCTAAAACCCCTTCAGCATTTATTGTTTGTAGTCTTTTGGCTGACGGTAGTTAACTTGGGTGAGCTGAAAGCTTTTTGTAGCTTAGAGGAGTCTGATCATTCCTGAGGTTGAGCTTTTCTCCATTTTGCTTTTTTGATAAAGAGTGAGTAAAACTTACCTCTTCATACTATCTCTTTGACACATTTGCCTGCTTTGAATTTTTTTCACCACTGCCGAGCTCAGGACATTTTTTTTTTTTTGAGGGCAGGTGTCTTTTAGAGGCCGGAGTCCTTGTGAATGTTAAGTGACCCATAGCTATCCGTTTAAAGCCGCTCTTGCGGGAAACGGCCACAAGGCGGCAGCATTTCTCCATTTCCAACTCTGGGTTTTCCTGCAACAGAGGCTTCCTGGAAATTGTGTTAGTAGGCTGCAAATGAGAGTGCAGTGTGTCAGGGCAAACCCCCAAGAGCTTATATCTCCTTACTTCTTGTGTGTTTTTTAAAATTTAATTGTTATCTAGTATCACAGCCAATTGGATAAAATTGTGGTGTGTGTTCTAGGTGTACTGCATCTGGTTCATCATATGTATGTGTCAATCTATTCATCTTTGGATCCTTTCCCGTGTAGGTTATTACAGAGTGTTGAGTCGACCTCTCTTGGTATTCCTTAGGTATTTTGTGATTATATATTTCATATGTATCAGTACATGTCTGTAAACCCCCATATCCAAATTCATACATTCCTTACACCTTTCCACTTGGTTAAGCATAGTTGGTTTTCTGCATCTATGCACGGCCTTCTCTTGGAAATGACTTCATGGGTATCAATGTTGAAGTAACAGCTATAAGTGATGTCATAGGATATTTCTATTTCGGTTTCTTTCGTACTTCCTTTTGGGTGGGTATCTCTAGATCCTTCTACGGTGGTGCCAGCGGCACTGTTGCATGCTCTTCCGTGGCTCATGTTCCATTGTGCGCATGGGCCCCCTTCTTCTTGGTGCATTGTTCTGTTGATGGACATTTGGGTTTCTTCCAAGTCTTGGCTATGGTACATGTTGCTGCAGTGCAGGATGGCCAGCCTGTGTCTTTTTGATTTTGGTCTACTCGGGAGATAGGCCCATCAGTGGGCCTACCCGATTACAGGTTAGCTCAATTTTTACCTTTCAACGCACCTCCACGGTGTTCTCACTACTAGCTGTTACCAGGTTACGTCCCAGCGGCCGCTAGAGGGCACAGAGTTCTCTAAAACACCTTGAGCATTTATTCTTTGTAGACTCTGTGGCTGATGATCATTCTGACGACGGTGGGTGAACGTTTCTGTCGACTGGATTTGCATGGCTTTATTAATTCCTGATGTTGAGCATTTTTCCATGCCCTTTTATTTATCACAAGAGAAAGAAAGAAAGAGAAGACAAAATGTGCACAAAATATGCCTCTTGAAATTGTCGTTTTGAAATGTGCACGTCTTTTGAGTTGTTTTCCTCGATGGACGACCCAAGAATCGTTTTTGAGGGCAGGTGTCATTTATAGGCCTGCAATGATTTTGAATATCAAGTGACCATTAGCACTGGGTTTAAAGCTGCTGTTTTGAGAAACGGCCACAAGGCGGCAGCAGGTCTCCTTTACCAAACCTGGTTACTCGGGCAACAGAGCCTCCGTGGAAGTCGTATTCTAGGTTGTCAATTAGAATGGACTGTGCCAGGAAAAAGCCCCTTATGTTTGTGCCTCACGACTGACTTGTTCGTTTTTTAATTCAATGTTTATTGTTTCTCACAGCAAGTTTGATTACAATGTTTTGCTTGTTGTGGGTGTGAAAGATGTGGCTCTTTTACACATAAACATGTATCTAGTCTTCTTTGGATCCTTTTCCCATGTAGCTTATGACACAATGTTGAGTACTCTTCTCTTGGTATTCCGTAGGCCTTTGGTGATTTTGTATTTCACCTGTGTTTGTATCCCTCTCTTAAACCCAATTTCCTAATGTACACAATTCTCACACCTGTCCATGGGTGAACCATAAATCTGTTTATTGCATCTGTGATTGCCTTTCTCTGTGGAAATATCTTCAGTGATATCAATTTTTAGGGAACACCTATAAGTGATATTGTAGGCTATGTATCTTTCGCTCTGTGACTTACTGCAAGGTGCGTGATGAACTCTAGCCTCACCGATGGTGCTGTTGATGGCATTGTTTCCTTTTGTTCCTTGGCTAATATTCCATCTGTTCAGGTCCCTGTTCTTCTTTGTCCACTCATCTGTTGATGGACTTTCTGCTTGCTTCCATGTCCTGGCTATTGTAATACTCCTGCAATGCAGATTTGCCTGCCTGTGTCTTTCCACTTCTGTCTTCTTTCTTAGGTTATAGGCCCACGAGTGGGCCTGCTGGATCATATCGTAACTCAGTGTTTACCTTGTAAAGGCACCTCCATTCTGTTCCCATTAGTGCCTCTTACCAGGTGAAGTCCTGTGGCGAGCATTGCCCTCTGAGGAAGGCGCCACTAAGACCCTCCTAAGCCTCAGGGCCCGACTGTACTCTCCTTGGTATGCATCCTGGACTTTATGGTATGAACATACAAAAGGAGATGGCCTTTGGCCAAATCGCTCCAGGGACCTGCTCAGTTACTGGGAGTCCCTGGTTGTTCCCTAAAGCTAGGAAAAGCAACCCTGGAGGGGAAATTGGTGCCTTTGAGGGAGAAGCCGAGCAGCCAACCAACCAGCTGATGCTGATAAGGTGTGACTAAGCCGAGAAGCCAACCAACCAGCTGATGCCGATAAGGCGTGACGAAGCAAAGTCCCTGCTTTAGGGGTATATATACGGCTATGCTTTGTTATTAAACTTGCCTTGCAAGCGTCAGTTGCTTGTGCCCTTCTGATCCCATACCTTGGTGCGTTCAGTTCCCTACCCCCTCTCGTCGGTTGTTGCTACACTTTGAGGACCCGCCGCGGCTGGCGGCAAAGTCCCACTTAACCTAGAGGGTATGCACTTCTCCACAACCCCTTCAGCATGAATTGTTGGTAGTCTTGTTGCTGATGGTTCTTCTGACTGGTGTGAGCCGATACCTCTGTGGTTGGATTTGCATGCGTCTCATAAAGCCTTGAAATTGAGCTTTCAGGGATGTCCTTTTTTTCTTCAAACTGTGTGTGTAGCTTACCTCATCACATTCTTTTCTTGACGTATGTGCCGCCTTTTGAAATATTTTGGCCACTACCTCCCTCAAGACATTTTGAGGGCAGGTTTCATTGACAGCCCTCCAGGACTTGTGCACACGAAGTGACCATTAGCACGGGTTTTCAAGCTGCCGTTGCAGGTAACGGCCAGAGGGCTGCAGCATTTCTGCGTTTCCCACTCTGGTAACTAGTGAAACAGACCTTCCTGCCAGTGGTGTTCCTCGGTTATCAATGACGGTGGGATGTGTCTGGAGAAACCCCCCAAAGCTGATGTCTCCTTACTTATATCTGTTTTTAAAATGGAATTTCTACTTTTCACTGGAGTACTCTTCCATTGTGTCCATGGACCACTGCTCCTTTCTGCATTCCTCTGTGGCTGGGCATTTTCATTGCTTCCAAGTGTTGGCTATGGTAAACATTGCTGGATTGCAGGATTGCCAGCCCGTGTCTTTTTGATTCTCATCCTCTCAGGTGATAGACCCAGCAGTGGCTATGCTTGATTGAACGGTCGCTCAATGTTGACCCTTTCCAGGCAACTCCACTGTGTTTTCCTTAGGGGCTCTTACCACGTCCCACTTAGAACCGAGTGTACGTATTTCTTCACCACCCCGTCAGCATTTCTTGTTTGCAGAAGTTTTGCTGCTGGCCATGCTGAGTCGTGTGACATGATAGGTTTTTGTAACGTGTATTTTCGTGTCTAATAATTCCTAAGGTTCAGCATTTTTCCACGCCTTTTTTTATTCTGTTAAACAAAAACAGAAAAAAAAAAACCGTGAGTACAATAAACCTCTCGAAATTGTCTTCTTGGACGGTTGCCCTCTTTCGACTTTTTTGGTCGATTTTCGACCCCAGGATTTTGTTTTGGAGGGCAGGTGTCATTTACAAGCCTGCAATGGGTGTGAATATTGAGTGACCATTAGCACTGACTTTAAAGCTGCTGCTGTGGGAAACGGCCACAAGGCGTCAGCATTGCTACATTCCCACATCTGGTTACTAGGGCAGCAGAGCCTTCTGGAAGTCCTGTTCCCAGGTTGTCAATTAGAATGGAATGTGCCAGGAAAAAACCCCAGAAGTGTATGTCACATTACTTCTTGTTCGCTCTTTTAATTTGTTTAAATCGGGGTAATGATTAGAATACTGTTGGTCCTATATGTACAGAATCTGGTTCATTTGTACGTTTTATATGTATATATATATATATATATATATATATATATATATATATATATATATAATTGTACAGATCCTCTTCCCATGTAAATTATTGCAGAGTGTTCTGGTGACCTCCCTTGCTATATGGTCGATCTGTTTGATATATATATTTAATACGTATTTGTACACATATGGTGACACTAATCTTAAGTTATCCATTCCCCCCACCTTTCACTTTACTTAAGCTTAGTTTGTTTTCTAAGTGTGTGAGTGTCTTTCTTTGTGGAAATATGTTCATTTGTGTCAGCTGTTAGATAACGCCTATAGGTGATGTCATACGGTATGCCTTTTGCTTTCCGACTTAACTGATGTTCTGTGATGATCTCTAGGCTCATCTCGGGTGCCTCAAAGAGCAGTGTTTCCTTGTTTTCCATGGCTAATAGTCCACTGTGTCCACGGACCAGCTCTTCTTATCCATTCATCTGTTGATGGACATTTGGGTTGCTTCGGTGTCTTGGCTACTGTGAAAACTCGTGGAGTGCAGCTCTTGCAGCCCGTCTTCTCAGGTGAGAGGCTCGGCTGTGGGTGTTCTGGATGGAAGGGTGGCTCAATTTTTAATTGAAAACGCAGCTCCTTTCTGTTCTCATTATTGGCTGTTACAACTAGACATGTCCTCCGCAGACAGAGGGAACAGAGTTCTCTAAAACCCCTTCAGCATTTATTGTTTGTAGTCTTTTGGCTGACGGTAGTTAACTTGGGTGAGCTGAAAGCTTTTTGTAGCTTAGAGGAGTCTGATCATTCCTGAGGTTGAGCTTTTCTCCATTTTGCTTTTTTGATAAAGAGTGAGTAAAACTTACCTCTTCATACTATCTCTTTGACACATTTGCCTGCTTTGAATTTTTTTCACCACTGCCGAGCTCAGGACATTTTTTTTTTTTTTTGAGGGCAGGTGTCTTTTAGAGGCCGGAGTCCTTGTGAATGTTAAGTGACCCATAGCTATCCGTTTAAAGCCGCTCTTGCGGGAAACGGCCACAAGGCGGCAGCATTTCTCCATTTCCAACTCTGGGTTTTCCTGCAACAGAGGCTTCCTGGAAATTGTGTTAGTAGGCTGCAAATGAGAGTGCAGTGTGTAAGGGCAAACCCCCAAGAGCTTATATCTCTTTACTTCTTGTGTGTTTTTTAAAATTTAATTGTTATCTAGTATCACAGCCAATTGGATAAAAATGTGGTGTGTGTTCTAGGTGTACTGCATCTGGTTCATCATATGTATGTGTCAATCTATTCATCTTTGGATCCTTTCCCGTGTAGGTTATTACAGAGTGTTGAGTCGACCTCTCTTGGTATTCCTTAGGTATTTTGTGATTATATATTTCATATGTATCAGTACATGTCTGTAAACCCCCATATCCAAATTCATACATTCCTTACACCTTTCCACTTGGTTAAGCATAGTTGGTTTTCTGCATCTATGCACGGCCTTCTCTTGGAAATGACTTCATGGGTATCAATGTTGAAGTAACAGCTATAAGTGATGTCATAGGATATTTCTATTTCGGTTTCTTTCGTACTTCCTTTTGGGTGGGTATCTCTAGATCCTTCTACGGTGGTGCCAGAGGCACCTGTTGCATGCTCTTCCGTGGCTCATGTTCCATTGTGCACATGGGCCCCCTTCTTCTTGGTGCATTGTTCTGTTGATGGACATTTGGGTTTCTTCCAAGTCTTGGCTATGGTACATGTTGCTGCAGTGCAGGATGGCCAGCCTGTGTCTTTTTGCTTTTGGTCTACTCGGGAGATAGGCCCATCAGTGGGCCTACCCGATTACAGGTTAGCTCAATTTTTACCTTTCAACGCACCTCCACGGTGTTCTCACTACTAGCTGTTACCAGGTTACGTCCCAGCGGCCGCTAGAGGGCACAGAGTTCTCTAAAACACCTTGAGCATTTATTCTTTGTAGACTCTGTGGCTGATGATCATTCTGACGACGGTGGGTGAACGTTTCTGTCGACTGGATTTGCATGGCTTTATTAATTCCTGATGTTGAGCATTTTTCCATGCCCTTTTATTTATCACAAGAGAAAGAAAGAAAGAGAAGACAAAATGTGCACAAAATATGCCTCTTGAAATTGTCGTTTTGAAATGTGCACGTCTTTTGAGTTGTTTTCCTCGATGGACGACCCAAGAATCGTTTTTGAGGGCAGGTGTCATTTATAGGCCTGCAATGATTTTGAATATCAAGTGACCATTAGCACTGGGTTTAAAGCTGCTGTTTTGAGAAACGGCCACAAGGCGGCAGCAGGTCTCCTTTACCAAACCTGGTTACTCGGGCAACAGAGCCTCCGTGGAAGTCGTATTCTAGGTTGTCAATTAGAATGGACTGTGCCAGGAAAAAGCCCCTTATGTTTGTGCCTCACGACTGACTTGTTCGTTTTTTAATTCAATGTTTATCGTTTCTCACAGCAAGTTTGATTACAATGTTTTGCTTGTTGTGGGTGTGAAAGATGTGGCTCTTTTACACATAAACATGTATCTAGTCTTCTTTGGATCCTTTTCCCATGTAGCTTATGACACAATGTTGAGTACTCTTCTCTTGGTATTCCGTAGGCCTTTGGTGATTTTGTATTTCACCTGTGTTTGTATCTCTCTCTTAAACCCAATTTCCTAATGTACACAATTCTCACACCTGTCCATGGGTGAACCATAAATCTGTTTATTGCATCTGTGATTGCCTTTCTCTGTGGAAATATCTTCAGTGATATCAATTTTTAGGGAACACCTATAAGTGATATCGTAGGCTATGTATCTTTCGCTCTGTGACTTACTGCAAGGTGCGTGATGAACTCTAGCCTCACCGATGGTGCTGTTGATGGCATTGTTTCCTTTTGTTCCTTGGCTAATATTCCATCTGTTCAGGTCCCTGTTCTTCTTTGTCCACTCATCTGTTGATGGACTTTCTGCTTGCTTCCATGTCCTGGCTATTGTAATACTCCTGCAATGCAGATTTGCCTGCCTGTGTCTTTCCACTTCTGTCTTCTTTCTTAGGTTATAGGCCCACGAGTGGGCCTGCTGGATCATATCGTAACTCAGTGTTTACCTTGTAAAGGCACCTCCATTCTGTTCCCATTAGTGCCTCTTACCAGGTGAAGTCCTGTGGCGAGCATTGCCCTCTGAGGAAGGCGCCACTAAGACCCTCCTAAGCCTCAGGGCCCGACTGTACTCTCCTTGGTATGCATCCTG